>NC_136907.1:67654729-67800576 GCF_949606895.1 Notothenia rossii
CTTAGCTCTTTTGACAGTTTCACCCCCTTTTTCAGCAGCTGAATCAGAATATGTCAAAGACAACAGCAGGTCACAGCCCCTGATTCAAAATGCACACCCACAAAGATGAACATTAGATTGCTTGTAAAGAGACAGCATTTGTTCATGAATGAGATCTCTGTATGGAAGTGATGGTAGGATGGTATCAGGGTGATACAGTTGTCCATAAAGAATGCTCCTCTGTTCCAAAGACATTCAGACAGAGAGGGGGGGGACATAAAACACAGTGGGCTCGCTATGCACTCAGAGCTCTGGCTTTTTGTTAGCTAAATATACCCATGTGTATCAGGACAGATTTAGCCAGGTGTCAGAACAGCACGTGCTGGAAGAGGTCATACTTCTGTGTATCTGCATTAAGATACAATATCTGCCTGCAACTTAATCCTTTATATGCAACAACATTGTCTGTCCAGCATCTGCTTAGAGCTCCCTCGGTGACATGTGTGGAATAAATATGCTCTGTTCTGTTTAAGGCAATGAAAAGGACAACTCTGCTGACAAAGGGAAAAACAACTGTTCTCAAAAAGCTTTTTTATCACATATGCACCTCAGTGCGGATGGGTTGAAAAGTAGGACACATGTTAGATTCTTACCAGTAGTGTTTCACCGGAAACCCCTCTGTTGTTGAATACCACACATCTGAAATACACAAAATTAATCTCTTAAAAAAGTTTGAATAGAGCTGCAGAGATAAGTCAAGGGGTCAATCATCAGAAAATAAATGATCAACTATTTTCTGGTAACAGCATTAATAAAAGCTTAGCTTAAATTGAAAACTGAATATCTTTGGGTTTTTGTCTGATGGTGATGAGAGTTGATCCGATTTAAATATGTAACCTTGGGGCAGTTTTCACAATTTCTTGTCATTTGAAAGACAAAAAGATGAATACGTTCATTTAATGTCCAGGCTCTAATAAGGTTATGCTAGCTTTTTTGCTGTTGCTACAAGATACCAACTTTCATGTTCAAAGGGAGCATGGTTTCCCAAATATCTTTAACAACTGAACTGGGAACAAGATGAGATGTGCAGAAGCACAGCTGCGTGAAGAGCATTCTATTTGTACTGTAAAGTAAAGACATCAGCATCCCTCCTGTCATCCATTATCTGGAGTCAGTCCTGTTTTGGTTGGTGTAACTCAGCGGCAGGGTGGGACTAGATGGTGTGGTTTAGTGTGTGTGTGTTTGTGTTCTTAAACACACACTGCAACATAGATACGGAAGCTGGACTGGGCTAAGCTGCAAAGCTTGTACCGGGATAAGCTGTAATTCATTAAGCTACACAGACAGGGGTGAGGGCTGGAAGATGCTGAGTTTGCCTTGCTTTCCAAAATCTGGGTGAAAGAATGAGTGCAGAGAGTACAGAGAGAGATAGATTATTTTGGAGAGGACGAAGGGAGGAAACAAGTGCCTCCCTCTGCAACTCTTCAAGCTTGTGCTTCGTTTGGCTATTTACAAAAAGCTGCTCTTGACACGAAGCTTAGCTGCTCACTTTAGTTGTGCACTTCACCTCACATAACCCCAAGGCACTGGAACTCAGTCACCCATTATGCAATAGTAACCAAATCAGTGGAACAGTGGGTGTCACATTTACCTTTTGTTGATCTTGAAAAAGGCTTCAAGGCCGAAACATAATCAAGACATTCCAATATGATTGGACAAAATATGTGTAGATGAATGGAAAATCAGACAGAGAGTGTCAGATGTGTGATTCAGTGCAGTGTATCTGTGCTAAGCGCTGGATTTGTGCCATGGTATCCAGCCAAGACCACCCACCTATAGCCCAGATCCCGGCTCTGCTGGACCATGTGCAGGATGTAGGACTCTCGGCTTGTGCCGGTCAGCCCGGGGAGAAGGAGGGCTGTGGGCCTGGTGGCAGGGTCGGGATGAGAAAGGCTGTCATCATTGTCAAACCAATCCAAAGAGATCTGTCCTCCATCTGGTGCCTTAATAAGCTCACTGCAGAGACGAGAGGGACACGACGAATCAGCCACGACAATTATTAATTTGTCTCATTCAAACACATGCAAACACTCAAGCACAAAAATACATGTACATAGTCATCTTCTCTTTCCGGTTGCACTATTTACATAATTATTCATTTCTAGTTAGTTCTAGGTGAAGTGACTCCTTTATTGCATCCATCAAAAGCACTCTCAAAGGGGAATTGGATATGTGAGCAGAGCGCTCACTTACAGCTGCCTCATTTCCCTCGGGACTACCTTGTCAGTGCACTATGCAACGCAAAGCAAGTTCAGATAAGGATGAGGGCATTGCACCAGGAGGTTCTGGTAGTCAATCAATTTCTTTGCTCTACAACCCTAGCCTGGCAGATGAGGTCCTTCAGTACCAGCGCTTGTGCCTTTTAAAACCTGCACTGCACACAAACAGAAGCCAGTGAGCGAACTTGTCGGTAAAGACATCAGAATGAAATTACAGAACCGCCATGAAATATGCACAGGAAGTTAGACCTTAAGGTCAGCCAGGCCCAATCCAGAGCAACCAGTGCATAGAGTGGGGGGGGAGCTGATGCTAATCCTCTGATCGGACAATGAGATGACTGGAATTTCACCCTCACAGCCAACGACTAAAAGACATGTCCGTCCTTGGGTCATCCTTGGGTAACTTCATTATGGAGTGGGGGGACGTACTGTTGTCCCCGGAGGAAACGTGTTAATAACTTAAGTGAATACTCCTACTGTCTGTTATCAGTTCTACGGATGAGTCTGTGTGCATTATGTGAACCTTTGTCACCTTGGCAGAAGAGAAAATCAATAAAGTGTGACCCAACATTGCGATCGGTAAAATATAATTTGTAGGCGAGGACATCTCTGAAGCACTACAAGTATGTATATTGAAACATATGTTGCCTTATTATATTAAATTGTGGCTCTTGGAAATGTGCACATAGTGCAATTTTGATAAAATTCCACTTAAATGCTTAGCCCTACAGTAATAGTAATTAAACTGAATAGATAAAAACTGCCGCGAAAAGAAAAATTGCAAACTTTTGATTGAGTGTCTAAACTTTTAACAGATCCAGAACAGATTTATTCCAGCTATGGACAAAAGTTCATATAGACAATTTGGGTTGATCCAACCACGGGTACCTGGCTGACAACCACCTCACATCATACAATCATACTGTAAAGGCAAAGAGGCCATTGAAAATAGTGAGTGAATACATTATACATGATGTGAGAATGTAATGTGAATAAATATGTAATGTGTATTAATAATGGAAATAAGTCTCTCCTAATTCAGTTTAATCCCCTCTACAGTATGTGCAAAGGGGGCAAGGAATGCAGTTGCAATTAATCTTGAACACAGTGTACATTATCAAAGGGCACGCAGGGCGGCCTAAGCCAGCATCATGACACAAAAGATTTATTTCTCCTCTGAGCCTTTGAAACTCTGCTAAGAATAAGACTAGGATTTGTTTCCAGTTGTGAAACCGTTCACAAAGATATCAAGAAATACGCAATGGCAGTTTCTTGGTGACAAAGATTATTTTTAAAGGCTTTTTGCTGTGGGCATGGGAAATTCTGCAGTGCCATTTAATTATTCTAAAAATGCCAGAACAATTAAGCTGTCACTATAAAAGCACACACACTGTACTTTTGCAAACCTGCACTTTAGCTGTTGTACAGCTCACACTCTCTTAATGAGGTCAAATACAACTAGTTAGGCGTGTCTACTTCATGGTCTACTTGCAAGGAAAGATACATTTTCTTGGGAAAATACAACTTGTGTGATAGATAATTAGTACGTCAGTCATGGTGAAGACTTACTTTCTGTAGACAACCCCTGGTTTGGCTGTGACAAACGGTCTCAGTAAAGTCTGGATGCGGCTTTCCCAGCACCAAAAGGTGGGGTAGTAGGTCTCTGACACTACCGGACATTGCTCCCTCAGAAATTGGTAGAACTTTTTACCCCCAGAGATGAGCTTTGGCTTCTGCAGTAGACAGGGGAAAGGGTGAAAATACAAGTATTTTTTTTCATTTTTGCCTCAGGGTTTAATTCATTTGACTTTTCATTATATGACAGCAGATCCTTCCATATAATGAAGCTTAGCTCTTTTTTGTAACATCATATGTTGTAAAATGTTAAATTGCATTAAAACTTACATTTTGGTCTCTGAAATAAACATAAATACTTCAAAACAGACCAAATAATTATTTTAAAAGATTACAGAATATTTACGTTGTTGTATATGATTACATTTCAGCATACAACAGAAACACATCTGCTTAATCTATTATACTTTAACAGATCATATTAAACGTTAAGCCTTCATTAGTATTGCATAACAACAACTAGTAAAGGTTTTTATCTGTGATCGTTGATATCAATGGGATTTTCACCTGGTTAAATAAAGGCTACACACATCTAATAAAGGCATCGTCTATTACAGTAGCTTCCTTTTTTGATTAAGGTCATTCCACTGGAGAAATTGTAGGATGATTGTTAATAAATCCAGCAATCTAATTGACAAATCAAACTTATTATCTAATATGTTTACTCACATAATACATTTCTATAAAAAAATATATTCCTGGTTCTATTAATGTCATTGTTTAACTCGTGCATAATCTTATTCAGCCGGGGATTTGTAATTACATAAAGCCAACACGGTGAGTCTGCTTGCCATGAAATGAATGACGGCAATTTTACCATGCAGCGCAGAAAGCCTTGAAACGGCATGTCTAGCTAACATACAGTAACGTTAGCCTAGCATGGTCAATGCCGACATCAAACTGTATGCAGGGGATTGATTTATTGTTGTTACATAAGTGCTGCACATGGATGTAGATGAATGTGCACATCAATTTTAGATGAATGTGCGCATCCGAGCGTGTCTTATATGCCTGAGATCCATCCCACATGTGTAACGTTTGCACACTGGTGCACAGATGAAACATAATCGAGACCAACATCAGCAGGAGCCCCAGTCAACACCATCACCCGGCCGGAAGAGTGATGCTCCACCATGACAAGCACAGCGGTTTTTATTGAACATGCAGGACCATAATGCACATAATAGTCCCTCTAAAGCAGGTTATAAAACATGACTTACCTTTGCTACTGAAAGCAAATAATAGCAGGTGTACGCTGCGCTAAAGCCCAGAACCAGAGACAGTCCTAACCCCGATCCAAAAAGCCCAACTTTCACTTGATTTTCCAGATAATGTGAGAGGTCCCTAGTTAAAATGTTGAAATTGAAGTCCAGCTCAGTCCAGATCATTGCAAGGTCTCCTGTTTATCCTTGTACTGCAAGGACAGCGGCCAGCTCGGGTGAAAGTCAGCTGTGTCTGCCTGCGTGCCCACTGTGAAGGAGGAACAATAGTAAAGGGGACCATATAAGGGGAGATATAACGCTGTGTGCAGAGCGGTGGCGCTTTATGACCGGCTATGTACAGTCAGACAGACAAGCAGGCAGGCTCACAGTCGCTCCCTGCAGACGACAGGGGGGAGGTGCACCCTGCGGCTCTGCAGATGCAGTATTGGCCTGGAAGCCTTCCCTTGAACTCAGCCAAAAGACAATAAACAGATAGGTGCAATGACAGCATTCAGAGTTCGGAAGTAACTGAGTGCATTTACTCAAGTACTGTACTTCTTGAGTATTTCCCTTTGATGGTACTGTATACTTTTACTCCACTACCTTTCAAAGGAAAAGTAATGTTATTTTACTCCACCACATTTATTTACCACCTTTAGCTACTTTTAACAAAATGCATCTCTAAAAATTAAAGTAGTGATTCAAGATTCAAGGATTGTATTGTCATTCGTACAGTGTAGTTATGTCGATGACAATAGGTCACATGATCCTCCAACAGTGCAACACAATAAAACAGATACAATAGTGCAAGTAAATACAGTACACATAAAATATAATAGAAATAGTGGATTAACTAAGACAAAACAGTAATACAAATTTTTTTTTTTTAAAAGAATCAGAAATGTTTTTGTCTATAACAGTCAAATGTAACTCAATGCAAAAATAGTATCTAAATGTCACATTTATAGATAGATTTATATACTTTAAGTACATTTAACTGATAATACCTTTGTACTTTTACAGTAAGATTTTGAATGCAGGACTTTTACATGTAGTGAAGTATTTTGATAATAATGGTACTTTTACTCAAAGTAAAGCATCTGAATTCTTCTTCCATCACTGACAGCATTACCTTCTTCAGCTTCTTAAACAATGTAACGTGTTTGCTGCAGTGGTAATCCACATTACAACTGGATTATCAACAGAAGGCAGCTACCCCAGGGGCTACAGACCCACAGGGGGCGCCAATTAGATGGTGGTAATTTAATTAACTGAGAATGTGTTTGTAGGGCTACTGTATGCACCACTAAAGCACACTATGATAGGCGCCTTAAGGCAACATATTGCCTAATTTGGGGCCCCATTTAGTATTGAAGGACCCTGGGTAACTGCTTAAGCGCTTTTATTTAAATGAAATTCATGTTGAGCTTATATGGTAGATTTAAGGTGCATTTCTGCTTAATCCTTACATAATGCAACGAGATCGGAAACAAGTTCAAAAGGGCCCACAGAAATGTTTTCCCGGAGCTAGAGAGTGCTATTCTAATATGTGCCAACCGGAGATTATTATTGTTTGTCTTTGAAAGTAGTCTGTTTTGGTGTTATCAGACACATGTACAGCATCTGGTGAGTCTGATATAAATGCCATTTCAACTTAGAAATGTGTTGATTATGTACAGTTAATACAAATGTAATATACAAAGCAAATAGAATATTTTTTCAATATCTTAGTTGAGTTATGTTTACAATTAATAACTGAATTCAGTAAAGTAAAGTTTTAACATGTCGTTGAAAGGAAAAACAAAAGCCATTCCATTTAGAAATACCAGCTGGAATTCTTGGACACACTTTTTCTTCTGTGTCTGCTGGATCATATTTAATTTAATTTGAATTCATGTCAGCTTCCATCAGCTCAGACAGCTTAAATGATACCATTAGAAATTAAATGTGCAGTATACACTGCAGACAGTTTAGGAGCCATATGCAAAAATATATTGTTCCAATGTAACAATAAAAAATTATTTTGCTCAAAAATCACTGTTTGATTGTTGTTATTGACTGTTTCTGTATACTTCCCATGACGAATTCAAACATTTAAAAGGGATGGGTTGGTTTCAGATTACTGGTATTATTTCAAAATCATTTGGCAAAAGATTCAAAAAGATCTGCTTCATCTACTTATTAAAATGGGTTAAAATACAGAGATTATGTTTTTTATCTTTACCACACAGAAACTGAGAATGGGTTTGGACATCCAGATGCGCATGCGCGCCCTGCGCTGGACTCGTACTTGTTTTCTAGCCTCTCGTCTTCGGGCTTTGTCGTTCACCTCCGTAGCTAGTTGTTGCTCGTCTGAGGTCTGAACGATGATTGACAATAATGGCGACGCGGTTATTCTGAGTTGACTCCAGGGAACCATCTCTGGCTGACAAAGGGAACATCTTGGATGGATTTTCAGCACCATACACAACAACAATAAGAAGGATAAGCAGTGACCAAAAGGACTACATTTACCTCAACGAAAAGGACTTGCTAGCCTGGAGAGGTTTTATCTTGCTAGCATTGCGATAGCATAGCAACTCAGCTCGCTAGCTTGCTAAGTTGAAGAGGTGGCATTCTTGTGTGTGGAGTGGAGGAGAGACATAGCCAGCTTGCTGGGTACTGATATCTGTCTATGCTAGCAATGTTGCTTCTCAATAGGCTTTTGGGGTGATTCGTGTCTTATTCTCAGAGGCAAACCGAGGCGCTTGCAAATAACGTTAGCTTTTAGGAATAGTTTTGTGAGACAGCCTCCTTAGGTAGCTAACTTAGCTACTAAGCTAACAGGCTAGCTTTAGGAATTGTTCCAGTCTCTTTCCTGTTAGGACCTGCTCGCACTTGCAGCTGGAAACTGTCCACCGATCGCTAGCAACGACTGCTGGCTTGCAAACTTGTTGGAAAGAGTTTTGGTACTGCGCGTCCTTTTTGAAAATGACCACCGGGAGGAATAACCGAGCGATGATGGAGGGAGTTGGGGCGAGAGTGGTCCGGGGACCCGACTGGAAGTGGGGGAAGCAGGATGGTGGAGAGGGACATGTTGGCACTGTTAGGAGTTTTGAAAGTCCAGAGGAGGTGGTCGTTGTCTGGGATAACGGGACGGCTGCTAACTACCGCTGCTCCGGGGCTTACGACGTGAGGATATTAGACAGTGCTCCAACAGGTAACTTTACATCCGTTCCTTTTAGTTTTTCAGCACTTTGAGACTCATTTAAAGACAAGTGTATTTTAATGCAACACAGGGTAATGCTCAATATAAAAGACAGTGGTTCTTTATTGGCCTTCATTTAGAGACTTTGTAGTAAGATGCATTTGTAATCCTAGCAGCTATGAAAGTTGTTGCTGTAATGAAAACATAATATTTTGCAATTTAACATAGTTTTTGTATTAAATTTTAAGAATCAGTTAATTAGTTTTAGCTAGTTTATTATGTATGTTGAAAGCAGACATTCTGTTGACTACCGCAAAAGTAAATCAGTATTTAAATGTTCTCTGAACAGATGTGTGTCAGATATCACTGTGTTCAAAATATGCCAATAAGCTGTGGTTGAGAATAGGACAACATAATGGCTTGTGACTTCAAATAACTCATTTAGAGGAAAAACATGTTCAAGCATTCAATAAAAGTATATCAGCTGGATAGACTACTTACCCATTGTTTACCCTCGTCACCTTGTTGTTGCCATTGTCTTACATCCCAACACAGCTACACTTTTCAGCATGTTTCCCATTGACTGGCTTCATTCAGTTTCTTATAGCTTTACCTGAGTAACGGTGGAGAAGTTGGGTTTTCAGAAGTCCTTTTCATTTTCCCTATCTTAAAAAGAGAATGATAAAATCACTTGTTGCTAAAATTGGTCTAGCTGTCATCAGGTGTCACACGAGCATGTATAACACCCTTCAAAAATATATAGGTAATAAAGACAAGTTTTAAAGTGCACACAATAGTCTCAAACTATTTCAAATAGGCTACTTAAATAAATGTTACCGCGCAGAGGCAATAAACATTGTTGATAATAAAATGTGAAACAGTTATTGAAGTAGTATTACTGATGTACAATATACACAAATGCCAGCACACAATATAACCCCAGTGTATTAATGTAGTCTCCTTCTGCCTCCCCCTTAGGCATCAAGCATGATGGAACCATGTGTGACACCTGCCGTCAACAGCCCATCATTGGTATTCGCTGGAAATGTGCTGAGTGCACCAATTACGACCTTTGCACAACCTGTTACCATGGAGACAAGCATCACCTGAGACACCGGTTCTACAGGATCACCACCCCAGGCAGTGAGAGGTGAGTTAACCAAGCAACAATTGCTAGTAATGTTCCCCACCTTTGACCCCCCCCCCCACATCGGTAAAATGGACCCAAGGTAGCCAGATAATCCCTGCACTCGATTGTGATTGGTTGGCGTTCGCTTTCACTCCCTTAGTTTGGCTTTATGTGTGTCTGTGTGTGTGACATTTGAGAAGTCTTTTGTGCACCATGCCTCTCAGGCAAACATCATCTATCTCTACGCTCGCAGCCCTCAGTTGCCAGGCAACAACAGAGCCTCATTTCAAGATCCGGTCATACCTTTTTGAAAATGACATTAATGCACCACTACCTAATTATGAAATTTACAACAACAATTTTCTGATTGGTTTTAGTTGTATATCTTCAGAAGGCTGCATGCTCATCAAACAACATGCAGTTTGATTGAAAGTCGATTTTGCAGCTGACTTTATAAATGCAAAAACATTAGCGCTTTGATTCTCCAGAAATCATTGTAGTTGCATATGTGATATGTATGTACATTTTTTAAACATTTTTATTATAGATAGCTTCCCGTTAAAGCAATGTACTTTTGACGTATGTAATAACTGTCCCAGAAGTTACTTATCACCAGTGTTGTGCAAGTTACTGAAAACCAGTAACTAGCTACCATTACTAGTTACTTCATTTCAAAAGTAACTCAGTTACTTTACTGATTACTTACACCCAAAAGTAACGCGTTACTGTGAACAGTAACACATTAGTTACCGTACTTAAAAAAAGGGATCCCATTAATGCCCTTATAGCCTTCATTTCAGTACTGTTATTGCATTGGAGAATAATACAATCTGTTGATCAAGAAATAGAAATAGTAGAAATAGCCTGCATTTGTTCTACATCATACTGTGCAATGGCTTTATCAACTTTTCCCTGGCTAGCAGGTCCTCGGTTAAAATCCAGCCGCTGTTGCTTAGGTGGAGGTGGAGTGGCGTCGGATGAGTCTGGGTCTGTGGTCTTAGCTACTAGCTTCGGCCCAGCATGTTGTTTCTGCAGATGTTTGAACAGATTTGAATTGCTGTTTTGGGCAGTAGATAGGATCTTTGACCCGCCAAGACACAACTTACATTTAACTAAAACGTTCTTTTCTTTGTGCTCGACAAAAGTGAAATAGTGAGAATATCTTCAGGCGGAGAAACTCGACTTGAGCTCCGCTGCCGCCACGATAGTCTTGTTAGTAAACACGCCCACAGCGCGTCTCCGCATGTGACACAGGAAGTATCTAAGTACATTTACTCAACTACTGTTCTTAAGTACAGTTCTCATCTCTGTTCGCCTCGCTGCTGGCGCGGCTCACCAACGTCTGGGAGCCGAGACTATATAAAAAAAATAACGGAGTAACGCACCATGTAGTAACGGTAACTGAGTTACTGAATTAAAAAAAAAATGCGTTAGAGTACTAGTTGCTGCTAAAAACACTGTCCCAACACTGCTTATCACATATAGTAACATGATGAATTACTATTCTATTTGTCTGCAGTTATTCTGTCGCTGAAATGTTCTTCTCACAGCGAGAGCTCCTTTGTTTTCTCTTTCTCTTCATTTGGATTTGTAGAGCTATCATTTATATGAACTTAGCACTTTTGCATGTATCTGATGAGAATTCATGCATTCAACTGTGAAGGTGTTTTGCTGTGCAGACAGTCATGGGTTAACTGTAAAACACTGATGACATTTGTCAAAAGCTGGAGAAACTGAAAATGAGTGAGAGTTTTTGGTCAGGATTTAAGGAGTTTGAGCAGCTGCTTTTTTTGGGCAAACTTCAAACTAGGTCATCATCATAAGTAGTAATCAGACAAACAAATCTGCACACAATATAATAAGTCCTACCTTTGTGTGTAGGTGTATGTGAAGTGTGGTTACCCTCTGGTCTCATTTTAAAGGTTTCTGGCGTGGTGTGTGGAAAAAGGGAACACCCATTCATAGCCTATTAACTCATGTACAGACATGATCAAGTAAAATAGTTGGAGGCTGCGTTAAACCGTTCATGCGAAGATGCTTTGTGTAGAGATTAATGTACCTCCTGTTTTATTGGAAAAACAAGCAATCAAGTCACTGATTTAATGCAAGTCTTTGATCATATAAATTAACCCTGTTAGTTATGCACAATCACTAAATCCAACTTATATTTAATTTGTGTTATTGCATACCCTGTCAGTACTGGGATGATGCTTCATCCATTTCAGGCCTATTTCACCCACATACTCTACTGAATGAACACATGGCCCAACAGCTGGCAGCCTTTTCAACTGAGTAGGACTTTCTTCCCCCCGAGACAGACGTTGCATAATGCACAATGGGTGCTGGAGTTCTCCCCAGCTCAGATGCTCAGACACCGTAGTGGGGTGTTTTGTTACACCACATTAGATCCTGTCACTAACTGCAGAAAAGGGAGTGGTTAGGCCACAAGCTGTTTGCATTGGTTAGATCTACACTGTCCAGATGCCGAGTCTACCATCAAGGCTCCCACTTGTTTGATGGTTATTGCTCAGCTATTAACTGCTACCCCCTTTTCATTGGCTAGCCTCTTAGCTGGAACTAACCACTGGATGTTCATTTGCATTTGCAGTGCCATGATTGCTGGGTATTGATGAAAAGGGAAGGAATTGTCAATGAGGTGTAAATGCCAAGCTGCCATAAAAAACGGATTGTTATTTATTAAGTTACAACATGACACATACCTGCCACTCATTTACACGCAGTGTACTCCTGGAATTTCACAGCCTAAAAATAAAAACGCTTGAAAACTATAGAAAGCTCACTATTCTTCAGCCACTACGAAATGTTGTAAATGTAATTTGTTATCACCAAACATCAATTCCCCTTTTTGGAGACAGGTGATGATGTCAGGGACTTCCTAGTTGGTACAGCAGATTAGATGCTGTGAAGGCCAAACATTCTCCGCAAGATTTTTCATCTGTAGCCATGTCTCATTTGCTGAAGGTGATTTACAGCATGACACCAAAGCAGTAAGCACACTGAAGGGGACACAAGGTATCAAGAGGGAGGCCCTGACATCCCCTGAAATACATATTTGAATTGAAATTGCAAAAAGAGCACTTGACAGTGTCACCTGTTTTAAAAGCTGTATCCAAATGAATAACTTGCCTTTGTTTTTATTTGGGCAGAGTACTGTTGGAGTCGCGTCGAAAGTCAAAGAAAATCACAGCAAGAGGGATCTTCACTGGTGGCCGAGTGGTGAGGGGAGTGGACTGGCAGTGGGAAGACCAGGATGGAGGCAACGGAAGGAGAGGAAAGGTAGGTCACCATATCTGTGGAGATGGCGTGTGAATGTCTCCTTTACCATGTCTTTGTTCAGTTTGACTGTTACTTTAACATGTCATCACTATTTATGTCACGTCACGTTCGTTGTCATATGCAAAGTAAGAGAACGTTTCCCTGCACAATGACATTCTTAATTTTCCTTCCATGCTGAATGTATACACACAGTAAATACAAGAAAATGACTAAAGACCACTAAACTACTGTATATACAATATATTGAACAGAGAGATCTGTACACAATACTTTGCAGACAGTGGATAGCTTAATGTGTGTGTGTAGTGAGTTTGAGGTGGTTAAGGGCAGTGGATTCGATATGTATAACCCCACAACCAATGTGTTTATGATTTTATAGATCCATCCTCTTCATTTCCATTTATTGGATGAAAGTTTTCTTGTGGCCGAGCATGGCCCCAGACTAAAGGATTTAGTCACCAACCATAGTCTCAAAGAATCCTGCGGGAGACAATGCAGCGCTGCACAGAAGGAAATAACAGGGATCCCTTGCCCCTAAACAACCTTGGAGAGGAAAAAACAAACTTGCATCCCAGGATGTGATTTAATTTGAAATGTGCAGGAGGCTCAACCGAAACAGGAAGTGCACTGCCTGACACAGTGTGTTTGGGGCATGCACATGCTACAAGGAAGTGACAACTACAAATAAAGTCCTCTGGTGACTAGCCAGGTGTGCTGTAAAGTTGAAGATAAATATATCATTGTTCTGCACCTTTTTTAAGCTCAGGAAAAGATATAAATATACACTTAATTGGTGGTACACTGTTACGATTACCACAACCCAAATCAATACATTGTCTCTCTGTATCGATAATACACTGACACGAATAGATAGCTACAACTAAAGGAGAAGATTCACCCTTAATTTCCTGTAATAAAAAACCTGTTTTAAACTTAAACAGCTAAATCCATTCATCCAGATTTAGTGGGAAAATCAAATCTGATGAAGATCCTTTCTAAACTCATGTTGACCAGAAGTGCCCAATGTGATTGAAAATGATCAAAATGATACACTAAATCTGTATGTAAGTGGTGATAATCATTTGTAGATTGCACCACTGCTCGGATTGAGTCCGCTGATTTATATTTATCTTTACAGCGCCTATGCACAGACTTCACTGCTGCAGGTTATCCCCGGCTTAAACACATATTAGAAAGTAATACAGTGTCTGATGAGGTTGCATTTGTTCAGCCTGGTCTATTTAGATTTATACTGTAACTGTGCTTTAAAGTGCTTGTATTTTGACTCTACCCCAGACCCCTGAGTATTCAATTGAAGAGTCCCTTCAGGCGATTTAAGACTTCATTTTGCGGTGTTACTTAATGGCATATCTCATTACTGTTTTATGACGCTGTAAGCAATATGCTCTCCTCAAATCTGCTTCTGCATGTCTTGCAGCTCAGATGTTCCGTTAGATTAGCATGGATATTACCTCCTGAGGCCCGTTAATCAATTACCTCTGTAAGGGCCCTGCAAATAATTTAACGATCTGATTTCTGTATTAACTTAAGGCACAACTTTTAATTAAAGAACGCACTTACTCCAATACCGCTCTTCTCTTGACACTTTCTCAATGGGAGGAAAGCACTGCACCGCTTGTGATGGAGAGAGAATTATCTTGTATGAAGCTCCTAACACTATCTTCCAAATTTGAATTGATTTCCCCCCTTTCATAGCTCATTGCTTATTTATGCCTATAACACATCATTTACTTGGCTTCCAGTGCCCTTCAATATATTTCTGCCAAAGGCTGTAAGCTAGTTCTTACTGCAGTAGTCGGGTGCAGCATCAGTCATAATGGAATACATCAAGTACTTACTCAAGTAATAATGGTGTTAATAGCAGCCACTGCGACGCTGGTATTGTTTACAGCTTGTGAGTCTGTCATCACGGCAAACTGTTCCGCTGGAGGCTACTGATGCTGGAACCACCACAGCAGCCATTTATATTTATGTGGGCCTGTGTACTGATTCCTAGCACAGAAATAGCATCATAACTGCACAGGATGCATTCACAAATGATGCTTTTTCCAAACAAGGGGGGGCACACGGGGCCATTGCTTTGGCGTTGGTGCTTGTCTGATCCCCTCCAAAGATGGGCTCGAGTTGAATAGCCTTTGGGTGAATGTCATGATGGGAGTGTTCCTTTCTTCTTGCAGTATTAACAGTTGATTGTGTAAAGACGAGCATTCCCTACTGCAGTGTTTCCAACTTCTGTAAGCAAAATGGGCGCCTGAAATTGTTGTTGCAAAAATAACAGAAAAGTTACTTTCAGTAGCTTTGAGATATATTTCTAAATAAGCATGATAGGGATCTAGGCATACTGCAACATGAGTTTGGATCAAGCCCTCTTAGAATGCTAATGAATAGAAACACAGATGGAAAGGGATGTCTCAGGCCTTCCTAAACCTTTAAAGATGAAGCATGTAACCATATTTGAATACCCAGTCATTAAGTATTCCTCTGTGGAATAACAGCTGCATCCTGTTCCCTCTTGACTCTTCTGAAACATTTTTGGATAGTAAATCATGTCGAGTGTTTCGTGTTCTGATGAGCACTGCTTCCCACAGGCTCTGGCTTGACTTGCTTGTGTTGTCTTTAGAAAGCAATAATAGTTAACAATAACTGTTGATAGAGTTTGATTACAATGTTCTTGATGATTTCCCAACTATACCCAACTGGTGAAACAAAGACAACAGGAGGTTTAGTATTGACGGTAAGATTGCAACGTTGGGAGAATTAAAACAGAATTGAATTGCAACCGCAAGAATCAAACCCCCTAATCATATTTGTTCATGATGAGTTCAACACCTAATATTTCTCAGTAGTTAGGGTGGCGTGTGTACTTAACTAGAAGTTGTTTGAAAGTTTATAGATTTACTACATTGACTTTTGCCCTCTTCTATAACCATTTTGTAAGTTGGTGCTCGGTGCATGGCCAGATGACACTGGACCCTTCAACTAGAGGAGATGTTCCGGTCTTTGAGCTTGGCACTGGTTACTTCATGACTTCTGTAGTTCAACCTTCACGCTGACATTCATTTGAAAATACATGTCTCCACAGGGAAAAAGTAGGAGGTTTTAAGATGATATAAAAACCTGCTTTTAAACAGTATACAGTATGCAACCAAATGTACTTCAATTCACATCCAGACGATGCTCTTTCTTTTCACACTAAAATGATCAGGAAATGACAAATAACACTCTAAAACCAAGTGTTTTCAATGTTTTTCTTATCTGTCTTTTTCATCTCCTCCCTCTTCCTCTTCCCTTAGGTGACAGAGATCCAGGACTGGAGTGCCGCCAGCCC
The DNA here is from genome assembly GCF_949606895.1 of Notothenia rossii. Lineage (NCBI taxonomy): Eukaryota > Metazoa > Chordata > Actinopteri > Perciformes > Nototheniidae > Notothenia > Notothenia rossii. The sequence continues at coordinate 67,670,787 of NC_136907.1, forward strand.
GCACAGCGCGGCCTACGTTCTGTGGGACAATGGGGCCAAGAACCTGTACAGAGTTGGCTTTGAGGGAATGGTGAGCAAACTTCCAGGCTGACCCTCCTGCTCTGTCCCCCACACACACACACACACACACACACACACACACACACACACACACACACACACACACACACACACACACACACACACACACACACACACACACACACACACACACACACACACACACACACACACACACACACAGAGTCTCACAAAAGATCAGCTGTCAGGTGGCTTTGTGTCTGACCGCAGGGCTGGGGCCTTTTGTTCGAGCCACGCAGCCAGCATGAGCAAGGCACCATTGTACAGGCAGCTGGAAAGGGAAGGTATCTGCATGATAAAGACAAGCTGTTCCTTGGGCTCTTTTAGGGGGTAGAGAGTGAACACGGAGGTCAACTTTAAAGGAGGGGGCCATTCTCTCGGGGTTGTCGCAGGCGCTGCTCCACACGCGTCTCAAATGAAAAGCATCCTTCTCATTGGTGGAGACTGTCCTCTCCTTTTTTTACAAAAGAGGCCAATCGGGTTTCTCGGTTGCATAACAGATTTGTCCTTTTGTTGTTTTAATAGGCTGAGAGAAAAGCAAAAGGCATCTGCCTCTGGTTTAAGTAAATCATGCTTCCGACCCCCCATCTTGACTCCACTTTAAAGTTTCTTATTAAGACATTCCTGCTAGCTGCTACACAGTTGGTTGGGACGGTTGTTGTTCCAAATGCGGCAACACCTTTTCCTGTTGAGAAATGTATGCTTCGTGCTCAGTGCATCATGAAGTCAAAAGGGTCTTACTGGCTGGATAGAGCAGTATAGACTTAATTTGTCAGGACATGTTTTGCTTCCATCACTTCTGAGGAATGTTTGCTCACAGTCTTCTCTGCCCTCTAACTCTGCCACAGTGGCTGCACATCTGAGTCATCACAAATGATACAACGCCTTCCCTCAGTGGCAGTGGAGTGTTTTATTGTCCTGCGTTACCCTTAGAGCACTGATATCGTTGGTATTCTGCACTGACACTACACCATCAAGTGTTTCCATTCTCTGTTTCACTATTCTTGATCTTTGTCCCCTCTCCTCTAATGGAATTACCCTGGCTAATTATTATCTAACTTTTCTCCCCTTTTCTCCCATAGTCGGATCTGAAATGCGTCCAGGATGCCAAAGGCGGCTCTTTCTACAGAGACCACTGCCCCGTTTTAGGTGAGTTTCCCTCTGATCTGTGTCCTCCGTCATTATTGCACCAATTCTCTCACCTATCGTTCTGGTGCAGTGAATTCAAGGGCATTAGGGGGAGATTCACATGAAGTTAATCGTGTTTGGCCACTAGGTGGCAGCACCACATAATCAGAAATAAAAGAAAGGGGCTCAGGTCATGCAGTTTCAGCATTCCTGGAATTCCAGATTGGATTGTCTCTGTGGATTCAACACTGCAGGACAAAGTCCGTCATGAGGATTGATTGTTTCCATATTCACAGAAAATGATGTGAATGATTTGATGTGATGTTTGACTTCATCTGTGTTTTGTCTTTACCAGTATGCTACTACATATGAGCTTATTTGTATATTTGTTGAATCGCATACAATCAGATTATTTATATTTCTTTTGTGCCATTTTCTATCCATCCTTCTGTTCTTAGCCCCTTAAGATTCAAAATGATTAAAGTGAAAGACTAATAAAGTTTTTTTTTAATACACTTTAAGTAATACCAATGTTATTTTTAGTACTCCTAACCTTTGCCTTCATCTCCCAGGTGAGCAGAATGGCAACAGAAATCCTGGCGGTCTCCAGATTGGAGATTTGGTCAACATCGACTTAGACCTGGAGATTGTTCAGTCGCTGCAACACGGCCACGGAGGATGGACTGACGGCATGTTTGAGACGCTCACCACCACCGGCACGGTCTGCGGCATCGATGAAGACCACGATATTGTCGTTCAGTACCCCAGTGGGAACAGGTGAGTCTCTATCAACTGGCTTTTAAATATTGGCTGCCATACAGTGGAACCAATAAAACGGCTTCCCATCACTATAATTCACCCATTAAAGTTTTATATAACCCTTTTTGACTTGGCACAGTCAAACGCCATCAAACACTTACATGTATATCACTACAACATAAGCGTTGGTTTGTAACATCCTTGAGAGAAAGACGTTTTCCAATTATCAGTAGATTTGTATTCAAATATTAAGTCGGTCTTCTTAGCGCCCATCTGTTAATTATCAGTCTTCTGCATGTGTTCAGATCACATCCATAAAGTATAAAAAAGACCTTCTATATCACATCATTTCTGTGTTACTTAATCGTAGCTTGAAATCCCCAGAGTGACTGCTCAGAATCTTTACTTCAGGTATCCTATCTTATACATTGATGGATGTGTGGTTAAAATGCATTACCTTGTCGATCCTCAGGTGGACATTCAACCCAGCAGTGCTGACAAAGGCTAATGCGGTGCGCAGCGGTGATGTAGCAGCAGGGGCGGAGGGGGGCACCTCCCAGTTCCTGGTGGGAGACCTGGTGCAGATCTGCTTCGACATCGACCGCATCAAGCTGCTGCAGAGAGGCCACGGAGAGTGGGCTGAAGCCATGCTTCCTGTAAGAGTCTGAATGAGTTCACACACAGATATATAACCACCCCTCACAAGGGCCACAACGTCAAATCAAACTATCTGCTGACTGTAACTGTAAAGTCGTGTGAGTGACAAAAAAAAATCCAAAAATGCACTCCAGTGGACAGTTTCATATAAAACGTATAATAAAAATAGCACTTGAAAATATGAGGAAATCAATGCTGTTAATATCGGCACCATATATCATTTCGAAGCCCGAATCTTCACTTGGAACTCAGTGCACAATTTGTATGCAAATTCTCTAAATTTGGCTCAATTTAAGTGTATTTTTCTGCTGTTTCTCTCACACCCAACTGTGCCAGTCCATCGTCTTATTTAAATAGATTTTAAAATCCCTCTTTGGCTGCCAATTATTTTGCATTTATCTTAATGTTGTCTCGAAAACAACTTTAATCTTCCCTTCTTTTTTTTTATGAAGTTTGTTCGTTGCTGCCCAGCCCGCCCCAGGTTATGTAACGGCAGTCTCCTCCAATATGCCACTTGTCCCTGCCAAACGGGACCCCCCTCGGCAGCTAATGAGCCTTAAAAACCCTGAGATGGGTTGTAGCTTTGATCACTAACCACGGCTGTTTGTCGCCCGCTGCTGCTTCTACTGCAGCAGTCCCCGTTATTGATGGCATCCTCCAGGACAGACCCCGCTCCACAGACTCAAAGTGCCTCTTTCTCATATCGCCCAGATCGAGATGATATGATTCAAAATTGGAAAGCATTTTGCGCTGTCCTCTCTGTATTGCCTTTACAGATGAAGAATAGTCCAGCCGGCAGAAGGGGTCTCTTTCTCTTACATTCATCTTGTTCTTTCTTGTGCTAGTACATGTATTCTCAATAATGAAACCGCTTGAATCTGGAATACATATTATTTTCTGTCAGTTTTTATTCTTGACACATGCTTTTGTTTCTGCTCTGGTTTTGACAATTGCTTTGTTGAGTCCTCTTTATCCTTTTCCCACACCCTCACATTTTTTTAACCCTAACCCTTCGTAACAATCCCCCTCCATCTTCGCTCTGCCACTTACAGGCTCTGTTACACCGAGCACAGCCCAAAGACAGCCGCCCTCCATGTACTAATGAGTTTGTCGCAACATTTACCAACAGACCCTCGGCAAGGTGGGCCGTGTGCAGCAGATCTACTCCGACAGTGACCTGAAGGTCGAGGTTTGTGGAACTTCTTGGACGTACAATCCCGCCGCCGTCACCAAGATCGCCCCCTCCGGCTCGGCTGTCAGCAACGCCTCTGGAGGTAAGTGTGAACAGGCACTGCTGACACAGAGAGAGTGTCGTCTTGGTTCTTTGTCATCACCGCTCCCTGTTTCTCTGACACCGGCACGCAATCTGTTTCTGCTGCTTTCCCCCTGTCCTGTCCCCGAGTAGAGCGTCTGTCTCAGCTACTGAAGAAACTATTTGAGACACAAGAGTCCGGAGACATCAACGAGGAGCTGGTCAAGGCAGCAGCCAATGGCGACTTGGCCAAGGTGGAGGACATCCTCAAGAGACCCGAAGTGGACGTAAGTGCTCGACGCTCTGTATTTTGGGGTTTTCTAGATGTGTTTTTGACGAACAACAAGTATTTTTTTGCTATTGAATATTTTCAAAAGATGCGAGTACATTTATAATTGAAGCTGGAATATACCCAGCTCTGCTCTCAGTATATAGAGGAGGCTGAGAGTCTCCCAGGAAAGGGCTATGAGATCCTCCCACTCCTGCTCCTCCTCTCTCTATCTGAAAAGCATTAAGGCTGGGCCCAGAGGAGGCACCAAGGAGCATTGGTGTGCACTGCAGCACAGACCTTTATTCACTCTAGGAAATCAAGATTAGATCTACAAACCCCATATGGTTGCAGATTGTGTTCTGACACAGTCTACAAGCCACGGAAAACACCCATTAGCCACAGGACCAAAGCGTGTGCCCCGTATGGGTTATGAGGAGTGGTTACGTCAGGTCTGCAATCCTGTCCCCACTCGGAGAGCAACAGAGTGAATGAGTGTGTCAGTGGCGAAGGCTGGCCACATGCCCTACTGCCTTTCAGTGGAATGATTTGCTTAAAGCTGAGCACACTGAGCTCGGCCAAGTGATCCGCCTGCCAGGACAAGAGACGTCTCGACACTCCCAAAGGAGCACCGCATTAATATTTATGATCTGAGTTTTTGCAGTGCTGCAGTTGCTGATGAGACATGCACACAAAGCCGCGCACGCACATCCACACGTACAGGCGCTTAAACACACCTTGGTCATTCTTTGAGCCCCCCTCAGGTGAACGGCTAATTGAGTAGATGCTTACCTAAACATGACATTGACACGCAGCCGTATTCGCTCTCTTGATGTGTTGACAGGTGAACGGGCAGTGTGCGGGACACACTGCTATGCAGGCAGCCAGTCAGAATGGACACGTGGATGTGCTGAAGCTGCTGCTCAAACACAACGTTGACCTGGAAGCTGAGGTTTGTATAATTAAAATGGATGTCTCCTCTCTCTTCTCATTATGTAATCTTACTTGCCATAAAGGCATCTTAGCCCACTATACAGGGGGGGAACAAGTCTTATCACGGTCAAAAGACTGAGTCATTATGCGGGTGTGTCACTGTTCTCAGGACAAAGATGGAGACCGGGCAGTGCACCACGCAGCCTTCGGTGATGAGGGCTCTGTCATTGAGGTGCTGCAGAGGGGCGGTGCTGACTTGAATGCCAGGAACAAGCGAAGGCAGACGCCATTACACATAGCTGTCAACAAGGGACACCTGCAGGTTGTCAAGACCCTGCTGGACTTTGGCTGCCACCCGAGCCTTCAGGTACCTTACCCTGCAGCCTATTTACAAATGAGCAGAGATCTCTTTGTGACACAGTAGAGAGAAGAGAGGTTGTCTGAGGCAGGGTTTGAATCACACATTAGTACTGGAGTAGTAAGTAACACAAGTTTCCCCTTTTTTAGGACTCAGAGGGGGACACACCCCTGCACGATGCCATAAGCAAGAAGAGAGACGACATGCTGTCAGTGCTGCTGGAGGCTGGGGCCGATGTCACCATCACCAACAATAACGGCTTCAATGCTTTGCATCACGCTGCACTGCGAGGGAACCCAAGGTATGAGACACTCACCCGCTCTCCCACTACTTGTCACACCTTTCGGGAGTCAACGAGGGACAGGGTTTATGTTTAAGTGGAATCTGTTGAAACTTAAAGATCTCAATAAATGGCTGCTTAACGTTTTCAATAGATTACGTACAGACATGCTGAATACCAAAACTCTCAAAATAATATATATGTGAAGTGTCCAAACACGGTTTCTTTTTTTGACAAATTCATTATCAGAGTCCTTCATTTGAATAGACAATATAAATACTGATACTTTTTAGATTAGATTAAATTACATTAGAGTCTAGCCTTAAATAATAACCAAGAAATATTTTTCAGTACTCCGGTCATGTTGTTTGGATTATTTAGGCTCGAGCATTAAATTATAATTCAAACTGATGCATAATTTGGTATCAAATATAGAGGCAAACTGAAACTGCTTTTACTCAAAGACATTTGAGAGTGTATTATCATCAAACAATATTAAAACCTTTCGAGAATATGATTTAAAACTACGAGCACAAGACTATCCTGTTTTAGTTTATTACCGGACAGTGACAGAACCACTAATCTGTAACTACTAATCCGTAACTTAATCATCCTCTGTTGGTATAAAAGATGAGGACTCAGGTTTAAACAAGGACACAAAATAGGTCCAGTCATTGTCAGAAACCGACACATTAGGATTAACTGGCATATGATCTTAATGAGAAATCAGAAGTGTATAAGCATGAGACTTCAAACGCTTTCTCGAGTATAAAAAGATCCTTTTCTTGGTATCGCATAGTTGAATGTGTTCTAAGCCGTAACATAGCGTTCAAATTGCATTTCAGTATTTACTGAACCCTAACCCTATGTAACGCATTACTTCAGTCATGTGTGATGTTCTTCTTAAAATTCTCGAATCGTCTTTTGCCGTAGTAAATCTAATGTAAATGTACCAGTTTATGGGGATAATTTAAATTCTTCCACAGATTCCACTTTCATTTAAAAGTAGTTTAAAGCCATTAAAACTAAATGATCACATTTCACCCTACTATGAAATGTACTCTGGGATTTCAATTTAGTCCGACATTGATTGAAGTTTGAAGCAGGCCTATAGGCTTCATCCAACTCCCCAACAGATGGTATGGTCTCCAATTGACATTAGACTACCTTTGAGGCCTTGAAAGCATCTGTTTTGTCTTTCTTTCTTAGTGTAGTTAGTAGCCCTTGAAGTTCATTTGTTGTTTCTTTTTACTGTAATGCTGGTCTGTTGCCGTGTGTTGGGATGTGAGGCTGTCCTGAAGCGGGTCGCCTCGTCCTTGGCCGTCAGTGTTTCTGTCTGAAGGAGCTTACTGCTCCACTCTTTCGCTGCTTTATTCTTATCTCTCAACCATGAGCATATTAAAGATGGCTCAGCGAGATGGCGCTCTGGATCAGGTCGATCATGCAGGGTCTCTTAAATTGATGGGCATCGATGCTACAGGGTCAGTGTTATAAACTGGAGCGGTTACTAGGGGAAGTTAACAGCTGTATCCCGTGCTCAACGCTTTCAGTGTGTTCGCTTATGGTTGGTTGCGTCTGAGCGTGGTTATCCCAGACTAAATGTCATTCCCCTTTGCTGGTATTCATTTGTTTGGCATGAGGGCAAACTGTGGTCAGAGGGCTGTGGAACACCGAATAGCATTTGTATTTAAAACAATCGTTTAAGAAAAGGGTGCTAAAAGAAATGAACAGCAACACAAGTACATAAAATGCACAAAAACAGTAAACATGAGTTCACAATGAGTTTTTAATGTGTTTACCTTTTATAAAAGATACAGAACAAGTTTGCTCGATCCCCTCAGCAGCTCTTTCTAAAGTTGATGATCCCTGAAATTGTACAATTAAATGTAATTATATAGATAAGGGTCTTTCTGATGAATCCATATCTTAAATCCTTTTCAAATGATACGAGATCAATGACAACGTTAAAAAAACACACACAGAATTGAGCATGTGGTCAGCAGTCGGGGTCTGACTTTGTAGTCCGTGAGAGAAAACATATTACAAGGCTGATGTGTTGAATTTGATTGCATAGCGTTTAAACTTTAATGAATAATACTAAAGTTAGTTAGTAAGGGTCGGAGACTGGCAGAGTGTAAAGAAAATAGCTTGCAGTGCAAATATAAAAATGCAATGGGTGTGTAATGTGTATATGTAAACCAGCAGTCAGAATGTAGAGGAGCAGAAAGCTGCTCCGCTGTGGGACTATATTGATTTAGCGGGGAAAAAGTGCCGAAGCACAGCATTTTCTGTATCAGGGCTCCTGTTGTGTTTGTGTGTGCGTCGCTCGGGTCCACGCTCTGTCCCCTTGCCTTCAGAGAAACGAAGATATATGTCGCCTTCTCCAGTCTGCCCATTTACTTTTATTTCACGCTCGAGCTCCTGCAATATCGGGGAGACAGTCCACAAGTCCTAAAGCCCTCGAAAATCTCTCCCTAGGTTGAAATGAAAGCACCTTGTCTGGCGTGTTTTCAGTGGAAAGGCAGTTGTTTCGATTGAGTGCTTAAAGGAATTCCAGCCATAGAACCCTATTTCAAAAAAGGTGCATTTGACGACGGCCATGAGGTGGTGCTTGGAGTTGGAAGTTGATCGGAAGGCCATTGCATGAGGGATTTTATATGAAGCCCCTCTAGTAAGTGATTGATGGTATTATCGCTTCCTGATAGAAGGTCCACGCCTCTTGTTTAGATTGAGCACTGAAACAGAATGCTCTGGCATACGTTGCTTGAACAGATCTAATTTATCATTTCAAATCAGAAATATTCCAATACAAAAAACAAAGGGAGGAACAAAGTTACAGTGCGTCACAGTCCCTGGTGTGAGTGTGGGATGTGTCTTATGTGAGTGTTTTAAGAGCGCTGTTGGGTGTTCCAGGGGTGGACATAAGATTGAGGAAGACACATAGGAAGAACCCTGTGGGGCATCGATTAATCTTTCAACCTGGTGTCCCAAATACACAAACAAATCAAGTGTACCAACTGGGGCGCTGCAGGAGCTGGGGAGCGTTGCTATATTTCACCTTGTTCATTACTCACACACACACACACACACACACACACACACACACACACACACACACACACACACACACACACACACACACACACCCCCCCCCCCCCCACTTTAGAAGGTAAAGGCATGTCCTCCTAAATTAGACCTAGTTAAGTTTTTACAATTGCTACTAAAAATGAAAGCGCTGTTATAACCAGTAACGTGTCGATTTCCTCGGACATCCACATTGTGTTTTCACCCCGTGTGTGTTTACTGCAGCACGAGCCTGCAAGGGGGAGCCTGGCTCGTCTCTGTGTCTTTCCCCCGGGCGGCTAGATGCCAGTAGCTGCTACAATACTGTAAACAATACGATTAATAGCCCATGACTCATAACCATCTCCAAACAAGCCCTGCAGCGGCCGTCTGTACCCTTTAACGTGTCACCTCCCTGTAATATCCCCCCCCCCCCCCCCCCCTTCTCCTTCTCTAATACAGTGCTCAGCTTTTTCTTTTATAATGGCTACATATAGGAAAACCCCATATGGTAATCGAGCGCTCTGCAATCATTCACACTGTGCTCCAAATTGCAGTATTCCCAATATAATGGCAGTACTAATAGGCAGCAGCATAAGGGCTATATTGAGACAGAATCGCAATTAGAAAGAAAATAGTTGTGTTGGTCCGCAGTGGCAAATCTGCAAAATGGGTCAAATGTTTGCATTTCTAGTGGCTCGCCGCTTTATGCACACGTTCTTCTAGGCTGCCATTGATTGAATTAGGAGTCTTTCACCCTCTCTCTTGCTCATTTCAGACTAGGCTAATCAAGTCAGACCAGCGTAATTGAGCAAGCTCGTGTCTTTTACATTACCCGAATAGATTTTATGGTTATTGGTCCAACGGAGAACACTTTACATTCAAAATAAATGGAGAATGGAGTGCTATTCACTATGAATTAAATAAATAATTTGTAAATGCTCTACCCACATTCTCATATCAGTACGATTGATGAGACAAATGAAAGCGTTCACATCAATTTCAAAACTAAATTCACTTTTTTCACTGAGTTTAACAAAAGGCCTGTTTGACATGGCGTTAAGCACCAAATTAGGAAGGGAAAATAAAGGGAGGGAGACGCAGTGTGACGGGAATTTGGGTTAGATCTGCAGTAACGGCGACTGGATGTGTGAGACTGTAGCCGTTTGTGAGCGCTCTGTGATTTGTGCGTTTAGTTCTTCTTGTCCTCTGAGCATCTGGCTCTCATCCACCCCAGCTCTTCCAACATCACTGCAGGACACTTCAGGGGGAAGGAGGCCAAGCGTTTTACATGTGTGTGTTGCGTGTAGTCTCTAAACTATCATTTGCCCCCTTTCTCCCCTTTTTATTCGCAATGGTATCCCCGCTGAGCTGCATTTGTTTTCCCCTTTATTTCTTCTCTTTTGCTTATTCCCACCCGCAGTGTAATCGACTGTTTAGGACACGTCTTAGCCAGACAGCTGTACGGACATATCAGTGCCGTGTTTCTGAAATAGCGCACACGCTGCACATCCACCCCCTGCTATTTTTGAAGCAGCCATTGATAGTGTGGTCAGAATATCAATCCCCGAGGCAGGAGACAGAGAGGTAACACGCAGAAAGGAAAGTGGACCAAAGCAACATTTTGAAGCTGGTATTGGTTTCTTTATTATTGAAAAACAAGACATGACAATTACTGTACACTTTAGTTGTCGTTGGTAGAAGAAAGTCATCAGCTTGACGTGGCTCGCTGCCATTACAGTGATTGTGCTGAAGGCGTCCCAGCAGAAGGAGCTCCTGTTGTCATCAAAGCATAGCTACAGCTGGTTGAAGGGGACCAAATCCATTCAAGAGGTGATTTGGTTCCATTTTACCAGCTTTAGCAAAGCATTGTGGAATCACTGTTTCACGGACGGACATGGGAAGTGCTGTGGAGGGAAAGTGTCTCGAAGGCTCTGCTGCAGTACTTTTCAGTAGTATCAGAAAAAAGGCCACGTTGCATTTCAACATCTTATTACAACCTGCGATGAGGGGTTGTCACACCAAATGCTCATTCTCACTCTTTATTTCTTTTCCTGCCGGTTCACCTTCACCCACTCTGTGACATACATTACACTCGGCACATTACACGTTTCCCACCACACCGATAACACAGAGGCACAGTTGATCAACCTTACCTAACTTTCTCCTTCTCCGCCTCCCAGGCAGTCTATTTATCTTCCTCGATATCTTTTTCACTTTTATGCTCGCCCCCCACCCCCCCTCCCGAGAGTGAGAAAAATTGTTCCCTGAGAAAAGGATAATAATAATCTGTGGCAGTGCACTTGAGTCAAATGTCCTGAAGTCATGAAGCAATTACAGGCTCTGACAGATGGGCCCTGCTCAGAGCACGTTGCCGCTGCGGTCACTGAGACGGCCAACAGACAAATGCAGAGGCATAACCACACACACACACACACACACACACACACACACACACACACACACACACACACACACACACACACACACACACACACACACACACACACACACACACACACACACACACACACACACACACTCCCTCACTCATGCTCCTACGGCAGCACTCTGGGGTGTCAAGTCACAACATTAATTTGAAGCAGTCATTTTAAGTCCTCGAGACTGATTTGTAGTGAAGAGAGTTCTGTTTGAACAGAAACTGAGAGCAGATTATTTTAGTTTCTTTCACGGCTCAGTAGTACAGTTTTTTCCTCAGAAAAAAAATCAGGACATAAAGTACTTTGATTCAATGTTTGTCTATGTATGCCTGAAGCTTAAGCTAGTTGTTATCACTCATTAGCTCAATATCAATTTCCTCCTATTAGAGAAACATCAAACAGCTTCCATATTTTATTTATTTAGTTAGCACTAAGTTGCAGTTAAGTGACATTTATTTGGCCTTTTTTCAGCTTTCCTTATCATTAACTGCAATAAGTGTTCTTTTGACACTATTTAGCAAGAGGAATATAAAACATAGCTCAGCTGTTATAATTATTGACTTTTCTGTCAAGGCCCGAATGAGGTTCTCCGAGTGCCACTGACAGCTGAGTGATATACGGCTCTGCTTGTAGACAGGATGGAGGTCAATGTAGGGCCAGCTTGATATGGCACACCAGAGGGAGGTCTATTTGTAACATACACATTCATACTCGCTCGCTTACACACACGCAGTGCCTCAGTCACTCAGAGTCAGGTGGCCAGGCAGCTCACCTCGTCTGAGGGCCATAACAGGGCAAAAGCAGGGGGGACGACAGGCACTCAGCATTTGATAATGTCAGCATCTGCTGTGTTTGTCACTCAGACAGCAGGCCGTTGCTATTGAGGGGCTGGGAGAAACACGCAGTGCAAAGCCAGGCACCCCGACACGCCTCAGATGGCTTGACAGAAAAGAGAGCTAGACAGGATATCATGACAAACAGATGGGTATGAATATTGGACATACATTTAAAGAAATTAAGGTTAAAAAAACAGCTTAATTCTGATGTTCAGATTTTTTACATTAGAGATGGCCTTCTTTGTAAAGACGAATAGGCTACTTTTGTCAGTACACTTGGTGAACAATTCAGATTTGAGATGTTTGTATCAGTTATGTCCAATCAGCTTAGATAGTCAGCCCTCTGCTTGGCATATTAATCAGCTCAGATCAAGTGCGTTGTATTTCATTAGAACAGAGCTGTCGTACTACACAGCCGTACGTACACCTTTTCTTTGCTCTACTGCGGGAGAAATGTTGTAGGCACTGATACTTCCCGGCCAAATTTTGAATGGTGAAGCAATTTAAATACAAGTGTAGTATTTGTATATTTATACTAGGTTTTATTGAGCCAGTCATTATCAGATTTCTCATCGTTATTTATAATCTTTCTGTATGGATTTTCAAACTAGAGCCAAAATGCAGTGGAGAGAAATACCTTTAGAGAGCTTTGTATGTAACTCAAAAGGGTTTAAAGAGAGGTAAACCTGTGCTAAACCTGGCACAGGGATCGTGTATGATCAGAGCACAGGCCAGAGAGGGGGTCAGAATAGGTGAAAGTGCTAGATATGAATAGCTCCCCATGCAAACGACTACCTCCCCCCCCCCCCCTCGCTGCATATCTCTCTGTGCCTCTGTCCATATTCTGTTGCCTTTTATTTGTTTGAAGCGGTCAACAATTGGAACCAGCTGACGGGCCAGAGTTGACTCATGATCCTGCATTGTCACTTTTCGATGGTCTAATCTGACTGCCATGCAGCCCAGCAAAGCATTTGGCAAGCATAGCAAACGTGAACAATGAGAGCAGGAATCAGAGGGAGGGAGGGAGGGGAGCGCGGGGCAGCCGGGTTGATGTGGGGTGGGGGCATTAAGGCAGGGCAGTCATAGTTAAACACACACGATTGTTAACACGGAAGCCATATGATACAGCAGTAGGATAGAGCCGGCTCGGGCAGCAACTGCAACGTCAGTCTCTCTTCATTTCTGCCTCCTCAGCAACTATTTCTTTCCCTTTTTTAGTTGCATAGTAAAAAAAAAAATATACCCCTTTTGCTTTCTCTTTCCCCTATAGCCTTGTGGGCGCACTGGATAAGATTATGGTATTAATGGTCAGAAGCAGCTCCAGCTTACCTCTCATTGCTCGCCAAAGTTGGTTCTAAGTTGCAGCTGGCTGAATTTCAAGGGGCTGTAATGCAGTAAAATCGCCCAATAATGAAAGGAGGCCCTGTTCATATGGCAATGTCACAAGGCGACTTCTTGCCCATAGTTGGTGTAGGCGGCTAAATCGGTGCACTCAAATTGTGAACAGAGAAAGCTCAAAACATGATTGCTATCAATAAATGCTATCTTATGTAGTTGTCCAATTTAATTGTTGGTATATCTTGGATGAGAGGTTTTTATTGGCCAAGTGAGCCAGTTTGAGCAAGCAGCAAGTTCCCTACAGCGAATATTGCTGCAGTGAGACTGCCCAGAGACAGTATAGCTAATGTATGAGCCTTACCACTCACATCCATACTCTCTTTTTCTCTCCCTCTCTCCGGCTGCTGTGTTCTCTCACACTATGATCACAGTCGTATTAACAATCTTGAAAGCACAAAGACACTGCTGTCCAATGTCATTTTCCCAGATCGAGGACAAGCACCCCACTAAGAATACATACTTCTTTACATTCCATAGCTATCATATGTTCATATGGGTACATAAAGAAGTATGTACACCAAGGAGGTAATCTTAGGTATGAAATTGCCTCACCTTTCGCCAAGGTCAGGAAGTTATGAGCAGAACATTTTCCTCACCGTTTTCTCTCCCAAGTATGGTAGTGTGCACTGTAAGGTGACTTTGAGTGTACATGCAGTTCAAGGCTTTCCTTTGGTTGCCATGTAAGGCTGAGCTCCCATTCCCCCCCGCCCCTGAACATAACAGAAGTTTTGCAGTCCATACCATAGCTGACTGTCCCGGTGACCCCCGCTGTCCTCCAGAAAACTGGGAGAATCCAGGAGGATTAAGGAGTGGAATACAGCTTCCCTTTTTTTTTTTTTTTTACTGCAGTTTGAAGGTGGTCTTTTTCTCTTTCCAGGAAAAATGTTGAGGAGGTAGATTTAAGAGGTTGGTAAAAAAAAAGGCAGCGAAGATAGGACGAGCTTTCCCTTGATGGACAGTCCATGGTGTGAGGTGCCCTTGCGTGCACCTCGTCTTGTATGATGATCATCTGCTGTGGACCGTGAGTCCTGGGAGCAGGGGTGCACCTATAAGCTGATTGGCCCCGCTGACACACTAAACATTTTCCCTTCTCTCCTCCCACTCCTCTTTCAGCCTGCCTCCCTCACCGCCATGTCGTTCTCCTATTTCAACCCCCACTTTCTATATCCCCTCTCCTCTCCTACCTCTCACGTTGACCAATATGTGGCTCTTCCCCCCCCCCCCCCCCCGTCTCTCTTGTGTCAGCAACGTCCCCAGTGGGAGCGCTTGCTGATGTTTGAAAACGAGGGTGATCCAAGTGGAACAGGAAGCTTTTGTGAGCAGGATTTGGGCTTTAGGCGCAGAGGCAGGCCATAGGTCACATGAAGGCGCTAATGCCCACTCAGCACTTGTGGATTGGTTCTGGCTATACCCCCACCCACCACCCCCACCCCCCCTTTTTCTCTGGACCGTGTTCTCTGTCTTTTCACACATAGATCACTGTTTTTAATCGTCATCTTCTCTCGCTTCCTATTTCCTCTGATCCAACCTCACCTGTCTGTGTTTTTACAGAGAAACCTGCTGTTCTGTTGCAACGGGGGTGGAACAGATCAATAATGATTTGCATGCTCACGAGAATTGTTCAGCAAGTCTCTAATGAATCTTTGCCCCAGACCAACACATTCCACAAGTTGACACTGCCTGCAACCACACTTAGCTGGCCAGCAGAAAAGGTGCTGAGGCAATGGGTGTAAAACAGAAAATAGATTAGGGAAGACTATTTTAGATTGGGGACTTTTGGTTACTGGACGACAACTGGGTAATTGGGAAAATTGCTGCAATGTATTTGCAGTAGAAGGGTTTTTAATAGGTTGAACTGAAGGCAATAGTTGGTGGATGAGCCCGGTCCTAAAGGTGTGACGTCCTGTTTAGGAAATGTCACAGCCACCCGAGAGGGTGAGCAAATAGGAGAGAGGGGGGGGGGGGTGAAATTCCTTCCTACATACAGCGGGGTGAAGGTTGGGGAACGTGAATTAGCCCTCTGCTTGTTGTCTGTTCTGGTGTGGGCGATAGCACTGCAGCACTGTGTGCCCTGCATGCCCTGCCGAGCCTATAGCCATCCTTTACACCGGGAGACAAGAAACTGGGTTACTAGCCTTAGTGCTGTGGGTTCAGCCGGTGACACACATCTACTCAACCAACCATTGCTTCCCAATATCCCCTCCTGCTCATCCTCACCTCCACCCCCCCTCACATCTGTGTTAATACACTTCTCCCAGCTGTTTGCTGTCAATCCGCTTTTCTCCCTGTTCAGCACTCCTGACCTGCCCGCTTTCATTATTCTGATGCTTCGTCATCCCTCTGGTCGCCACATTCCCATCCTTCCGCCCCAATCGGCCAACCTTGGACTCAAAAAGTGTGACGCGTCCTCAAACTTACCTCCCATCAATCAAGAATGCCAGTGACCTCCCCCGCCCCACTATTAAATTGAAAAGTGATCTTTTAAAAAAAAGCTATTTTAAAAAAAGACAAAATATTGTGCATTGAAAGTCCTGGTATATATAGTATCCTTGATGGTGACAAAAGCATCTTGGAAGGTGTCGGACGCAGAGGGCGAATTGTTCCTAAGGGAATTTCTCTCCACACCAGTCCAGGTCTGAGTTAACGAGTCCGTCATTAGATAGCGGCAGGGCTGCAACCATGAAGCCTAATGAGCCAAAGAGCTCTGCTGCTGCAGCATGTCCGGCCAGTGCCAGGAACACAAGAGAGAGAGAGAGAGAGAGAGAGGGGGAGAGTGCAAGACTGCAAGACAAGAGAGAGGGAGGGAGGGAGGGAGAACAAGATGAGAGAGATAGTGGAGAGTGCAAAAAAACAGGGCTAAAATCCATGTGGACCATAGCAACTCCCCATCCTCCTTTTCCCTCCTCCACCTCCTCCTGCATCCTCTCCATACTTCCCCCCCCTTTTTTTTAATAAAGCCTTTAATTCTTTCCTTCTCTTAAGACAAGAGAGGAGAAAAACGTGGTCTCTGGTTAAGTTCTGTCCCAGTGCTGCTGCTGCATTCCACTCCCCCTTACGACTACGCGACTCACAGGCAAACCATGCGGTTAATAACTGATCGCATCCAGAGAGGAGAGAGGAGAGAGGGAAGAGGCAGGACGGGAGACATCGAGGCCCGTCGGGGGTAAACTCCGTCCGAACACGAAGGAAGAGCATATATATTACCTGTCGGATCAGTTTCTTCTCTGAGCTGATCCTTCTCTCTCCCCCTCCTCTCCTCCTCTTCCCGTAGTGAAGAGAGCCATAATGACCTAGAGAGCGCTCCAGCTGCTGCAGCCATCGTGTGTGCCGGGTGCACGCCTGACTCGCTGAATCAGCTTCTATGATTGGGGGGAGGAGGAGGAGGAGGAGGAGGAAGGGTGGTGGTGGCGGGCGGGTTGAGTGCCAGAGTCAGTGAGGGGAGGAGGGGGGAAAAGGAGAGAAGGCGGGCTCACACACACTCACACATGCACACACATTCCCATACAACCACAAGTCATACCTATAGAAGAGGAAGACGTGGGGCTGACATGAAGAGCTGCCATTTGAAAAAAAAAAAAAAAAGGGGGAGGCAGAGAGAGAAGAGGGGGGAAAGGGTGGGGGGGGGGGAAACTGCAGCACTCTCCTCTCCATCATGTGCATTCTGAGGGAGAGAGAGCTAGGAGGATGCCCCGGTCGTTTGGAGGAGGCAGAACGTGTACCAACCGTCCTCCCACCTTGCCTTCTTCCGGTTCCATCGACACACACACACTCACACTCACACTCTCACACACACACACACACACACACACACACACACACACACACACACACACACACACACACACACACACACACACACACACACACACACACACACACACACACACACACAGCTTCATTCTACTCTTAAAATGTGCTTTTATTATTCAGTGGAACTTTATACAGCGGCTAAGAACAGCGACTTTACTGGATGTTTTAGAGCAGAATTGTGATTGAGGTGGCTGTGTCTCTGCGCTAGAAGACAGCTGTACTTTTAAAAGTCCCTTGCGAGACATGCAGATTTGATTTCCAATGCCGGAGACTAATGTCGCGTTGGAATGTTTCTTTTGTGAATCTTTAGTATGCAGCTTCTAGACTGTGCATCTCCAGGGGTGACCTTTTTCACTTGGATAAGATCAAGTGGAGATGCTGCCGCAGTTAAGAGGGCAGGGAGAACACGGCGGTAGCAAATTAGGGACACGAGGTCAACCGGCCCCCCGCCCCACAGAAAGCAGCTCAACGGTTAGCACTTTGCGGGAAGCCAAGCATTTGAAGCATGCCTCGGCCCCTGTTGCCGGGCTGCTCCTGTGTCTTGTCTCACCACCTCCCTGACCATATTTAGTCAAGCAGCGCAAAAAATAGTTCCCTGCTCCGCTCCACTCCACTCTGCTCTTCTCCTTGCCTCACCCCTCCTCCCATGTCCCCTCCCCCCCCCCCCCCTGCAACTGTTGGCTACCGGCTCCGGGAAGCCTCCCTTACGGCTCCCTGCCTATCGATTCCACCGGCCTGCAAGGAGAGAGCAGCGTTAGGCCAGCTAGCCCCCGCTACCATTTGCTGCGCTATTTTTAGTAGCTCCAAATAAAGTGGTCTCTCGTGCTTCCACTTGTATATTCTTGATCCACCCCCCCCCCCCCCCCCCCCCCTTCCACCTTCCCCTGCTTTACGTCCTTCACCACCAACTCCACCGCCTCCTCTGATACCACCCCCTTCACTCTCTGTGTCCCTTTGACCCCCCCGCAGTCCCTATCATTCTTATTTTAAAATAGAGCTGCAACACACTGCTTATGGTAGAGCTTCCGTCTGCTCACCTCTATACTTAGAAGAACTGCGCACCCGAGTAATGGAGAAAGGGAAAGGGTAAACGTGTAGCGAGGAGGGTGTGAGACAGCAGGAAATATTGTTGTGTTTTCCCGTTCATTTATTTATACTGCTTTTGGCAATGCAGGACAAGTGGCGAAATTCACCTCTGACGCACTGAAAAGTTGTGGCTGCTCCCCCTCTCTCCTTTTTGAGCTCCCATTAATTTTCAAGTGTCTTTTTCAAGCTTTCCCGAGGCGCGGCCACTGAAGAATCTGTTTAATTAGTTGGTCTCATCACGGGGCACATCTATACCGTACGCAAGCAATGTCCTCTGTGCCCTCCTGCCTTTTTCAGACTCGTCTTCTCTCCTCTTATACCTCAATGACAACTCACGCACTTACTTCCCCCTCCTGCATTTTAACTGCAGAGTGCCCCAAGATGTGGAAGCTATATTTCTTTTTCTTTAAAGTAATCGTATGGAAACCAGACTGTGGCATTTGACTTGTAGTGAATGCGATTGTGAGAATGCACAAACACCCTCAATACACCATGATCATTCGTCAAAGTGTATTTTCATGAGGCAGAAGAAATGTCCTGGTATTCTCTGCTACTTTATTTGATACGCGTTTTAACAGGCTCCCAGTCATTCTGCACTCACCCGCAGTTAAATCTCCTTTTTCATGGCGTAGATAATACCGCAGAGATTTAAGTGTGCAATTTAATTAATGTATTGTCACTGCAATTTATAGCTTTTCGATTACTTTATCTTTACGGCTGTTACAAAAATTGACCATTCACGAGTCAAAATGGATTCCCGAGCTAATGTGTCTGCTCAGAACTTGACCTTACATGGCCAATGTAAAATGCTGAATTGCAGCTTTATGAATGGCAACTGTGCCTGTCCACCTGTTACTGCCCTACAGACTCAGTTTACACACCACTCCACATTGAGTGTCCCCTCCATAGGGAACTTTCCATCTACTACATGTTAATTCACACACACACTACTTACTGTACATGTGCGTTTCAACTTGATGTTGT
Source organism: Notothenia rossii (assembly GCF_949606895.1). Lineage (NCBI taxonomy): Eukaryota > Metazoa > Chordata > Actinopteri > Perciformes > Nototheniidae > Notothenia > Notothenia rossii. The sequence goes on from NC_136907.1 coordinate 67,690,121, forward strand.
GCATTAATCCCCTTCTCTATCTCCACCAACGACACCCTTGTGTGTTTTGTGTATCCCCCTCAGTGAGTCTCCACCCTGCCTGTCCCAGCCACCCAACCCACCAGTTTAATCTCAATTACGTCCAAACATCCCATCTGCATCCGAAACTAAGCAGCATGGCTTACATCTTCCCACCATGATGAATAGCACGGGCTGAATGTTTAGCTGAGCAGTTAATCGATCAATAAGAAAAGGGTCGACTAATGGATGTGTTTTCTTTCACTGGATGAAGGGGTGGGACGTATTGTTCTACCTATGACTACCGCTTTAGACGTACCTCTCTTCAAATGTTGATAATGTAAACGGCATGGTGTGAGATCAACTGTTTGGATATTGTTGAAAAGATGCTTTGTGGGTGGAAAAAAAATTATAGTTAACACGTCTCTTGTAGAAACATTTATATTTGAAGCCGTTTGCTTGTGGTTATATTAAGTCATCAAAATGAGGTACAAATAATACTAATAGTAATTTCAGGTGTATTCCGTTTCACTTGCCTGTTTGCCCTGATTGTGTTTCTTAACACTTTGTAGCGTTTTTAGACTTTTTATAAGAATGTTGAAATGTCTATCTTGCTGGTAAGTCGACGTGTGAATGCTGTGTTTAGTAAAGTCAAACATGGCCCACTGGCAGAATCACACAGTCCACACCTTAAAGCGTAGTGGCAGCAGCGTGCTGTCAGGATGATTCTCTGCAGCAGGATTTTGATCAGGACTTTGTGCGCTCACAAAAAAATGACACCCTGGTCTCCTCTCAGATTGAACAGTCAGGTATTTCTGTTTCAGGTGGTGATGAAGCCCACGTTTTCTGTCTTGAGTTTTTTTTCTTTCATTTTGATTTGATTCAAGCCTCCTAGTAAAGTCTAGGGCGTTCATTCAGCTCGTCATAATTCCTCCCATCTGTGTGCCCGCCCACCAGTCAACATCATGGACGGATTAGAGCTATTTCTAATGAGTCCAGTTTGTGCCTTTTGAGTAACCCTCCACGCTCCTCTTCCATCAGCCTGGCTCTTCCTCGTGCTCACTTTATCTCTCTCGTCAGTTCCTCTCCGCTCCCTCCCCCACACCTCCCGCCCAGCCCCTCCCTCCTCATCCCTTTTACACAGTGCATCATTTGAAGAGGTGAGGCTGTTGAGCGCTTGGAGGAATAAAAGTGATTTATGAATGGGCCAGCCTACCTGCGTGCTGGAGGGGGAAGCCAGTGGCAGTCAGTCTCTGATCCAGCAGCCCATTGTTCCCTCCAGCCTCACTGCAGGGGAAGCTCCTCTGCCTCTCCTGCCTCTGATCTTTTACCGTGCCTTACTGGCGCCACATGTTACCGTTAAGTGACTCACAAACTGCACAAATACTTCCCTGCAGGGGTGCATCATGTGTAGGGCCATTATCTTGGAGGCACACCCACAGTATACTGCTTACAACTTATATTTATTTGGCACTCAAAAAGATGCGTGAACATTTGTGCACGGGTTATATTGTTATGTTTACCCACCCTACGTTTGACCGTAGACGCGTTAAGATTTTATGAGTGATTACAGGTGCAGACGGCTAGATGCACCAGCCGTGACATCAAGAGAGGTGACGGGTAAGGTGTTGTAGCTGCTGAGGACAATATAGGAGTTCCTCCTTGTCACCATATGCTCAAATGCAGGAACATTGGAAGTTAGCACCAGCCACACAAGCCAAATGCTGGTATAATATATCGGTGGCAACATTTCATACACAAAAATGATTTATCCTTGATTTGCTGGTGAATATGAACATGTATCTGTCAGTGGCTGGTAGATGGAATTCACAATGGTAGAATATGTTGTTTTTACAGTGTAAACCCATGATCTCGACTTTTTTGCAGTAATTTATTATCATTCCTGATGGCATGAGGGTGAAGGTGATAAACTTGGTCCGGGGAAAGGGTCCCCGGCTGTAATTCATTAAAAGATTAGTGATTGTGGAGATATGTGGAAGTAACCTTTGGAATCCAGATGAACTGCACTCGGAGTTCTTGTAGCCTACGATGAGAGGTAATGTTTTTATGTTGGACAAGTCAATAATAACATACTCTATGATGTCTAGAGAGAAGGATCCTGCTGATTTATTACACATGTCTCCTTAGTAATATCTGTAATTATCTTCAGTTGTTCAATTAGACTCATTAAGTTGCTGTGGCTTGAGTGTACTTATTAAAGCTGTAGTGCAGTGGCTGGTCCACTCGGAGAGCGAATGTGCTGCAGCATGCAGTGTGATTTAATTGAAAAGTCGCCCAATCCTTGATGCCCTCCCAGTGTCCACCTCTGTCTGAGCTGGGACCAGTCCAACAGATCAGCCAGAGGACAAGCTGATACAAGCCCCAATCCCCCTGTGACCAATCAGAACGCCCACACTTCCGCCTAGGGCCGGGCCAACGGTGGCTCTGAGCCAATAGATAAGCTCAGCCATGCTGTAATGCTATGTCTGTCCTGTGGCATGCTGAAACATTGAGTCCCGGCTGCTATGTTGCTATAGCACATGTTGGGAGAGGGAGGGGTGGGGGGAGCAGAGGGAGGGAAGGATGGATGGATAAAGAGGAAACAAGGGATCAAGGGATGGATGGAGGGAGGGATGAGGAGGGGCATATCTCCTACTGAAGGGACTCAAGGACATAAAGAGCTTTTGGGAAAGTGACTTTAGCATGCAGAGAGAAAAGCTTGCATTGTGAGCGCACTATAAGCACTGATGGTATGGTTTTTGCCCACTTGCCAAACCTAGAAAGAGCAGGATTTATATGTGGCACTTTAAGTGCCTCAGCAAAGCAGGTAATAAATATGACAGAGCCAGGTGATATATTTCCACAGCACAGCTGTCAGGCAGCTTTAATATACCCCCTCCCCCCCTCCATTTAAAAACAAATGTAGTTTATCTATGTACTCGATGTTTTGTAATAAGTAGTGGAATTCATTTTTGAATTTGACACTCCCTTAACATCAGTGACAGCACTTAGGTTTGTGCTTATTGTTAAACACTGAGTGTGCTGCTTATTTCCTAACTGACGAAAACATCAGCACAGACCCTGCAGTAAATATGCTTTCAGAAAATACGCAACCCAAGAGGACATCTCACTGAGTACATTTTCAACGAGCACCTCGTCTGATGAATCACTCACAAAATTGCATGTCCAGACGTATACAACCTTTGTCAGCGGATGGGGTATTAGTAACCCTAATGTACTCTGAGGGACACATTCAGACCGATGCTCACAGCCAAACCAAGCTTATCTGTTGAATAATGCAGGCCATGTTACCTTGGTAACCTCGGACGGACACTGAAGTCAGCGGCTCCCATGTAAATGCAGTATCGCAGGTCCGAGAGGATAAGGTTTGGTGTTTGTTTGTGTCTTTTGGTGTGCTTGTGCATGTGTGGAGCCTTGTGTCCGAACATGCAAAGAATACTGAAGAAAATTGACAATGGCCGAGCTCATCCTTTGTAAAAATGCATGACACTATTTGAATTGAGTAGTTTACATGCAAAACTGTTGGAGAAGCTCTGCAGAATCGCAGACCTCTGTGGAATACATGGACGCTTGTAAGGAGCCTTATCTGTAATGTTTAGTAGATTCATACAAGCGCCCAATCCCCCACCATTAACGAGTTGGCTGTTAGACATGTTCTGCTCTGCTCTGGGGCATGTGGCCTGTTGTCTCTGTGCTTAGGGGGAGGCCCTCGCTGATACAAGGCCCTTTGATCCCTATTATTTCCCTCTGCAAACAATGGATTTTAATTACCAAACGGCTCATTCAGCCACCGCTTCTTCCTCTGCGTATCTGCCAAGTGAAACTGCTGAAAAAGTCAGAGTCATCAGCTTCAATGTGGCAGCTTGTTTGTGTCACTTTGGAGCCGTCTGCCAATTACCGCCGGAGAGAATTTGATGGTCGTTATCCTCATTTCTCCGTCCTGTTTAAAGGGCGATACTGCTACTGCCGTGTGTAAAGGGACCCTCGCAGGTTACATCGTACAGAAAAGAGCGTTTCAGGGGGAGGGGAAGTGTCCGCTGGGGTATAAAAGGTGGACTGCAGGCTGGGGAGTGAGGAGTGATTTAAAGTGGTAGATTTGCAGTGAGACTGTAGATCATGGGAGCCTCTCAGACCGTCTGCCGGTATGGGGACAGTGTGGCATGCCGCTGAGTGGCTGTCGATCGAAGGACCTTCAGGACGGCAAAATTCTCCACCGCTCTGCAAAACCCAGAGTCGATCCCTCCTGCCTATTTACTGCTGTGGATCTCAGTCTGGAGGCACTTGCAGTTCATTTCACCAGGCACAAGTGTGTCAGATTTTGTTTCACAGAATCTGAAAGGAACTTTATAATCAGCAGAATGGCCAGTATCTCAGTCACAATTAAAAAAAAATCATTGTCGGTCCGAAATGAAACATTTGCTTCACAAATAAGAAGTCATTTTAATGCTCTTGGGCGGGTGAGCCGGAAAACTATTCACATGACGTGGTGGCTCTTCACAAAGACTGCTAATGGCCTGGCCAATCCTAGAGATATTGAAGGGTTTGCTCCAGCTCAACCTGAGGGGATATTTGATGTCCACTTGCATTAAAGCTTTATGATGATACATTACCTTTTAGGTTTTGGAAGGGATTTTCTTTTTTTTTTTATTGGTTTATCCTGATTTTCACAGTTAAGGGGCCATAGAATCCAAATCTAGGCAGAGACAAAATGTCTCTTTTGTACAGCATGTTGATGAACTCAGTATCTCACAGGAGACACAGTGGGAAAGCACGTGCATGCCACACCCATACAAAAAAAAAAAAAAGCATGAACAAAAATGTGTTTTCTGTTTTACACTCAGAAACTTGTTTGTTGAAAAAGGAATGATCATGGTTAAGACTTTTAGATAATGTTCCTTGCTCGGTTAGCAGCTGGTTTAAACGCTCCTTCTTTCATTACATTGCGGCTCAGTGTGGATGCCTTGTGCCAGCGTACTCAAGTCTGTTTGTTTCCTTTGCTGATAAGTGATTTTAACTACAACTGTCATTTTCTGTGCCTCGGTTTATCAACCTTGTCTTGCGTCAAGTCAAACATTCAAAATGTTATGACCAAATTCTGTCGTGTGGTTTGGTCCCTTTTACAAATGTGTTATTTGCACATTGTAAAAAGTACTCCTATGTCAATCCTAGGTCAACTACTTTAGAGTCATAGTCATTCAGAAGGTTATTTTTAATTTCGTTTTATTAATATTTGCTCAACTGTCCCCAGACTTGTACTTTGAAAAGATGAACCTATGAAGTTAGGATCCAGGCCTATCCAAGCCTGTGTGAAAACTGGTGTGCAATCATGACATGGTTGTTTTATAGGTAATGGTGCTATTGAGCAATGATTTGGTATAATGTTCATGATTTAGGTGTCTCTTTGTTCTAATATAATCTGCATGTCCTTGCTTTATCTTTTATGTCAGTTTGAGCTTTTCAGGGAGAAGGGTGTATATTCTGACGTGTTATGGCTTTTGCAGGGATGAGAATGAGTCTTTTTCAAGGTGCTGTAGAGAATAAAGTTGAAAGGAAGAGAAGCACAGCAAAATAATTGGGTCATCTCAAACCAATGGGACATGAACGCGCCATTGGGCTTCTCTGACTGTCTTGCTGCCTCCTTCTCCATAAATTGCTATGAATCGGGACAGCTCATAATACCAGGTTCTGTAAGGCTAATTAAAGCTAAGGCCCCCGCCTACTTCCTAAACGGACACACAACTGTACCTGAGATGGTTGAAATGCACCCTGCATCTCCTAAACAACCTTCAAGGCACAGGCAATAGCTGTAGTGATAACCAAAACATCATAGAAAGGCACCCTTTTTTTCCCATCTTCCCCCTTCCCAGTTTATGCAAATAGTCTTTAATAAAAGCATGCTCACTCAGGGGCCTCAGGTACAGGCAGGCATGGGAAGGTCACATTGTAGGGGAAATTATTCTCTTCACGGCATGGTAATGAAAGGGTTCTTTTTTTTTTTATTGAGCGGAGCCAGCTAGGTTCTCGTCCTCGGCTCTCTGCTGCACTGCTGGCCCGGACGCTATCTGTGTTTATTTACACCGTCCACAGCAGGGCGGCCAGCAGCTGTGGGACGGCCCTGACAAAGTGAGCTGGTAACTAATTGCTTGTTGGGGTGGAGTAAACGCCAGGAATCCGAAATTCAATCGGGTATTATTGTGTTTAGATTATACGCTTCTTAAATTATTTGGCATGTCCAGTATCTGCTGTTTTTTTGGAGAGTTAATTGGAATTGACAGTTCCCCTTTTCCGTGTTAAAGTAATGCCCGTAAATAAACAATATGTAAGCCAGCAATCACATTCAAAGCAGTCTGTTTGTAACAGTGTTATGTCCCTAACCCTCCCAGCTGTCTCTAACTAAAGGACTCTGTGCCTTCCAAAACCTTTCAGACAAGATGAACAGTGCCTCGCTGGCTGCCCACAGTGAAAAGGGGGAAGGGGGGTTCCAGTTAGAGTTGGTGGGTTGCTTTTGTGAATGATTTGTTAGGAACAGGGCTCCCTATTTCAAAGGACCTGAAAGCATCGATCCTGTCCCCGATGAGCTGACGCCTCGTGTATCGCCTGAAGTCGTCTCATCTTGAAAGGCTGTATAAGAACTCTGCATCAGGGAAAAATCTTATCTTGTTGGGAAGGGAATATATAGATATAGGTAGTAAGGTTAGACATCTAAAGCTATTTCTGACAAAAAATGTTAGACCAAAAGCTAACTCGCCAGCTTTCCTCCAAAGCCTCACGCAGCGTCCACACGGTGGCGTGCGTTGAAGGTTGCCGGTGGGCGTGTCTGAAGCTCGACCAACAACCAATCACATGAAGCTCCCGCCCCGGACACACAAGCACACGGTTTGATTGGCTAGAGCTTGTACTGGCATATGATTTGATTGGCTGACGCTTCCATCGAAGCTTCAAAAGTAGAACATTGCTCTACTTTTGACGTGAGCAAAGCGAAGCGACGGAACCACAATGCAGTTCGGCAAAGCTTGACGTCACCCCATTCAAAGTGAATGGGCAGAAGCTTCAACGCACGCCGCCGTGTGGACGGCCCGTTACAACCATATCAGATAGCGTTCATCTGCAAAGTGAATTTGCTCATGCCCCACAATTTAAGGACTGGTTGGTCTTTTCTTATTAGTTAAATGCTTTTTCCAAAGGTCCAAAAAGTGGTACGTACAAAATATATCTTCAGCTGCTGATGAAGATGGCGTATTGTACTTTAAAGCCCTGATTAATATGTGAGGGTTGACCTTGAGTTGGGATTGATTTCCAAGTTCAAAACTTGTACCTAATGTATTCGGGTATGGAATATTTAACTGGTCTGATGTGTATGTTTGACCACATGAGCCTTTTCAAAGATGCAAGACTGACCATCTTCATGATCCGCTTTATAAAACACTTTATTTTCCCAATTGAAGGTGGAGCCTTTTTGGCGACCCATTCGCCAATGCAGAATCCCTTCGCTTGAGCTTGAAGCCTTCGTTAAAGGATGGCGGTATGCCAAACACGTCTCCTACATCAGAGTAACCATATGTTGGTGCACAGCCATTAATCTCAGGCTGGATGTTGACTGTTCCCGTTTTGCCCTTTCCTACCCAACTTATTATCCCGCGACTCACTTCCTGTTGTAATAACGGCTGCTGACCACCACACAGATGGCTGTCAGCCAGGCGAGGGCAGCAGAAGGGACCTGTCGACCCCTACACCCACACACACACGACTTCACCATCACACACTTCCTCTGTCTTCCACACAATGACAAACGTCAACACACACAGAGCTGAGGGCGCCAGGGAGCGTCCTGTTCAATGACAAATTGCAGCCCAAGACAACAGGCCCCGGTGTAGCACTCCTGAGGGACTCTTGAGATCTCTCACAGGGTGACCCAGTTCCATCACGTCTCCCCTTCTACCTCTCTCCTCTACCATTCCGTTTTCTATAGCGGCACGTCCTCCTGCATTCATACAGACCATTGCATTGGTTTTATAGTTGAGTTGTAATAAGGAGATCCCCTCTTCACTTCTCGTTGCAGTGTCTAAATGTTCACTCGCAGGTCAGTGTCTTCCGCTGAGTGAAAGGTCTGCTGCGGACTATTTCTATCTCCCACTCTACAAGCTACATTAAGAGCCAACATGCAGTTTCTTCCATTCCCCCTCGGTCACTGTTAACATCACTTACCGAAGAGATTAAACAAAAAACAAGGATTTATTTCTTGGTTCCTTAATTCCCTCTTTTGTTCTGCCTTGACAGCAAATAGCTTAACTGCAATGCAGCAGTACCAGTATTGGGCATTAATATTAATGTCCGCCCATTTCGCCCAGCGTGGCAGGGAGCCTGTCAATCAAGACTTTTATTGAAGGGGCTCCTCACTACAGCAAACACCTGCCCAGCACTCAAGTACCTGCTTCGGACACCAGAAGGCGCCACTGAACGCCTGGTGTGTTGCAGCCATGCATTTATTGGCCAGTTGTTCAACATATAGGAGACACTTCCAGCCAATCCGGATTGGACAACTCTTATACATTGCACCAATTGGAGCAAGAAATAGGAAACAAAAAGAACAAAGGCTTTGGGACAATTGCCCTTGATTGTAATGAATACTGTTGTAGTAAAGAAAGAAAACTGCATTCTTGTATTGGCTATCAAAAAGCTGAGAGAGTTCTGTGTTTAACCACTGGGGATAAGTTTAATGTTATAGCTTCAGGCAGGAGTCTGATGTGGCACGGTCTTTTGTTGAATAATTTGCTTGTTTAAGTCTCAACTCCTACCCGGTGGGAGAGCCACTGAGGAAATGACTCAAAAGTCCCCCCTGAGATGTAAAATGTACAGTACGAACGCAAATAGTTTTTTCCCATAACAAAGGCGACACATTATGAATGTGAGATTAGGCAGAAAGGGTGCGGTTGCTATCACATTTAAGCAGTGCTCCTCTGCATTAAGTGGTTGAAGAGGGCTGCGAGCAATGCAGGTGTGTGCGTGTGTATGTGTGCGTAAGCCTCTGTGCACTGAGAGGTAGAGCGAGAGAGCGAGGGAGCCTGGGATCAGTGTGCTGCGCTGTTCATCACTGCAGCAGTACACCATGCTGGATCTCTGTCCGTGCAGAGGTGCTGACTGCCTGTGTCCCCCCCCGTCCCCCCCCCCCCCCCTGCTTCTCCGGCCCTTTTTTCTGCTTCCTCAAGAGAGTGTGCTGATGATGCTCTCTTTCATTACCCCAGGAGGAGGGAGACAAGCTGTAGGTTTAGCAAAACCCCGCAGGGAACCAGCCATCCTGATTACCTTCACTCTGAATGCCTGCCAGCATGTTGGTTTGCATCTCTTTCTTTTCTCCGTCTTAATAGTTCACCGTTGTCATTGATTCTGCTGGCTGTGGCCTTCGTGCTCTGTGCTGGAGCCCATTTCCTCCCCGTACTGTCTCAGAGCATACTTACCTCACTCTTGTGTAGGTTAACACTCCAGCGCCCGCACGGGGGCTGTTCTGCCATATCAAAGTTAGACTAGAATTCGCTGCCTCCTCCTTTTGTCGCAGTTCAAAGATATGCCCTGCATGATTATTCAGGGTTACTCAAGGTCAGGAGTGTTCCCTCCAGCGGTGCTGCTTAAATGCTTATTGAAGGCACATTGTGTACCTAACTTCAGAAGAGGGTTCAGGGAAAAGGCGTTTGACGGTCTTGTTTTATATTCCATAGCATCTGCACAAATTGAAGAGTTGGTGTTTGCAGCCTTTGCTTCTCATCACATATCCCCGACTGATGCACCGGTCATACGCTAAATTACAGATGCATCTCATTTCAGTGTTCTCATGTTCCATATGCCTGGATGTGTGCCCAGGGGCTAAAGCAAAAAAGAGTAGGAAGAGAGGGGGGTAAAATAATTAGTTTAGTTGAAACGCTGAATGGAAGCTCGTAGGAAAAAGGGTGTTACCTCACATCTATTTATATCTAATTGCAACAGTCTTACATAAAACCAATCTCATGGAGTTTGTTTTTATTTCTCCCCTGCTTATTCATTGTTTTGTGGGATTCTTGGATACATTAAAATGTTTTTAATAGTAAAACATATGTGTATTTGTCTTAGCAGCCACTTCTCTCTGTGGCACACATCCTCTAAATGACCTTCAGTGGCACAGAACTGACTGGCTCTTTTCTCCACACCAGGCTAAGTCCGTTCAACAGCACTGTTAAAACAATGGATTTTCTTTCTTTCACCCTTCCCACCCTGCCTGGTTCTTCCCCGGGAGGATACCTGAGTGAATGCAGCTAAATCTCATGTAATTACCATTCTGCCTCCCTATGATAGGCGCGTCTGTGCATCGGCGAGGCACACGAGACTTCTGTTCTTAACTGAGGAGATGGTACGAGGGACGGCTTCTCTAAAAGAACACGTTGCTCTTGTACCGCTCAAAGCTTGATGTAAATAACACTCTGCTTGGGAAAGCAGCTCCTCCCTAAGTTGATTTAGTATTCTTGTCCCCACGTGTGAAAATGGGATATGCTCTGCTGTAAAAGAAAGTGTGTTGGAATATGCTGCGTATCAGCAGTACCGACACTGCGATGTGTTTGCGTACAGCAGTTTGTGTTTGGCCCCACAGCTATCTTACATTGCATGAGACATTCAGTCACAGATTGATTTTGACAGTTTGCATCACAAACGACCAAATTGACTGCACTTTCTGTCCCTTTTCTGCAGCTTATTCTGTCATGCCTCTCTCAGCTCAGCCAGTTCAAACACTCACTTCATTCCCCTGTCTCCGTGTCTCCTCTACAGTGCCATGCGCGTGCTGCTATCTAAACTGCCGAGGCCTTGGATCGTAGACGAGAAGAAGGACGACGGTTACACTGCACTGCACCTGGCTGCCCTCAACAACCACGTGGAGGTGGCTGAGCTGTTGGTGCACCAGGTAACGGCACAGACACAGATGTATTAAAGCTTTTTGAATGCATGCTGAACACTGACAACAGATGCACTTATTCACCCTATAAGAGACTATTTTTCTTTACGTTTATCAGCCCAAAGCATATCCTGCATTAGCTCAGCCCGCACTCTCCTGGCTTTCCCTGACTACAGAACATTAAGAGCCGCTTCCACTGCACTCCCTGCAGCCAGCAAGCTGTAGACCAATTTAAACTGCTATAAGTGCCATTTCTTTTTTATTGAATCCATACGGTTCACAGAGCCTCGAGGGGTATTCTTTAGTGCTGTTGGGCCATCATGTCCTCCTCCTCCTGCAATCATAGGTTCATGGTCTTTTCCCTTCTGAGAATGCAGGTTTAACTCTCTGTAGAGACATGAGTGTACGGCAAAGTCACCTGTCCAAGCGAGAACTGGGTTAATTAGGATATGGTGCAAGGCAGCAATGTTGCTGCAACATTCCAACGCATGAACGCTCGCCGTTCAAGCTTCCCTTCAGCAGGGGCGGCCTTTCTTCCCAGGTCCCTGCAATGGTCTCGAATGCAGTGATGGCTCAGCTTTCTATTCAGAAATTCCACCGCACTACAAGGTGCACTGCAGATTCCCTGCCAGCCAGCCAGCCAGTCTTATTACTTGGGGATTTCACACGCTGCCTGATCACAATGCCTATCTTCCCTCCACATCTCCTCAGCTGAGGTGTTCGCAATTGGAAATGACAATCAAGTGCAGCGTTGTTGTCGAACACGTTTTGTATTCCTAGGCGGTAGGTGAGACTTTGTCTGTAGGCAGGGTTAAAGAGAGGAAGACTCTCTCATGCTACATATTGTCAGAGTATGTTACAATCACTTTTGAACTGAAATATCTTCTCGTGTTTGTCTGCATTGATCACTTGCCTGTGTATTTATGAGCACATACATTTTTGTGTGATTCATTCTGTGGGTTGTTAACGTATGCACATATGTCTGTTTCCCTTCTCTCCTCTTCACACCTCCAAGGGAAGTGCCAGCTTAGACATCCAGAACGTCAACCAGCAGACGGCGTTACACCTGGCAGTGGAGCGTCAACACACCCAGATAGTCCGGGTTAGTGGGGCCTTTTTTCTCCCCCCCCTCCTTTTCTCCTCTCACTTTGACTTCCAACTGAAGATTCTGCCTCCAGTAATGGACTACACACAAAGGGGAGTAGAACAACATCAGTGCAGTTCATATTTAATTTACACTGCTGGATGTCCTGCAGTGGAATGAGCTCCTGCTTCAGATTGATGCTGTGTAAGGAAAACGCTCTCCGAGGCAGTGTCTTGGTTAGAGTCATTTGGCGTAGTATTGGATTGAGATTGCCACGTTGCCATCTTGTGGACTCAAGAAAAAATGCACTCCATAATTGGGGCCGCGAAACACTACGGTAGTTCTAGGCTATCGGCAGCCTAATAAATCATTCCTGTGGCATTTGCATTGTAGCATAAAATTAAAGTTGTTTTACAGTTATTGCTACACTTCCTGTTTGACTGCGAGTTTTTATTTATTGATGTGTTTTTCTTCCCAGCTGCTGGTGCGTGCAGAGGCCAAGCTTGATGTGCAGGACAAGGACGGGGACACACCACTTCACGAGGCACTGCGTCACCACACACTGTCCCAACTGCGGCAACTCCAAGATATGCAGGATGTCAGCAAAGTGGAGCCCTGGGAACCTTCCAAGAACACAGTGCGTATACGTTTATTATTTCCCTCACTGTTCCTCCATGATCACAGTCATTTACTCAAGGCAAGGTTCCTTTAGGTGTCATACGGCATCACAGCGCTAAAATGAAATGGAACAGCCTTGTGTGCTGAGAGGAAGGAACAAACTGAAAACACTGGAGGTCATGGATTGAAGCGCCTCATTATCCAATAGCTTTACGTGATTCAGTTAACATTCCCAAATGCATTTGCCTAAGCAAGGCATGCACACTAATGCAGCATGTTGGAAGAACTTTAGTCTATCTGCCATTGATTTACTGTCCTTAAATGCTGAGAAACTCATTCTATTACTATTCCTGTTTTTTCTTATTGAGAGTCTGACCAGAATACACTATGAAACGTATTCACACCTAGGGACAGTTTATTTCTCCTTTCCACATTCCAGAATAATCCCACCTGCGATATGTCTTAGTTTTCATGATTTGAGGTGATTGCACTTAGGGTAATCTTGGCAGCATCTTGCAGGACCTGTATGAGGATCAGTAAGTGTACCACTGCCTGATGTTTGAAAGCGTATGACACATCACTCTTAAACAGGACCCCACTGTTCTTTAGATCACCATTCAGACAGCAGCGTGAAGCAGCCAACCAGCTCGCTGCAGCCTCTCGGCCGGCCTGAATGGGTTTGTCTCCCTGTAGGGCCAACAGGGCCGCGTCAGACCTGAACCGTCTTCATGTTAACACCACATCCCTAATCCCTACAGGGATGAGTTTCAGGCTGCAGGGTCTCGCTACACACTTCCCTTACCTGTCACCTTCTGTCTGCCTCCCACTTCTTCCTCGTCTCCTCCGCCTCCTCTCTCCTGTCCGCCTTCCTGCTCTCCCTGGTTCCCCGCGGAGGAGCGGAACAGACCGACAGCGGGCCTAATTGAGATATGTGCGGTTGGGTCACCCTCCCATAGCTCTCTCCCTCTCCTTCAGGATGAGAATTGAATTAGCCGGCCCGATGGCTCCATCAGCAGGGATGTAAAAGCCACCGGTTGAAGACAATCAAACATGGAGGGCAGAGAGAGAGAGAGAGAGAGAGAGAGATATTTGAAGTTGAGGAGCTGGAAGTGGGAGGGAGAGGCGAGACAGTTAATGGGATTTTGGGTGAGACTGAGGGGGTAACTCTGCCTGAGAGCCATCTTAAGGCATATCTTTGATTGGCTAATTAGTGGTGATCTGTTAGTACTTCGGCATGGTCCATCTGAATTTCACCATGGTTCCATCTGAACAGTCATATCTCCTCTTGCTCTGTAATAGTTTTAAAGGCTACAGTGGGAGGTAAAGACAAAACTGTGTACTCAACACATTCAACTTAAGAAACAATATTTCACGTCAAAAGTGCCCGAAGTTCCTCTGATGTATCTGTTTGTGTGTGTCTGTCTTTCTGCAGTTAATCATGGGCCTCGGCACCCAGGGGGCGGAGAAGAAGAGCGCAGCATCCATCGCCTGCTTCCTGGCAGCCAACGGAGCGGACCTGACCATTCGTAACAAGAAGGGCCAGTCCCCTCTGGACCTGTGTCCAGACCCCAGCCTCTGCAAAGCTCTGGCCAAATGTCACAAAGAGAAGAGCAGGTAAACATCCCTTAAAGCAATACTTTGACATTTTAGGAAATACACATTTGCTTTCTCGCCGGGAGTTATACGGGAAGATCGATAGCACTCTAATGTCTGTCTGTTAAATATGAAGCTGGAGCCAGGAGACAGCGGGGTTAGCTTAGTGTAAAGACTGGAAACTGGAGGGGGAAAAAACGTTTTCTATTGTTGTATGTGGCTCTCAGCAAAATGCAAAAAATGTAAGACAAGGCCTTTTCTGTCGCTTAATAAGTAACCCACCTACCAGCATGTCTAAAGAGGGTGGGCTTTTACATGAGGAGTTAGATTTAGAGACCGAGATCAAGTATTTTTCCAAATAGGCCAAAAAGCACATTACTCTTCATCAAACTAACATGACTTTAATCAATGTGAAAACCTAAAAATAGATAATTTTATACAAATTCGTTTGGTGTTTTGAATTATATTCATGCACCAACATTACCGATAACACCTGACTGAGAAATAGGAAGAAGGGCCGTCTCGGAAAAATCAACCCTATTGATTTTCTTTCTTTGCAAAACATGTTACATGTACAGTAGGGCCATGTTTCCTATGCGCTGCCATGTTCCCCCTGTGTTCTCTTCTCAGTGTCTATCTGTCTGCACCTATATTAGGGCTGCTCGATTATGGCAAAAATCACAATCTCGATTATTTGGGTCAATAATTGATATCACGATTAGTAAAAAACGATTATCCATTTACTTTGAAAACATCCATTTATTGAAAAAAATAATATTGTGAACAATATGTTTTTAACAGTTCATTACCCAGAACTTTAAGAATAATTCAACTGAAAAACCTATACAATTTTTTTTTTTTAAATGTCCATTATGTCTTTTTCATAATCGTTGCAAGCCAAAATCGTAATTGCGATTAAAATATGATTTAATTGAGCAGCCCTAACCTATATTATAATTTGCTCTCACACACTGTTTTCCTTCTCGATGTTCCAGTGGCCAGGTGGGCACCCGCAGCCCGTCTCAGAACAGCAACAACGAGACGCTGGACGAGTGTATGGTGTGTTCAGACCTTAAGAGAGACACTATCTTCGGGCCCTGTGGACACATCGCCACCTGCTCCCTTTGCTCACCTCGGGTTAAAAAGTGTCTTATCTGCAAGGATCAGGTCCAGTCAAGAACTAAGGTATCAGAAAGACTAGCACCAGTCCAGGGAAATGATTCACCGACTAGAGCAGACAACCTTTACCGCTTTTTTGGTGAATTTGTCCCTCCACAGATTGAAGAGTGCGTAGTCTGCTCTGACAAAAAAGCAGCCGTTTTGTTCCAGCCCTGCGGTCACATGTGCGCTTGTGAGAGTAAGTTCACCTCCTATGTTTTTTTTTAGCAGCTTCTGAACTAAAAGCTATCCTCGTAAAGAATGGACTTTGAACTTGTCTTTCTTTTTGTTTCCCCCAGACTGTGCCAGCCTCATGAAGAAGTGCGTACAGTGCCGGGCTGTTGTAGAACGCCGCACCCCTTTCGTTATGTGCTGTGGTGGGAAAGGTATGGAGGATGATGCCGCTGATCATGATGATGATGATGATGATGATGATGATGATGAAAATGATGATGATGATGATGATGATGATGATGACATTAGTGAGTGAACCTTCCACACGTTCCCTTTTAATTCCCATTTATGTTTCCTTCTTTCTTTTCTATTTTTCCACTTTTCCTTTCAAAGTATCTGCTTTAGCCGTGTTTATTGTTTGCTTTGTTGCTAGCTTGCTTTTTTTTTTTTATTCCTTTGTTTGCATCATTGATACATTGTTTTGTTTTGACTGTAGTAGACATGTTAGAAATGTGTAAATGAAGTCATGTGTTTAATTGAGTTCATATTATTTTTTGCAAACTGTTAACCACTACTAGATCTTGCATGTTTTAATCATTGTCTCCATTGTGATCATTTCATCTGTTCTAGCTTCTAGTCGGATACTGGCTGAAGTGGACAGTGGCTTCAAAGTGCACGCCTGCCTTGTCTGAAATTGGCTTAATAGATCCCTCCAAAAATCTGATTCTAATTTTTCTAAAAGCAAACACTAAATCTAGTTTTGCAGACCTGCACTAAATGACACAATAATCTCATCAAATACAGACAAGCTGATAACATTATTCTGTTCCTGTAGCCTCTAAAAGTTTGACTAATCACTCTGCATTAAGTGGAATAACTTATGTGTAAGCATATGCTTACTTCTTGTACTCATAATGATATGTATGAATATTAATAACCACTCGAATGTCCAAAAACACTGAATTTATAATACCTCCCCTTGCAGATCATTTCAGTTTTGGAATGATACGCTTAACCTATATGTTATTCAGTTGCACACAAGCCAAAAACTGTCCACTGAAATGTAATGAAGTGTGTAAATGTATTTATTTTTGAGTTGAATCCCACTCCATCTTCTTGTCTCCAAGTCGAACACAGTGTTTTATTGCCCATAACCTTCTTTTAGTGGTGCATCTCACCAGTGGCTAGTCCGTGTTTTCCACATTTTGTATGTTGAGTTAAAAGGGAAACTGTTGTAAGTTCACTAACTTCATGTTTACCCGTGTATTCATTATTACACATTTCTCCATGTGTCAGCTTGTTGGCATGCAAATCTTTATTTGCAGTCTTGCAAAAGTGAATGCAGAACCCAACACGCATACACTCATGCAAGGGGCAGCATTGATTGTTTATCTCCTCTCCCTTCATCCCAGTAACTCTGACCGTTGATGTCTACAAAAGCAAATCTAGTGCACGACAAATCATCCGCCACTTTGATTATTTTGACTCCCTACTTCTCTGACATGATGTAGCGCAGGCATTAGACTCATGCTTTAGCATTGGCTGATGGCAACAAGAGAAAGAACCACATGCCGCTATGCTTTTTAATATTGATTCTACATCAAAAGAGACTCTATTTCCCATTCTTTCCCTGATTACTGTTTCCGACTGCTAGCTTTCTCTTTGAATTCTTTCTTTGGACCTCCCTTTGAGGCTGTAGTGAGTAGTTTCAGTCCCTAGGCCAGCCGTTGAGCTGGTGAGGACAGCCCCGCTATAACTATGTGACTGGTTATTCCCAGCAGGGAGCACTAACAATATGGCAGGGGGATCGCAGGATATTGTCCAGCCCAACAATCTGGCTCTGAGTTGGTGTAAGTATACCTCTATGATTCACTCCCTTTTAAAGAACACACACACACACACACACACACACACACACACACACACACACACACACACACACACACACACACACACACACACACACACACACACACACACACACACACACACACACACACACACACGCGTATAGTCTGTTGTTTGTTTATCACATTTGTGCTTACAGTTCCTCAGCCCAGCTAATTGTGGTTGAGTGCTCTTATAATGTATTCAGGCAGTTACACTCATGTCATTGTGGCTCCTCCTACTACGTTATCCTGAGCCAGTTTATATTTCAGATAATTATAAAGTATGCATTTCTGAATGAAAGTCCTTTATAAATGGATGAAATGCCAACAGAGTTTGATCTGCCTTCAAAAGTCGATTGACAGATGTAACATCGTCAGTGTGGCTGCATTTCAGTTGTATTGACTATTTAGTTTATCATTATGCAGAGATAACATTTGATGTGGCCTCAAGCAAAACCTTCTTCTTTGTTTAGTCTCTTGGCTGGTTACTGAATTCTGTTTCCCTCAACATGTTGCTGTGCTGTTGCGTCCAAACAGCCAGCGGAAACATCCCCGCCTTGCAGAGAGAGAAGGACAACACCAACAGCAACGCAGACGTTCAGAAGCTACAGCAGCAGCTGCAAGACATCAAGGAGCAGGTAGGAGCTGTAGATCAGAGCTCGGCTAGTTAATGAAACACAACTGACTATCATTTGCATTGTTAAATCTGAGATATTGAATTGATTCTTTCATCATAAAGGAAGAAGATGGTAAAGAAAATGCCCATAAAAATGTCCCAGTTTGTATTAAACTTACAAATCTTCATATTTAAGAAACTTGATCGGTTAAATCTAAATATTATTTTATCATGAAGAGAGTAAGTGAGTTCCAAATCACATACTTTTAACTTTTAGTACTTACTGCAGCTGCTTTTATGCATACAATTGGGATACACTTCATAATAGAATCACACCTTGACCCTCTCGTTCATATGATTCCGTATTTTGGAATTTCCACGAGCTCTCATCAGCCTCTCTGCGGCTCAGTCGATGTGACTAGTTTGCTCTGAGCTGAGAATGTTGTATATTTCATAGCCAGTAAAAGCATTCTGCAAAAAAATGCATCGGATGCAGTAGAACACCCTGGTATTTTGGGAATGCTGAATTTGACATATTGGGACGCACCCCAGCTGTGCCTCGCGAACCATCAAGAGGGAGTAGAATATTATAAGTAATGAAACCAATGTCTGCATCGTAACGTTTGTTGTATAGGGCTTGTCTCAGTTGGTCATTCCCTGTGTGGGTTTTTCTAAAAGCTACAATGACTATATCACAAACCACATGCTCTGTCATTGCAGACGATGTGTCCGGTGTGTCTGGACCGGCTGAAGAACATGATCTTCATGTGCGGCCACGGCACCTGCCAGCTGTGTGGGGACCGGATGAGCGAGTGCCCCATCTGCCGCAAGGCCATCGAGCGACGCATCCTTCTTTACTAGACCCCCTATCCCACCCCCCCACAGACTGTTTTCTCTTCTCTTAAAGCTCACGGCGTCCATGTCCGTAAAGCCACAATCACACCAGCTGCTGCCGCTGCTCCACCATCCACACCGCACCGGGTCAGCCAGCTAAGGGCGTCCTCAAATGTCTTATTGGACACAGCAAATGCTCTCTTAATGGTTTGATTGTCTTCAGATGGAATTTCTGTTACAAGGAAAACAATTATGAATTGACTTTCATCAGTTTTGCTGTTCTGTCGTGAGTCCGCACTGCAACAAGAAAGATGCTTGCTCTAGTTTTTTTCTATACCTACTTTTCCCCCTTCTCGTTCAATTTTCTGTGTCATTTTCTCTGTTTTTACTTGATATGTGAAATGTCATTTTTCTCTCCTTAAGTCTACGGTGGCTTCTTCGGCCTCTTAGTCTTGGATATGAACTGTTTCTGGAACAGCTGTGAGCAAATTCATAAGTGTCGAGGAATTGATGCAGAGGCCGGCCTGTTACCTTTTGATGTAAAGTTCTCACGCATCTGTCGCAGTCATTGCCAGCTGCAATCAAGTTTTATTGTATTTGTAAATCTTTATGCACGTGTATTGGTATCGGAAGCTCCAGATGTGGATTTTAAGTACTTAATTTTTCACGACAGTATGGCAAGTAGTTTTTACACATTACTGTTCGATCAACTTAAAGGTTCAGTGAGTGTTTTCGCTTCATGTCTGTGTTCAGTTTGGCTGTTGTGACACGCTGTAGGCCGACTGTCCTCGCAGTTAAAGACCAGTCGTGACAGTTTTGCACAAGAAAAGCTGAGTCAGGGTAAAAGCTCTTTGCTGCACTGACTCTGGAGGTCCTCTTTTACTCAGTGTTAAAACACAGGTGGAGGTGTAGTAACTGCAAGGTAGCACACCACAGAGATGTGCACACAAACACACACACACACACACACACACACACACACACACACACACACACACACACACACACACACACATTGAGCTTCTGTCCAGTGATCAGCCCCTGTTGTACATGTTTGTTGTACACACAGCTCAACCCGGTGCAAACACTTCTCGAGAGTATCTTGTCACACCTTGATGTTAAACTGTTAAGAGTTGGCGGTATATTCTGACAAAAAATGTACAATTCAACGAGCATTGCTAATTTACCATTGACGACTGTGCCATTTGCTTCCAAAAATCTTAAATAACTTGTATGGGGATAAGGTGCTCTTGATCTTGTATTATTTTTTTTTAATTTAAGTGTATTTCCTTTATTTCAAAATTGACATCAATTAAGCTAGAGAGTACAATTTATTAGAAGACTAAGATGAAATGTAGATTAAATTATTTTGTATTGCTGCCCAA
This sequence comes from Notothenia rossii, assembly GCF_949606895.1. NCBI lineage: Eukaryota > Metazoa > Chordata > Actinopteri > Perciformes > Nototheniidae > Notothenia > Notothenia rossii. The sequence continues at coordinate 67,710,405 of NC_136907.1, forward strand.
AAAGATAGGATTCATAGGTTTCACTGCCTTCCTAATATGTAGCCTCAAAATCTCAATAACATTCTGCTTTGATATTAATGTTGAGACACGTTTGTGATGTTTTTCCGTTTGCTTTTTGTTGGCAATAGCTTTCTAGCAATCATCGGTAGAAGCATATTTCTCTAAAATAGGTCTCTGTAAGCCTAACGTGTTCTTTGTGAAACAGAAAAAAAGACATTTTGTTGTCAAAAGTGTCAAGTATCTTTTCACCAATGTTTTGTTTGGGAGGAAAGCTAATGGTTTTTTAAAGACAGAACTTGCCTTACCTCTTTTAAAAGGCAGTTGCCCATGTGGAGACTCAGCAAGATAGCTAGCTAGCTTGCTCCGCTATGTGGGAATTTGCAAACCCATACAAGCATCTTTCCCCCCCCCCCCTCTTTTACGACTGAAAGCTACTTTTTGGAGAACGGTTTTGATTCCTTTCATTTGTCATGATAACACTTTAAGCTAGAAGCACTAATACGCTTTATGGTAGTGTTGTCTTGTTATGGTTGTTATCAAAAAGCCTATTTTGTACTTTATTTTCAATACCTGTAACTGTCCTGTTGATTATGTATCAGTAGTATTTCCTTTGGCATGAATGTTTGACATATGCAGTACGACGTGTATCATGGAAACCGTTCAGTCTGTATTGCTAATAAGTGCTTTTAAAAACAACCATATAGCTGAAATAAAGTTCTACATGAACCATGGTACATTAGAAGGGCTGTTTGTTTTTATAGCTTCTACCGCTTTGTTCATTTGCTTTTTTTTTGTGTTTTCTTTTCAAGTGGAGCTCAGATGTAGTTAGCCTTTTTATAAGCAGGAAATTAGCATTTTGTTGCTTTTCTCCTGCTGTGCAGCGTCTGCCTCACAGAGGAGACGGGGTGGCAGAGATGGGAGGTGTGAGGTAATTGAAAATGCTAACACCTAATGACTCAGCACCAGTGTGTGATAGGTCAGCTATGCTAATCAGAGAGGAGTAAAAGATAACCCCAGGTAAATGAGACACCCAAATTGAGCGATGCATCTTCTCCAGTGAGCGGTGACATCTCCCCTCTCATTTTAAGAAATTATGACCAAAGGCCATTTATGTTCTCGCTCGTTGACTAGTCCATTCATAACCTGGACATCTTTGGGGCCGGCTCACATACAGCTTACAGTTTGCAGACGCTCATAACAAGACATCCATCATGCTGTCAACTTCTCGCCCCGTCAATGACTGCAGGGGAGACTCTGACACCTTTTTATTTCTTCTCGGATCTCTGCGACTTGGCACGAGGCAAAGACGATGGCTGTGGTCTGGTGTCATGTCTATGGTGTCATTTTAAAGTCAAGTACCTGCCTTTTAGAACAATGGGTTTACCTGTTACAGTGACAGACAGCGACGTGAATGGTAACCGCTGCTGGCTGCTTTGTGACCAAAAACAAATGTGGACAGCAGTCGCTTTAACATGTTTTCTCCTACAGCGGTTTTAAATTTCAAACGACAAATATTATTACTACAGCATCCAGTGATATCATAGTGTTTTTGGTTTGTTTGATTTGTTTGATTTAAGATTGCTAATGTTGACCACTCTGTGAATTATGTGTGCTTTACTGTTTTAAAATGTCCATGTTTTTGTTTAATAACTAAATCTATGTACATATAGCGTAGACTTACTCACTACTTAACACTTTACATATATTTTTGTTTTATTAAAAAAAACATCAGTTTGTATTTTGAAGGACCTTTTTTGGCCTGGAAGAAGCTAAGTGTTTTAAATTAGTGTTTCTTGACAAAAAATCCTTACATTTGGACCAATTTAAAATCTTGAAAAGTTGGGTCTACTTTAGTTCAGTTCAATGTTTTTACCCTGATTTATAATTAAAAACAAAGCACTTGATGTACACATGACTCAAATGCAATTCAAAATGTATGTTTAACAACAACCCACAGATAAACCTAACATGCTTTTAGCAGTTTTATTCAAGCTTAAGGTGTTGCTTTGGCCTTACAGACCCAGCGCAAACACTCGGAGCAGGGTTTTAGAAGAAGCCCTTGAACCAGGTCTTCTCCTTCTTCCTCTTGGAGTTCAGACTCTGAAGGTCCGTCAGCTGGGACTTCAAGGAGGATTCTGCTTTCTGCCACTCTTGCTCTTTCGCCTGCTGATGGTTTTTCAGCCGGTCTGTGGTTTGAAGCAGGGTGGATTTCTCCTCTTGCCACACTTGCTCCCTCGCCTGCAGATTCCTTTCAAGCCTCAGTGAGGCCTGAAGGAGGGTCGACTTACAGCTCTTCCACTTCTGCTCTTTCTTTTGCAGGTTGCGCGACACATTTGTTGAGTCCTGAGGGAGGGTTGGCCTGTTCCCTTGCCACTTGAACCACTTCTTCTTCTCCTTCTTTTGGAGGGTTTGGCACTCAATCTGAGACTTTAAGTAGCTCTCTGTTTTCTGCCACTCCTTCTTCTCCATCCGCTGATTATATTTCAGCCTTTCTTTGTCCCGCAGGACGGTCAACCTGCTCTCCTCCAAGTGGATGCAATTACGCTCCATCTTCTGCACAGCCTCGTTCAGATTGTCCACAAACTTTGTATGTGCCTGTTGCTGCTCCTCGAGCTGAGTCTCGTAGGAAGTCTTTGTTTTCCCAAACTCCTCTATCAGCTGTTCAAGGAGATGATCCACTTCAAGATGTTCTTCTGCTTTTTCCTGAAGCAAAGACACAAAGGTCTTTTTTTCCGATGCATGCATCTCTAGCTGGGCAAGATGGATGACATGGGATACCTCCAGCTTTGCAGTGAGAACAATGTTCTCCTCCTGCCACTGGAGAGTCCTGATCTTCAGCTCCTGCTGAGCCTCATTTACAGCGCCCATGAGCTTACTAGTTTGTGCTTCCAGTTGAGCGAGGCAGGTCGTTTTCGATTTCTCTGTCTCCTCCTGGAGGTCAGTGATCTCTCGCTGGAATAGGAGGCGCTCAGTCTGCAGGATATCTTCCGCCTTTTTCAGGGCTGCTGTGGACTCCGCTCTCTCAAATTCGAGATTGCTCTCCAACTCCACGTTCGCTTTTGCCACACAGAGCATTGGTCGTAAAACACAGAGCTCACTCTGAAGGGCCTGGTTTTCTGCCTTCATGTGCTCCAATGCCATCTGCTGTTCTTTGTTTGTCGAGGTGTGATGCTTGACATCCTGGAGGATCTCTTGCTTGAATCGGAGGCGCTCAGTCGCCAGGAGATCTTCGGCCTTTTTCAGGGCTGCTGTGATCTTCCTGGTCTCCGCTCTCTCAAATTCGAGATAACTCACCAACTCCAACTCTTGATTGGTTTTTGACAAAGCCAGCATACGTTTTATAGAACAGAGCTCACTTTTAAATGCCTCATTTTCTGCCTTAATGTGCTCCAATGTGAGTTGCTTGTGTTTGTTTAGGGAGGTTTGATTCTTGAGATCCTGGAGGTCAGTGATCTTTCGCTTGAATCGGAGGCGCTCAGTCGCCAGGAGATCTTCCGCCTTTTTCAGGGCTGCTGTGGTCTTCCTGGTCTCGGCTCTCTCCAATTCGAGATAACTCTCCAACTCCAACTCTATGTTGGTTTTTGACAAACCCAGCATACGTTTTATAGCACAGAGCTCACTTTTAAATGCCTCATTTTCTGCCTTAATGTGCTCCAATGTGAGTTGCTTGTCTTTGTTTAGGGAGGTTTGATTCTTGAGATCCTGGAGGTCAGTGATCTCTTGCTTGAATCGGAGGCGCTCAGTCGCCAGGAGATCTTCCGCCTTTTTCAGGGCTGCTGTGGTCTTCCTGGTCTCGGCTCTCTCCAATTCGAGATTGCTCTCCAACTCCACGTTCGCTTTTGCCACACAGAGCATTGGTCGTAAAACACAGAGCTCACTCTGAAGGGCCTGGTTTTCTGCCTTCATGTGCTCCAATGCCATCTGCTGTTCTTTGTTTGTCGAGGTGTGATGCTTGACATCCTGGAGGATCTCTTGCTGAAATCGGAGGCGCTCAGTCGCCAGGAGATCTTCGGCCTTTTTCAGGGCTGCTGTGGTCTTCCTGGTCTCCGCTCTCTCAAATTCGAGATAACTCTCCAACTCCAACTCTTGATTGGTTTTTGACAAAGCCAGCATACGTTTTATAGCACAGAGCTCACTTTTAAATGCCTCAATTTCTGCCTTAATGTGCTCCAATGTGAGTTGCTTGTCTTTGTTTAGGGAGGTTTGATTCTTGAGATCCTGGAGGTCAGTGATCTCTTGCTTGAATCGGAGGCGCTCAGTCGCCAGGAGATCTTCCGCCTTTTTCAGGGCTGCTGTGGTCTTCCTGGTCTCGGCTCTCTCCAATTCGAGATTGCTCTCCAACTCCACGTTCGCTTTTGCTACACAGAGCATTGGTCGTAAAACACAGAGCTCACTCTGAAGGGCCTGGTTTTCTGCCTTCATGTGCTCCAATGCCATCTGCTGTTCTTTGTTTGTCGAGGTGTGATGCTTGACATCCTGGAGGATCTCTTGCTGAAATCGGAGGCGCTCAGTCGCCAGGAGATCTTCCGCCTTTTTCAGGGCTGCTGTGATCTTCCTGGTCTCCGCTCTCTCAAATTCGAGATAACTCACCAACTCCAACTCTTGGTTGGTTTTTGACAAAGCCAGCATACGTTTTATAGCACAGAGCTCACTTTTAAATGCCTCATTTTCTGCCTTAATGTGCTCCAATGTGAGTTGCTTGTCTTTGTTTAGGGAGGTTTGATTCTTGAGATCCTGGAGGTCAGTGATCTCTTGCTTGAATCGGAGGCGCTCAGTCGCCAGGAGATCTTCGGCCTTTTTCAGGGCTGTTGTGATCTTCTGGGTCTCGCTTCTCTCAAATTCGAGAAAAATCTCCAACTCCAACTCCATGTGCGTTTTTGCCACACCCAGCATTGGTCTTATAGTACGGAGCTCACTTTGAAGGGCGTCTTTTTCTGCCTTCACGCGCTCCAATGCCGTCTGCTGGACTTTGTTTGTTGCAGTCTGCTGCACGAGATCTTCGTGTGCCTTCCTCAACATTGGGCGGATCTTTATCAGCTGGCTTTTGAGATACTCCACCTCACTGACACTTTCAGTGAAATGCGCCTGTAGGCTACATATCTCTTTCTGCATGCCTCCTTGCTTAGGGCTGCATTTGTCATCCTCTCTACGCTCTTGGAGACTATCGAGAAGGTTTGCCAGTAAGTCCTCTTGTATTTCCAGGTGGACTCTGCCCTCAGATTTACTCGGGGTGAGCCTTGCCTCACTGTCATGCAGTTCAACCCGGATTTGTTCCTCAAGGGAACTCAGGAAGAAATTAATAGGAGGGTCCTTCTCAGTTGAGTTGAAATCAATCAATTCCATATTTGTTTTGTGCTGGAACTGGATGTTTAAACTGCTCTTTGTGTTTCTGTCTTCTCTTTGAAAGGTTGTCAAATGTGACCAAAGTGGCTGAGGGAATGCACCTCTGTGTAGCCCGGGGTTCTGGAATGCTAGAATTTCCATGTTGTTCTGACCATCTGTTCCGCTGATGATTCCATTCCATTGATACATGCACACAGGCACAGATACAGGCAAACATGTATATATTTTTTGCTTTTATCTTGATTTTATGGATTAAACCCTCTTTTTAATCATCATCCAAAATTCTGCAACATGGTCCTTTTTAAAATTCATACCACTAGAGCGGCGCCGCAGGAAAGAGACCTGCATTACAGTATAATAATGTATTATTCTGATTATTTTTAATCTTTATTCTTCTGTCTGGTCTTGTTTTGCTTTCTGTGTCTGTGTTTTCCCACCTTGACAAACTGTGATAGTTGTCTGTTCGTACTGTCACAGTTAGCAAAAAGTGAAGCAACACAAAACCAGGTGCACTAGGCAAGGCAAAACTAAAAAAACAGACCAGAGGGCAAGAGGAACAAGTGCCAACCGGCATTATACCATTTTAGGGATTCACAAGGACCCTATAAGTTATAACAATACCAATTATCATCATGATTAAATTATGGTTAAAACTACACATACAAAATATGCAATGAAGCTAAGAAATAAACTAAAGAAATGAGAAACGAACATTTAAGTAATCTTGTCACTCTTGTCTCAGACCCAGTTTGTTTTTCTAAGTTATGACAAAATATTCATCTGGCTTTTATTATTACACTTATAGACTTTATTTTTCTCAAAGACCATACATACAAAAAAAACATTGTTCTTAACCTCTTAAGCCCCACGGACCCGGTTCCGGGCTCGAAATCACGTCATTTGCAGGAAACGACGTCTAAGGAACCTTCATATTTAATAAACTATGAATATTTTGTATCCATAAAATGGAAAAAAACTCATTTAACTGATCTTTTAAAAAAAAAATGCTAACCTATTACTGCACCGAAAATCACTCCTAGCTCCCTTATTACTTATCCTAGGTGCACATCCAACACATTGTTTATGATCGCAAGGAGACTCTAACGGTGCCCACCTCAACACTGAAAGATACAAACTCGACGTTATCAACAAAAACGTACTTCAAAACATGTGGCGCTAGGTAGCCCACAACGCTAACATGGCTTACCTTCGTCTTTGTCTGGTCTAAAACTGGTCTTCAATTACATTAAAACGATAAAAACGATGCTGTAGTTAATCCATAGGTTAATATCCAATGTGACTGTGTCCCCTTTGAAATGTTCTGATAATCCATAAGCAATAAAACAGCTTTTCCGTTGCTTGATATCAGAGCAGTGATATTTCTCCCCTCTGCTGAAATTTGTATGCGCAGAGACGCCACCTTCTTTTTTTAACATGAGTGTGTGTGGGACGATTTCCCTTGGATTCTATTGGCTCTAACGGTCAGAAAGAGATGTCAAAATCGAACAAGGGGGGCCAGAGATATGGAAAATCCACCCAAATGGCCCCAGAGGAGGGTTTTTTTGCTAAATCCGTCTAAAAAGGTCAAATATAACTTGTTTTGCATCAATCTTGATACAGGGTACTTATTATGTTGTACTTTTGATTCCTAAAGCTTTTAGTCTACTAACCCATCATCCAAGGTTAGTTTTCACTATAAGTACAAAATATTTTTTGGACGGACACTATAATTTACAGTTTTTTACCATGTTCAATCTGAATTTTCTTTAAAATAAAAAAACATCTATATTGATTCTGACTTTTCTACATCCAACTCACAGGTTTATCATTACTTTGAGAAAAAAGATTATTAATTTAACCCTTTTAGAAGGGAAGATATAGTCATTTGTTCTGGGAATGTCATTTTCGAGCCTGAAACCTGAAAAACAGGCTTGGGGCAAAGAGAAGATTATCTATCTGCAAAACATTACATTACATAACTACCGGTATATAAATTACCCGTTCATCAATTAAGTTCTTTCTAAATACTATTGTTTGGTTCATACTCATACATTTTTTAATTATTTATTATTTTATTTTATTTCAGTTCCAAACTAACTACATTCAAATGATGCTATTCAGTCTTTTATGCAATTATTCAAGTTACACAATAAATTCAAACTATATGAGACAAATTCAGTCAAATAACACATTTCTGCCAATTCAACCCCTTTTCTGTTCTTAAGATTAGGAACTACATAATGCTTGGCGAACGCCTGTAGTGTTAATAGTTGTTTGGCTTGGTACAAAATAACGATGTGTTAGTTACTGTACCCTGCAGAAGCTGGGCTAATACCTAATCTATGGTCACAATTTAGGAGTGTTTTTATTATCAATGTGTTTTTATTTTTTTATAAATCAAAGGTCAAAAATGCTATCCTGGCTGAATGGAAGAAAGTCCTGCAGTCAGGCACCAACATGTTGGAAATCCTTTATTGGTGAGTGGAGACAGGTAAGCAGCATATTAATTCCTGTGTTACTCGTATGTTATACGTCAGAATTAGTTCGGTCACAATACCTCCATTATTGCAGAATTTACATCAACTATATTTTGGCGATATCTTTAGAAAAGAAGAAGTCATATGTATCTTTGCTTTTATCTCTTTATTACACCATCATTACAATTATTGGTGAGTGAGCCATCAGGGTAGGCAGAATAAGTGAGAAAGGAAAGTAACAAATGATTTAAGGTGCTGGTCAACAAGCCTGATATTATCACATGTACATTATTAACTTGATCAATCAATCAATGTTTATTTATATAGCCCAATATCACAAATGTTACATTTGTCTCAGTGGACTTCACTTGATATCAATATGCCATTTCATATGTTTAATTGTGACACCCCCAGTCAGAATCATAGAAACCATTCATGAATGTCAGGCCCCGGCTGCTCGTCCATCATGGTGCCTGCCTGCAGACTGACCTACCCCCCCGCACGCCGACTGATGGGCAGGGTGCTGGAGACGCTGCTATCTCCCTCCCCCCCCCCCCCCCCCCCCCCTCCCCCGGCCTGGTCCTGGGGAGGGTCCCTGACCGCCACGCCTGACGCTCTTGCTGCTGGAGGACTGCAGTGTTTGCTGACTGGACTGCAGGGGTTGTTACTCCACCACCGGGTGGGCAGCTAATCCACCGGCTGCCCTGCAGAGAGTGAGTGATGGTGGCTCGGCACTGCAGGCTTCACTGAGCAGCAGATAGAGATGAATTGGACCCCTGGAGAGGAGAGCGGGCAACCACGATGAGGAAAATGACTGTGACCCTGCTTCAAATCTCTGCTGTGATCACTGAGAAGGGTCAGTGACATCCATCTGCCGGTGGACCCAGCATGCCGGGGGGGGGGGGGGGAGAGTGCGTCTCCCCTCAGGCTTTGCCCTTGATGCTGGTTCTGAAGTAATGACCTGACAAAAATGAATATATTCACTTCACATTTACTGTTAAATGAAGCTCTGATAACAGAGGCTTGACATGCAGGTTTCAGAGCACATCACCAGGTGGCAGTACTCCCAACGACTAAATATTGGAGGTCTCTCCTGTCATAGATGCACTTATATGTTTGAGGCAGTGGACAAATCAACTACATTTACAATAAGTCATGCTAGACACATTCTATTTTTGTCTGACCGCTAGTTACATATACGCCATCATTCATCTAGACGTTATATTTCAGAGCAGTAAGCTCAGTTTGAAGAGTTGATCATCCTCACCTTGGCTGGAAACAGGAAATACAGCAGTGTAAATACATAGGCCTATATGATATATAACTTGGACTAAACATGTTTTGAGAGGTGTGACCAGTAACTGTACTAGACGGTAATTTAGGGTCTCAGCATCATTGTATGGATTTATGAGGTTTCAGTGGAAAATTTGTTCTACGTCAGGCATACAACAAAATAAGAGGGCACAGTTATTAGACCGAGACACATTTCCTAAATCAAATTCTCAATATCAGGGTTTTTCTTTTTCAAAACCTATATACCTGCAGAAGTCAATCTCCCCCTGATTCAGTCAGACCCCACAGATAAAGAAAAGGGGAGACATACTTTTATCTACTTTTGGCCGCTTGGGGCTTTCCTTCCATGTTGGAAGGAATTGATCGCTGGCTGTCTGAAGGTCCTCTCCCTCTCTTTCTCCCTCATGTCATGCAGTTCAGAAGTCTGGTTGAATTTATTGTCTCAGTTTATTGCCTAGCTGAGCAAAGTGCAATCTGGCTGTCTGCACTCTCTGAGTACCAGAGAAGAAGGGAAGGGCCCGAAGATTTGTTTTTCTCACATTTTGGGACACTGTTTTAGTCTTCATGGGGATTGAATTGGGGAAATGTGTCAATTTAGGACATAAATAACTTTTCGCAAACTTTAAGGGGATTAGTTTAAGTCACTCGATGTCCCCAAACGTGACATGGTCACATGTGTTTGTGAGTTTGTAAGGGTGGGTTAGTGTACCTTAAGCAGCAGCAGCCCCACCTCCACAGTTAAGCCATAAACTCAGTAATCCTCTCCCACAGATCCCTCCTCACAACATGTAGGCCCCTCGCATGCTGATTGCTTTATTGATATTGATCAGGGCAAAGTGTCAAACCACTCGTCCATCTCTCTCTCAGGGTAATTGTTATTTATGCATGCAGAGGGAGAACGTTAACACAAACAACACTCCCTAAAGTCCTGCATATGTGGTTGTAATATTTATACAATGAATACAAATAAGAAGCACATACATATTTTTGTAATAAAATGTATATTTAAAACGTATTTCTAATTCTATGTTTGTATTATACAAAAAAATGGAAAATAGCCTTATAACAACATGGTTGTTTTGAACATTCAGTATTCCTGGCTAGTCCTTTGTTTAAGGAGAAATTGCGTAAACTTTAATTGTTTTCCTGGAGTTATCACAGTTCATTTCTTATATAGGCCAAAGGTTTTGATCCTAAGTTGATTTAAATATCTTCACCTAATGACGAAGTAAGACTTGGCTTACGACATCCACATCTTGTGTGGCTTTTGACCTGTTGCTTGAAGCCCCACTCAGTGCCGTCCTTATCATCCAGCCCGATTGCAGGCTGGAGTCTGCGAGCCACATTTACAGTGCAAATGTTATCGTTCCAATGACACTTTAAACAGTCTTTATCAATATATAGTCATTCAAGGTTTATGAGCTTTGATAAAACGCCACTAGCCATGCAGGGTCATTACAATGTGCAGATAGGAGACACATTTGTAGATTCAAATTCTTATTTAGTGTGGATCAGCTGGAACTTTTAATGCTCAACAAGTAAAATAAACACTCTGCAAGTCAAGAGGACCAAGTGGCCTAAGTGCAAAAGATATTGATTTCCTCATCAGGAAGAGCAGTGTAAGAGCAAACCACAGTATGAGTTTGGCAGAACCTTATCATCCTATTATCTTTAAAACAGTGGGTTATCATAATTGCTTACTTAATAATTCTATAAAACGGTGGAGGTGCAACCTTTGCCTGGGCAGTAAACTGTCAAGTGCTTTTGATGCTGAGATTGAAAAGATTTCCTGACGAGCTTAAAAATGCTGAAAATGTTATGGAGAAGATTAGAAACACTAACACATCAGTCATTTCCAATCACGTAAAATGGTTTAAAGCGCATAAATAAGTCGAGATTAAATAGATCACTAAAAGCATACCTTGTAAATAACTATTAGTATGCTCATAATTAAGATGTATTTTTTTAAAACCTTACACCAGATCAACAAGTAAATTATTCAAATAATGTAGCACTAGAGCTCTCTTTAGATGTGCTTAATTTCACGCGTTTGCAGCTGTGTGGAACAATGGGGTAGACATACTTAATCAACAAGTGCAAACCTCATCACATTTAACTCTTAACCAAGCAAACAAGGCTGTGTTGACGACACTGCTGTTAGAAATCCAGGTGAGGATTTCTAACTAACTAAGGTTAGCTTTGGGATCACTATTTAAGCCACATGTGAGAAGAGAGTTCAACTGTGTTTAAGCCTTGTGAACTCCAAGAGAGACAACAAAGAAATTCCCCAAGCCAGAGTTAACTGAATCCCCCTGAGCAATCTTTTTTGTGTTTCCTACAATTTTTATTTCTGAAAAATAAGGGGGGTTCTATGGAGACAGCTAATGCTACAAAGACACGTTGTATAACAAAACAAGCGTACATCTGACAGGTGCTCGCCTCCGCTGAGCAGGCAGTAACCTTGGAGGGAGAAAACAGGAATGTAACCGCCCTATCTGAGCGCAGAGGGAAATACTGACTGCAAAGCCTTTTTTTGTTGCGAGAGAAAAATCAATATTCCAGAGTCCATCACACAGCCAGGCATTTTGGTGTCTTTTTTTCTTTTCTTTTTTTCCAGGTGGGTTCCAGCGATGTGAAACGAGCTCAGAGTGACCCCTGGAAAGAAAATAGTTAATGGCTAACTTCTTTATCTTTGTTTTACAGCCAAGGGTTGTACCTCCAAATCAATACATGATACACAAATATCCCAGGGCTCCATGTTCTAGACAGAGAGCAATGACGAGAGCTTGAGAGTTGCCCAGCTTCACAACACCTGGCAGAAAGGAAGGTTTTTTTTTTTACTGACGCCCAGAAGCTTGTGCTATAGCATCAATGTAGAAAAAGAGAAACTAGATTATATAACAGGCCTCCTGTGGCACGCAAGATTTTATCAAGTCATGTTTTTACAGTTTGAAGGTTGTACCTGGATAATGGCTGGAAAACAAAAGTAGAGAGAGTAGTTTGACCTTTTGGGAAATACACTTATTCACTTTCTTAGAGTAAGACAGGGATATCAGTACCTTTTTATATTTGTATGAAGCTATAGCCAGTTAGTTAGCATAGGAGTAAAGTGTGGAAAGGCCCTGTAACACAAATAGTTATTTGTATATAAAAAAAAACAGATATAATGTGTTTCTAAGCGAGATTCAGAGGTGCTGGTGTTTCAGTTTCATTTTTAATGATTAGCTTCTTTTTGGCTTTGTGTCTGACTAAAAAAGAAACTAATATTTATTTTTTCATTATATTTTCAACCTATATTTTCACAAAGAGTAAAACCCACCCTGCTAATATTCGGGTTAAAGGGTTCAGCGTGCAGCCTGGGAACGCAGCATCTGGACCTTGATAGCTGACGGCCACATTTTCCGTGCTGCTATTACATGGAGAGCAGAAACTCACTACATGTTTACAGCAAAGCCCAACAAGCGGGAAGTTTTTCTCCTCTCTGCGTCTACACTGGCCATGATAGGTGATATCTGTCGCTGTCTGGCACGCTCTCCCCGTAGACCTTGTAGCAAATCAACAGAACAGCTCCCAGACAGATAAAATGCCACATCAGAGTTTGAGAGGCCTAAAGCAGGTTCCTGTTCCCAAACAGTGTTATGGTGAGAGAAAGGAGCATCCACTTAAGGAGCACACACAACCCCCCTCCCCCCCCCCCCCCCCTCCTCCTCCTCCTCCTCCTCTTTTTCTGATAGTAGCTGGTAATCTCTGAGGTCGGCATGTCAGTCAGGTCTTGGAGACAGATGACGTGAGGCCCCTGATAGGCTGTCTCCAACGGAGGAGACACCAGCCGGCCGCACGGGCTGCTGGGACAGAGAGCAGGACCCGAGGCGACGGACGGATGGCGGGGGTGGCTGGAGGGGGAGAGGGAGACAAGGTGGGTCAGGGAGGTGGTGTGGCAGAGGAATGCCAAGGCAGAGAGGTGGGGGTCATGGAGAAGGTCTCCCGATGAGCACAGAGACAGCACTCTGCTGGAGATCGTTGCTCGGCTGACAAAGTTTACTTAACACCAACAACCCCTGGGAGCTCGGGTCACCGGGGGGGGGGGGACTGTTCCCCTCCGGTTTAGAGTTTGAGATTGTTGTCACAGAAAATAGGTCTGGAGAACAGTGAGGAAGTAGGATGACTAAGGGCCTCTTTTTTGTTAGTTTTACAACAAGTTAGTTGTTTTTGTTCAGGTTTGATTGCCTGACAACATTATGAGCAATGCTTTTCTTCAACTTGACTTTCCAATCCCAGATGTTGGATTTTCCCAAACCCCAACAACAAGGAAGTGTTTTCAAAAAGATTCCCATGCTCACAGTTTTAATATCAAGAATAAATATTGCTTTAACTGTCTCAAACAAGATTCTCTTGAAGTTTAATTGGTATATTATATACATGCTGACATGGAAGAGACCATAGAACAAACATGTTTCAGATTATTTTCAAACATAAAGGCAACATTAATTAATCAAATTCTCTGGATGGGGTGAAGGGTTAACTTTGTAATGGCTGTTAAATGCATTTAGCTTAGACCTTACTAATTACCAGGCCGATCCCCAGGACAGTTGTGCCCTCGTGCCCCGTCTCATGCAGCTCGTGCCTTTTTGATTTTTTCGACACTGCTCTTCAGACAACTTGAGTCAAATAAAATTGTCCATGTTTCAGTAGCTTCTGATATTTTTACACATTTAAGCCGTACATGAAAAAAATTGGTCACAAATATATAAGATAATTAAAAAAAAAGGCAACACATTTTCTATCATGGATAGGCACTGCCGTTTTCAGCAAATGTTTCTAAAACATGAGTAACTACTTCATGTATTATGGACTATTAGCTACTGGAGATATATGCGCACACAGCAGCAGGACAGTGTATGTGGAATTGACTCCAAATATTCTACAGTGCACACATTTAAAGTAACAAAACATCATATAATTGTGTTTTTCTACAATGAAGGGCCAAAGGAGCACACTTTATGAGCTTTGGCTACTGCGTGCAACAATGGGGTTCAATGTGTCTAATTGTGGGAGGAAGATGAACACAATAATAAAATATAATGTTCTTCCAGAAATACTTGAACAAGAGATTGATAAAGGTCCTATTCAAAACCATGATCTGTAGTTATTTTAGTATTTACAATGAACTGTAATGTTTACATTTCTGTTTAAACTAAGTCTTCATTAATCACTTATGTTGTTGTTATGGCATTCTAGAAAAGGAATTTTATGAGATATGTTACAAACACCATCTTCTGTGTCGGTAGATATCATACATGCATTTTCAATTGACATCTAAAAATAGGTCACCATCTCAGCCCTGCCTCAGGAATTTATTACAAATGCAACATTTTTCAACTTTGTTTCACTTTTTGGCTTTGTGTGCTGTAACAGAGATTTACTATCAGTATGCAACTGACAGAGGCTATCAGTATTGCTTTAATATGTCAACAAATCCAAAGTAATCCTGAATGACTAGCGATAGTCATTTGTTTAATGTAAAGATGTTATCAATATTTTACAAGCCGAAAGTGTTGGCTTACTTCTCCCCTGTTCTTTAATCAGAGTAGGTCTTCCCCTTCAGTCCCAGCTCAGCAGAGGGTATTCCCTGGATGGCAGCTACTACCCATGACTCCTATTAGATTACAGAGGAGATTTATCGAAAGGGCTTCCGGTTCTCAGATAGGATAGTGAGAACACTTATCTCGAGATATTCTCTTATCAAAAAACAATTTAGTGGGAGAAACTGACATTAGCCCAGATTTTTTCTAACCTGAGTGCTCTAGTTTAGCTTCCTCGGTACAAGGGTCTGTTTGCACTGTGCACACACACCTCCATCTGCCCGCACAGAGAAGCATTAACATTGCCTTAGTGCTCTCTTGATGTCACTGCCATTACGTTCGCATCAAGCTCTTGGACTTTGAGACTTGATCATTTCTGCTCGGAAGTGGAATACAGAAAAGAGGTATCGCAAAGCAAACGTAAAACAAAGAGAGGAGATGTCGAAGCTTGAAGTATATGGAAGTAATGGTGTGAATGTACATTTATGCACACGTGTTGGGTGTGAGTGGTTCACATGGCAGCGGGAAAGAGCCCAATAGGCCACACTCGGCAGCTGTTGAGAGGTCACTATACGAGATGGAGCTGGTGGGTCACTATGAGGTTATCCTGACCTGAGCTTCATTTTATGCTGACTCTATTTATCAAGAACCAAGGGGTGGGTGGGTGGGTGGGTGTGGCCTAGCATTACTATACTTGTGGGGACCAAAATCTGTTTACACAGTCACGTGTGGGGACTCGCTTCCCTTACGTGGACAAATTGGAGGTCCCCATGAGGGGAATCATTAATTTTAGGGTGAAGACTTGTTTAGGTTTAGGATTAGGGTTAGGCATGTGTTGGTTATGGTTAAGGACAGGATAAGTCTCCAGGAAATGCATGTAAGTCAATGTAATGTCCCCTGAAGTGGTGTGTGTGTGTGTGTGTGTGTGTTGGTGTGTGTGTGTGTGTGTGTGTGTGTGTGTGTGTGTGTGTGTGTGTGTGTGTGTGTGTGTGTGTGTGTGTGTGTGTGTGTGTGTGTGTGTGTGTGTGTGTGTGTGTGTGTGTGTGTGTGTGTGTGTGTGTGTGTGTGTGTGTGTGTGTGTGTGTGTGTGTGTGTGTGTGTGTGTGTTTCTACGGATGTGTGCCTGCCAATGCCTGCTTCTGTGTATAGAGAGCGAGAAACGATGGAAAGCAAGGGCTAAGTTTGAAGCAACTCCTACTATTTTAACAAAGGTGTTTGTCAAATATTCATTTGTGTGTGTGAAGCCAGAAGGCCATGTGGAGGAGTCGACTCAAACAGATAACACTCACTCCTGCTACTTTGACCCTGGAAGGATAGTGGTTGGGGAGAGAAGAAAAGAGGAGAGTAGGAAAAGAAAAACTGCAATTAAGCTGTACAGAGCCTGCTGATGCTTTATGGAGCTAATAACAAAGTGTGACCTCCAATAATTAACCCTGCATCTGGAAATCAAACCTGTTTCGGGAGTGTTTAAAACCAAACACCTGTTGGCATGTCAGAGGAGTTGGTTCATGTAAAGCCAATGTGCCCAACAAGCATTCAGACTATTTGTTCTTTCCATGGATGATGCCTGTAAAAAGGGGCTGCAGGTGCTTGGGCCAGGGGCACAGTCTGTAGGGGCCATGTTAACTATTAACACAGCCATATAACACTGTTACTGATTACCGCCTCCCGCTCTTGAGACTCCCACTGACCTAAGTCACAGGTAGGAATCCCTCCAGGTGTGTGTTTGCATGTGCGCACGCTCTTGCGGTGTGGCTCTTACACACCGGCCTTCACCATGCTTGGTGTTGGAAAGTGGCCTCCCTTAAGGTCATAATTCTTTCTTCCTCTCCCTCCCTCTGTTTCACCCCTCTTTGCTTCCTTCTCTCCCACGCAGACGTGTTCACGCAGTTCAGTCCTCTCCCTCGCTGGATCTTCTCAACTTCCTTAATGACGACCTTTATCCTCGCTGCCATAAAACGCGAGACGTAAAGATTTCTTGTACAAAGTTAAGATGTTTGACATGTATTGCCTCAGGTACTTTAGTGTGGGGCAAAAGTCTAAGGTGTAGAGGACACGGATGAATGACGCACAGCACATGTACAGAACGCCATGTTGCTGAGAGATGAGGAAATGACACTGTGATAAGAGCTAATGCTACAATGCTGAGTTATACTGTATTGCCAATATAATGCAGCAAGATAAAGACGCATTAGCCAGTTTTAAATGATTCTAAGTCACTTAGGACATCATAGCCTAGGTCTGTTTTGAGATGTGGTTTGAAAAGTGATTGGTTTACTATATTGTTTTAGCAACTGTCAGTAGCCATTAGCTTCGAGATGATAAAGATAAAGAACATTCGTATCTTTAAAGAAATAGCTCAACATTTTGAGTAAAACACCAATTTACTTTCTTTTCTTGACCCTGTGTGTTTAAGTTTAGAGCTAGACTCAGGAAGCAAGTAGCCTAGCTTAGCATACAAAATGGGAATCAATGGCAGACAGCTAGCCTTACTTCAGCCCAACAAACACCTCGGGCCTCGGCTCACTTACCTATTACCTTGTGTTATCTTGTTTGTTTTAACAAGCTTCCTGCATTCAACTCCCAAAAGTGTTTTAATTTTTTTTTTAAATCAAAAAAAGTTATCGTATTAAAGTTTGCTGAAAGAGATGGTTCTGCACTGTTTTCCAGATCGTGAATAATGTTTAAATACATAGGTTTGGATAGTAGCTTGGAAATGATATTACCTAACTAACTAACTTAGATCACTGGGGGCACTAATTCTGGAAAGAGAGGTTGTTGTCCAACTTTTTTCTTTAATTAAGATGTTAATAGTGTGACAACTACAAAGGAAATCCCATTTACCTCCAATGTATTGGAGAGATGGCATAAATCTAAGAAACGGGGGGTCAAAGCCTCGACGGCAGGTCTTTCATGTTGCTGCTCTCAAATCAAGCACTACAGTATAAACAGAAAGCTGGATATCATGCTGTTGTCATATTTACTGCTGCACCACAGATGTCGTTTCTCCAATAAGCATTGTTTCATGAAGTCATACTAAAGATACCGGCTGTGACAAACCTCTCCATCCTCGCCTTGATTCAGCCGCATTATCATGTTATGTTAATCGTGTTTCATGGATAATATCAGCTGGTCCAGACCTCAGCAACGTCTGTCTGGATGCAGCATAGAAGGCTGCGTTCTAGCAGAGCTGTAAACACTGGACTTAGTGGAGCCTAAGCACCTAAGCTGCTAAACGCAGTCTACTAAAACAAACTACACAGACTGGGCAGGGTTTTTCTTTGTGTCAAAGGGCTGAGGTCAAAAAGGACTTCTCCTTTTGAAGTTCAAAATGGCCTTTTTATTTATTTTTGTATGCTCATATATATCTACCAACAATTTTCCAGCTACATGTTATGTTTTACATGTTATGGTAAAGAACTCAAGTCAGGATAACAGCATTCTTGTGAAATAACTAACTGGCAATGTGGACGTGACTTTGACAGTGAACGGAAGTGAGGCCATTTGAGATTTGAGCCAATGGTAAGAAATGTCTTTCTTGGCCTCTTTTGTTGAGGCGTACAGTGCAAGTCACAATGAGGGATTTAACTGTACGTGCTGCAGATCACCCTGATATGGCGTTTTTTTTGGTTTTTGCACCCAGCAGTTGCGGTCGAAGCAGAAACTCTATGTTTGTTAGCTACGGGAAAATGTCCACACTGCTGCTTTTGAAAATTGCGGAAATATTCACACAAGGAAGTTCTGCATTCAAAACCAATCTGTTCCTGTGAAGTAGAGGGTTTGTGACACATTGTTTTTTGACTACGTGTTTTCCGCCAATGGGGACTCAAACCCGTCTGAGATATTATACTCCCACCATAGGCAAACACGCAAACACAGCGAGCCACTGCACCGCTTGGTACAGTACACACCGTAAGAGAGGGCACAATGAAGGCGCATGATTGGTCTGTTTGACAGCGATCTGATAAAACCATAATTGGAGCATGTAGAATGCATATGTTTTTTAGTCAAACAAAAGCCTCAGTCACGCCATAGAAACTGCCACTCAATGTTTTCATTGTCTGGCAACTGACTAAAGTGAAGGACAGGGCGACAGAAACCTCTATGTCAGTCTGAGTGTGTTTAATGTGTGCGGAAAGGGAGCTGTGCGAGTGTGTGTTTTAGTCTGCATTTGTGTTAAGTGTGGGAGGTGAGGTTGTACGGTCATAGAAGGACAACCGCAATGCAAAGTCGGCCAATGGTGGAGCTCCAGACCTCTTTGAGTGAAGCTCAAATCTTATCAGATCTCAGTGGTCGTATTTGTTCTTCTGACTGAAAAAGCTATAGACACATTTGAACACATTTTCACCTGGAAGAAAGTTTATTTACAGAAAGGTCAAGGCCGAACTGTAACACTTCCTGCTTCGAGAGCCATTTTCTTGGAAACATTGTTTCGAATCTTACTGCTGTTCCTGCATGCATTTAGAAGGTTGGTTAACCAAAATTACCCTCAATGTTTCGCTTTATACCTCTAGTATATCTAGCAGTCGATACGCCAATAGTTGCTGTAATCGTGGAAGTAGGTGAAACAAATCCATACACCCTAATCGTGTTGAGGTTAATGCGGCTATCTTAGAGACTGTTATACCTCAACCTGATGAGACAAGACCGAAGGATAGTGAAAATGTCTTTTTGTCATTATGTTTTGTAATGACATTTTAAAATGACAGAAATGTTACCCTCTCAATAAGAACATGGTCAGGAAACTTAACTGCAAATTAGGTCTGGCTTTGAACAAATGCATTTCTTTTGCAAAGGCATTTTTCACAGCAGAAAGGTTTAGTGTCTCAATTTGGATTATTTCCTTATATAAGTACTCTACCATGCATGAACACTTGCACAGTGTGTAAATGTTGACTTGGTAGCGTTCAAACGGCACACGAATGTGGTCCCAATAAACAACAATAGTCTGACAGTGAGACAACATGTACAATACCAGGACCCTGTATTATGATAACATGCTCTATGCTTGATCAACATCCAAAATGGGCACCTATATTACTGCATCAGTCCAGCGATTTAGATTCTGACAATTGGTGATTGTTTTAGTTGCTCCCCCCACTCCTCTCATATCTTCCTAACAAGCAGCTGAGCCTCCTAAGACCTTGAAAACAGGAGTAAGGCTGCAAGGTCTGCCAGCTGCTCTGTACATATCCACTACAGTGCCAGGCCCAAGTACCCAACCCTTCGTACCCCCATCCCCACCCCCACTGCCAACCCCTCGACTCCAAGTTGTCTGTGTTTTGCTATCAGTGACGTCACCTCTACTCAAGGCTGTTTTCTCTTGAGCTGAGGCTCCAAACAGCTGATTCAGAGAAAGTCACAAAGTGTACTGGAGAGTTGACCTTCTCTCATGAGACAAAACACATAGAAAGGGCCTGGCTCCACAGGATGGAGACGTTAGCGTGGAAACAATAACACGGCCTCTGAATCTACACATGACATGAGGCTCTGTTTTCCAGAGACAGAAAGACGGGCAGCCGGGCGTCTTTGAGGTGATTAAACTCTGCGTCAACACCCGACCCCTCTTTCATCTCAAATCATTTATTGTGAAGTGGTTTCAAAACTTTCCTTTTCTAATCAAAAACTAAATTTTCCTTTTTTACAATGTTTTTCCAAATATTTCCTATCAGTCTGATATATGGCTGAGAATGTTTATCCCAGCTGAAATAATTTGGTGTTTGAGATTCAGTGTATTTTATTCTGGTCCCAGTTGTCCCAAACCTTGATAAATATGATGGGTCATGAGAAGTTTTAAAGAAATAGTTTGACATTTTGGAAAGCACAGTTATGCAACTGACAGTAAGATGATCAAATGTATACCAGTTTAACACATAATATAGCTCCACTGTGGTGATCACATTGTAAATTCAATTAGTGGCTAAGCGTGTTGAATTGTACACCTCTACCCTTATCTTCTTTTAATGGCTTTTTAAACACTTACGTTTTATAGGTGATGGACGGGGGGGGGGGGGGCTTATCTGACTACTGGCTCTTTCCAGGCAAGAATCCTTTTGACATGGAACTGAAAGTGGCAGAAATGACCCCAACTCCCTGAAGTCCCAGAAACACTGAGATTACAGTTGACGCCTTGTTAAACTAAATTATGAAAATAATTAAGATAAGAGTTAAGTGTGGAACTGTCTTCTCTTGAACCTCAAGAGACTTTCATTCAGAAATACAGCAAACTCTTTTTCCCATCAGAATGTACTTTTCTATTGCCAGAAATAAAGCATTAGTGGAGCTCTCTGTTATCCATCCAGATTATAGAAAATCTAAAAATAGTATATGGACTCTGTCTTTTGCCAGAAACCTGCTGCTGATAGTAGAATCCACATCTAAAATATAGCACAGCTTTAAAAAGTGTTCACATTTATTTTATAATCCTTTGTGGCAGGAGCTTAATCCCACATCCAATATGACTAAGCACGACCTGAAGAGTGTGCAAATTAATATTATAATTACCAGCAGCAAGATTTTGCTTTACTAATCCACTTAATCCCTAATATTACAGCAAACTGTGCTTAGCCTCTGTTTGTCCTATCAAAGCTTTGTTTGAATTTAACTCAAGGGAATAACAGAAAACAGTAAGCCCTATATTTTATATCAAATCTTTGACTGATTTAGTTGTGCTTACAACCACAGTTTTTTTTTAATCTGGAGTATTAGCACTGATATCCATGGTCCTTGAGGCAGGAGCAGAACAAATGATAGAAAAAGTTCATAAAACAATAACAAAATGTGCTATAGCCGACGCATGAATAGAGCCTTAAAGTTAAGAGAATAGGTCAGATGAACCCTGAAGTCTGATGTGACATCATGACACTGAAGTGATAAACTGGAGCTGCTGGAGACACGAATGATAACCCAGAACAACAGATAGACATGCCTCCATCTCTCTCAACACAGACATGCTTACATCTGTTCCCCAGGAGTGTTTACCATCATATGGGGGACGTCATGTTTTCATTTGTTACGCTTAAACCCCAAAGACAGAATCAGAATCAGAATACCTTTATTATTCCCACAGAGGGGACATTTACATTGTTACAGCAGAAAAGAGCCAAAGACAGCATAATGTTACAGTACCTAAGCATGCATAACAAAAAGAACTAAAGACAAAAAAAGAAATTATAATAAAAAAGTTACACATTTTACAAACATACACACCCTGTAACAGTTCGGAGGATTTAGCAACCGGGTATATATTGCACAGTTTATATATATATAAAGTATATATAAAGTATATAAATTGCACATATTGCACAGTTGGTATTTAACAACAAGAGGTGTTATAGTCTGTGTTGTTGTGTGTGTGGGGGTCTATAGGGGCCGTGCTAAGCATACACTAAAAATGATCAGCAATATATTTGTTATTCATTATATGACACTGCCTAGTAGAGGATTGTTAGCAGCCCACCAGAAAACACAGATCCAACACTGACTGCACTCAAACACAATTACATTCATTCATACACACACAAACACACAATCACACATACACAGGCAGGTGAGCAGGGCGTTCCGTTGTGGGCGAGCCGAGGAAGCAAGGACGGTACATGTCCGAAATGACAAAGGTTGCTTTTACACCTGTCATGGCCCGTTTAATCATCTACCTCTTCAAACAGGGGAGTCTGACGCTCGCGGCCTCCCAGCAGCCTTTGCTCCAGCAGATCTTGACAGGCTGCCATTCAGTAGAAGGCCGGAGAGAAACAGACCTGTACAGGTATAAAACTTAACTGTGTCTTCAATAAAATAAGAGCAAATAGGTCAATGATTAAAGGCTTCAGCAGCTTGACATGGGGGTAATACATACAGGCAATTGCTTTCATATTCACTTTTGCTCATCTAAGAACTGAAGAAATTCAGAGATTTCCTTCATGAAGTGATTGAATTGGACTAAGGCATCCAGCATTAGACACAGAGTTCAATGTTTGAAAAATAATAAGATTACCATTTTTACAACCCAATCCATTTGTAACTGTATTCTCCCCCAACATTAGCTATTAATTTGATTGTATATATATTTTTAAATAAATATCTCCTTAAAACTCACTCAAATTGAATCAGCAAGCATTAAGAACATGTCAAATCCAAAAGTTAAAATGATGTTTTGAATAATAAATACAAATATTTTGGTGTTATCAAACATCACCAGGACCCTCAGAATAACAGCAACAAACACCTAATCAAAAAGAATACAAGCAGTGTGCGTTTTAAAGTACAACCTGTACAACCAAATATTTAAATAACATTTAAATAATTTTGTTTTAAATTACAGATTGTGTTTTATCAGCAGATAAATAAAACTAAACTATCATTAATAATCTGTAAATTATCTGGGAAAACAGAATCTTTTTATTTTGATGGTAACAAAAACACAATTTTATTATACAAACGTCTCTAATCTAAAATTAAAATGAACCTGGATTTTTAATTAAGAGCCTATTACACCGAGTATGATTCCAAATTCTACCACTCATTGTCTAAAAGAAATCAGCTGAGTGGTGATTAAAATGATGAAGTGAGTCTCTTTCCTGCATGTTTTACATGTGGCTATAGTCGCTTCTCATTAATCACAATCGAGACATCAGAGACCTCCGTGTGTTTAGGGCGTGTTAAATGTCCACAAAGCCTTATTACACTACAAGCGAAGGAAAATCAGAACTGTGTTCTTGCTGAGTCACAAATAAATTAGCAAGCAATCAGACCAGATTTAAAATAAAAACGAGAAATCACTACTTCACAATCGTTAATTATTCATACTGGGCGATAAACTGATATGTATCCTCGTTTTAGCGCGTGAAGCCTAATCTCAGCGTCCCCCCTGCTCCTTGTTATCTCCATAACATCATGCATATAGCAGCAGAATTGGCTAATCAGGAGCAGGTTATTACAAGAGCTGGAGTGTTGGAGATAATCATTATCAAGTCGGTACATAAGGCACTGACACCTGAAGAGGGTCGGCCATCAGACTGAAACCCTCCTGAAAGAAACAAACATCATTCAGATAAAACTGTGGCCATGGTTTTCTGTGTAAAAAAAGTGAAATCAATAAAAAAAAGTTAAATCATTATTGGAAACAAAGGTTTTAAGTATAAATTTCTTACCATTTTTAATTATTATTATTATCATTATTATTAATTTGTATTGTTATTATTATTATGTTCGATTGTTGTTTCTTTATTTTTTTGTTCTAACGAAACTAATACTGTCCGGGTTGAAAATTATATATTCCTCGGAATGGGACCAGCAGTATAATTATTATTAATCGAATTAAAATCCAATATGTAAATCTAATTTAATCTAACAACTAGACTGCTTTATTATAATAATAATAATAATAATAATAATAATAATAATAATAATAATAATAATAATAATAATTTATATTGTTTGGGCAGCAGTAACGTGAGTTCTTTGAGCCTAGAATTACACACATAGCTACATTTGGGTTTCCGAGTTAATTTATGGTAAAATAATTAGATTACAGGCCTGCGTCTCTTTACGGTGGCTGACAGTGGAGCAGGCCCGCAATGTTTGACCGTCTGCGGATAAATGTGGAGACAGGGCGGCGTCCTGCCACTTCTCCCCACAGGCTCCGTGTGTCAGAGCAGCACACTTGACATCACTGCGAAAACACCTCATTTATCAACTCGAGGCTCCGCAGCCATGAGCAAGAACTGAGAGGAGTCTAGGGGGGGAAAAAAGAGAAGTAAAAACAACAGGATTTTGTATTCTCGCACCTCCCTGACAACTCACTGAGACGATGGGATGGGAGACAGTAGCGCATGGTTTGGTTACTCCCTCTGATAAAACCGCATCTCCAGAATCTCTCTGGCTGTCAGGAATTTGATCCTAAAACTAGGAGCAGGCCGAGGCCATTAGACCTGCAGAGGAGTGTGGCTGCATGCGTAAATATAATATCTAGCCAAAACGAGCATTATTAAAGTAGTAAAGGCACTTGGAAATGCATCCCAAAATCAGATGCAGGGATTTCTACTTATTTACATACATAAACACACATCTCAGACCATTGTTGTATCTAAATTTAGAAATCCAGAGCAGCAGACATATTGTAGTCCCAGTAGCAGAGACAACAGATCCAGCCATATCTCAGTGGACTTAACTGCAGCACTGCATGTATCAGCAGCTGCCGTACACAATGTGCTTCCTCCACAAAGACCCCTCAGTCATTTATATGGACCACACAAATACAAATATAGTAAGTTTAATGCATGCATCAGCAGCCAGGACAATATATAATAGCAACAATATGACATGTAATGCAATTGTGGAAGTAGTTCATTGTATTTGTGGCAATAAAGGAAGACATTATAATAATCAGTGGTATAGTATAACCATTTAAAAATCAAAAGGCTAATCACAATAACAGTATGACTAAAAGTAATGTAGTAGAATTTTAAGCTGGTGGTAGATTAAGTAAGCCATAATAACAAAACATTTAATATAAGCATGTTGTAGTGGTAATAAATAATAAAGTAAAAATAATTTGAGTTTCGTCAAGAATATATTTTTAATTTTGCAACATGATAAAAATAAAAAGACAATAAGAAACACTGTAGCCTACTAACAACATAATACATACTTATTGTTAAATGTTGAGTGCAGTTCTTCAGCTTCCATTAGAGACTTAGAAAAAAAAGAAGGCCTATTTCCCCATGCATTGTGCATTGTAATCGTATAATGCAGGGGTGGCAACATAGTATAGTAATTTCGAAATATAGTGAAATAGCGAGTAATCGATGTGTTCAGCATTCTCTGTTTCCAGGGTCAGACTCGGTTAAAGTGGCTATCATTCAATATTATTTACAGGAGCCATGAATCTCCCTCGCAGACTGCCCCCATTGGCTTAGTATGACAGATAAATAGTAAATGGTGGAGTACTCAGTAGTTGTTGTATTAGTAATATGAATTAAATGCTGTGTTCCTCAGATCTCTCTGCTGCTCAGCTATCTCCCATCCAGACAATTATGTAAACACACACATACCTGCTGAATGGTCGTGAGTGTGATAAACTATTTGTTAACCTCTGTGAACACGCACGAGGTAGCCCTGTAAATGAGTGAATGATTCAATTGACACCTCGCGCTACTTTTGATCACTTCACTCAGCACTATGTATATTCTGGCTGAACGAATCACCGCGGTTCAAAGCGAGCTGGAGAGTGTGTTCTCCTACACAGCTCAAGCCATCTGAATGAAAGCGTCTGACTTAAATAAACTAATTAGCCAGGGGATTTATTGATCGGTGTGGTGAACATATGAGAATAAACATTGAGGGAGACATTCGCTGGAATCAAGAGATTTACTTTAGGAAATTAGAAATAGGCTACGCATAAATGAGGCTTAATTTCGCAAGACAATTATTCCTAAACATCTCTACACAAAAATTCATACCCATTTATAATTGTAAATTAAGCCAGCAGTTATCAATTCAAGTCATCTAAAATGGCAATGTGTATTGTGCCCAATATAGTTGTTATTGTCAGCTCGTGGTGGAAGAAGTAGCCATATACTCATACCGAAGTGAAAGTAGAAAAAGAAGAGTGTAACAATACTCCATTAAAATCCTGCCAAAATCTGCTTTCTGTAAAATTATAGAGGTATTGATAGAACAATGTTTTATGCAGACAAACCCCAATTGCTATATTTTCAATATAGTAGGCTATATGTTGTTGTTGAATCATATTTTTAGTTTGATTGATGTAGTTGGTCCAGCTTGGGGGATTTCTAACTGCATTTTATACTGTAATAATGTATTCTGTTGAAATAACTGGCCATATATAATTATAATTAGGAAAGTGAAACATAAATATGGTGCAGTAAATTGTACAAATTAGGCGAAGTAAAACTATTATAAAATAAAATTGAAGTACCTAAGTTAAGTAAGAGTACAATACAATTGTATATTACTAAACGAGAGTAATTTAGTACATTCATTTGGTTACATTTCACTTTTTAAATCAGCAGAATGTTTTGGAGAAATGGCAGTAACTTATTCAACTAAAATTGTAGAGAAAAACAAAAGCCTACAATACAGAAAGATGAAATACAAATATAGCTTAAGACTGGCGACCGATAGCCCTTTAGTTATTTTGTATAAACACATTTGATTAAATAAAAGCAAGACAAAAAATGAGGGGGTGGAGCTTCATCTGTCCAAAACACAACTGTCGAAAACTCTCTTAAACCTGATTACATTTGCAAATTATTATAGCTTTCAGACATGATCAAGTCTCTTTTCTTTCCTCTGTGTTCCTCGGAGTGATTGATTGGAGGAGTTCTAGGCTGGCACCCCCATCGTGTTTTCAGCCTCTCTCTCCTCTTGATTGGTCCTCCTCGTGCAGCCGTAGCCACGGAAGCGCCTCCTCTCATAAACCTCGTCAGACCGCACTAACGTTTCCCATTACTTCCAGGAGAAGCAGCAGCTCACTATTAGGAACTTTGAGTGCGACCTATGGCACACAAATAACAGGTATGTGGTGGAAAGCAACTTATGTCTCTTCTTTTTCCTTCTGACTGTCTTTTCTCCGATATGCCACAGAGCTGCTTTACACTTTTTACGCACAGGACCTATCATCATTTCGGGGTATTGTTTTATCGCTCCAGCCTACCTCTCGGCCCTTATCTGTTTTGGGTCTTATCAAACAGTTATCTCTTTTGCTGTGAAGACATATTGCGTTTTGTTTCCTATCTGTTATGTGTGTGCGTAGTTGTGTGCGTGTGTGGGAGGACAGAGATTTGACGGATCCAGTGCCTCTTAAAGCGCTTGATGGGAGTATGGCAGCCACTGCGTGTTTTATTGGAGATGATACGGAGCTAGTGAATGTACGGTCAAGTCTGTAGTCAGATAGTATTTTTTATGTTTAACTGTGGAAATGTAAGCTGGACTTTAAAAGATGAAAACAAGCTGTGCATCAGAGGTATAGATCTTGACGAGTTTATATCCAGATGTTTATAACTTTAAATCCAGTTGTCAATAACTTTGCAACACATGAGTTTACTTTCTTCTAATTTCCTACAATCCTAACGGTTCCAACTTGTTTCTGTTACAGGGTAGACTACTCCCTTACGATTTTTATTAACCCTTACGGTGTATGGAAAGTGCTCCTGGATGGACCTGGGCGAACACAGCTGGTCCATGGTCAAGCGAGAAGTATCCAGCAGCCCAGGGTCGCCGGCTGAGCAGACCTACCTGCCCGGGGACAGCAGGAGGGACGAGCTGAGGACACCTCCGATCGACCTTGACGCACTGGGGCACCGCCGCCCCGACGGCAGATCACTACACTCCTACGTTCATTTCGGACACCATAACAACACCCTGACCACTGTCGAGGACATCCCGCTGTTTACGGATTTAGACCAGGGCAGCAAACTCGTCCTCTCCAGCGG
This sequence comes from Notothenia rossii, assembly GCF_949606895.1. Lineage (NCBI taxonomy): Eukaryota > Metazoa > Chordata > Actinopteri > Perciformes > Nototheniidae > Notothenia > Notothenia rossii. The sequence goes on from NC_136907.1 coordinate 67,738,554, forward strand.
AGCGCACAAGGCGAGCTTGCTGGTGGACCCGAGCGACATGTACCAAACACTGGCCATCGCCGCGGCGCAGAGCCAGACTGGATATGATTCCTCCTCTGGTTATATGCACTCCAACCCCAACTCCCCGGTGTATGTGCCCAGCTCCCGGGTGGGCTCCATGATACCCAGCCTCTCTTACCTGCAGGCCAGCGGCTCTGCGCAGCCCAGCCATGCCGTCTCCAGCCACTCGGTCTGGTCGCAGTCCGCCCCGGAGAGCCCTTCATACAGCACCGGGAGCCCGCACGCCTCCAGTCGGTTCCACTACCCTCCAAGCCCGCCCATGAATAACGGGAACCTCAGGGACACCGGCTACGGTAACACGCTGAATGTGAGCAGCAGGGATCAGTACGGCCTCTCTCGGCCCCTCAGTGGGACCTACGCGAGTCCATACTCTCCTTATGTTGCACCGCAGCTGACCCAGCTGCCCTCGCCCTGGACCGGGGGACCTTTTGATAACACCATGCTGCACACCCTGCAGAGCAGAGGCGCGCCCCTGATCCGAGGACCCAATGGAGGTAAGAATAGAGGAGGGCATATTTGATGGAGTAATGCTGTCAGAGATAATGATTTCATTTCAGACATGCTCATGTTTTTATGAAAATAACTGGAACTCCAGTGCACACACAACCAGATCTCATAGAGGCAAGAGGTCCAAAAGGGCATGTGCAAGAGAATACGCTAGTGAAAAACAGGCATGTTGTTGTGCGTATAGGCCCACAACTGACATTATGTGTAACCAAATAATTAAACTAAATTAAACTAAACATTTAAAAAATCGAAATTCCCAAAAACATAAATGTAAGCTGCCAGGAGAATATATTTATAACATGACATCCATGGATCTGATTTAATTTGTTTAAATGTGCTCATGAATGTCAGTCACACAGTCCCTTGGGAAGACACTCAGTGGGCAATTTTCATGTTAAAACTTTTTCTGATGTAAGCCTTCTTTTAAATTACAGATATTCTGGACGACATGGGGGAGAGCAGAGAATGCGTAAACTGCGGCTCCATCTCCACGCCGCTGTGGAGGCGCGACGGCACGGGCCACTTTCTCTGCAACGCCTGCGGCCTTTACAGCAAAATGAATGGGCTGAGCCGGCCATTAATTAAACCACAGAAACGGACGGTAAGCACTTAACCGCTCAATTTCCTGCCTAATCGTTCAAACAATGGCTGGAGGTTATCTCCATTGTGTCTGATCCAGAGCAGACATGTATGTAATATATATAGCTTTAGATCAGATAGATTTTTCTTTTAAATGTGGTCATTATATTTGTGACAGGTAGAATCAGGAGAAATCTAAAAATAATTAAGGACTTCACACCACATATGTTTGAAATGTTAGTTTTTGCTTACACAATTGTACCCACAAATATACATTTTTTTTCAGCCAACAGTCAAACATTAATTGATTAGAATATTTGCCAAGGAAAATGGCTACAAGTAAATTCTCCATAATTTATTTTAAATCAATTGAAGGTGGTTTCAATACAAATTGAACTATAGCCTGCATGGAGATATTTGTCAACCACTCAGTCTGTCACATTGCTTCTGCTAGGTAAATTAATCTGAATGGGTGTGAAAAGGGCTAATCGTTTCCTGGTGCCAGCATTACGCACAGGTTTACTAGGAAATCTGATGTCTCATTAAGACTCCTTGAAAATACACATCCTGTAAAAAGCCGTGCGTAAATGGAATTTAAATGGGGGGCCTGTATTATTTTTAGGAAATAGGGTGCAAATTGTCTAATTATTGTTAAAATAGTGGAGTGTGGCTTTCATTTTAAACTTTTACTGAAGATGACATACTCCCAGTCTTCACAGGTCTATTAATATCATGTTTATCTCTGAAATTAGTTATAATAATTAATTGAATATTACGATTTTATCATCAGTCAACTTCCAGAAGAATCGGCCTGTCCTGCGCTAACTGTCAAACCAGCACGACCACTTTGTGGCGCAGGAACGCGGAGGGAGAGCCGGTGTGTAACGCCTGTGGGCTCTACACAAAATTACACGGGGTGAGTCCAGATTTACTTTCACATTTATTTAAAACGTATTCTAACGCACTTTCATCAATCAAAGCATCAAGAATCAAAATATTAATTTGTCTCAAAATATGATCAAATCTGCAGGTACCTCGGCCTCTCGCCATGAAGAAAGAGGGGATCCAAACGAGAAAAAGAAAACCGAAGACCTTGAATAAATCCAAGGGATCCTCTGGTAAATCTAATATAATGATTGCTCATAAATATGTTTCATGGATAATTATAATCAACATATTGCTTTTTAAGACAATTTGTTCTTAACAATATATTTTATATTTATTATTTTAGGAAATAACAACTCTGTCTCTATGACTCCCACATCCACATCTTCCTCTAATTCCGAAGATTGCTCGAAAACCAGCTCTCCCCCCGGACAGGTGTCAGGGGTAAGACTTGATTTTATTCTCTTTATTTTTATACAATTTAATAAAATATGTCATGCTCCATTTCAATTTAAAGAATCACATATTTGTATTGTACATGTGTGATGTGGAATGATATTGTATTTTTAAATAACTCAATTCAAATATACCACAATTATAATATGCTAAACTACACTATATTATATAACGCTATAATACTCTACTCAACTATTTTATACTACAATTCACTTAAAAAAGTAATTGTTGTCCTTGATGCATCCTCTGGGTTAAATATTTTGAAATTAATCAAATCTAGAGCATTAGCCACAGCAGGTGTTTTGTTAAAAAGATCACATGCACATAGACTGATGCTTCGTGAAGCTGACTACTGCTTCTTTATGTGTCACCATGATATTACAGTGGGATGAGCTTCACATTGCTCAGAATCTGGTGCTTTTTGGGGATTCTCAGTCCAAAATGTAAACATGAGTCATATACCTAATGTTGCCTTTTCTTTGTAACATATGTCTGCTTTGAAAATACAATGAGGCTAACGATGCATATTTACTTTGCTGCAGGTCAGTTCGTCTGTGCTGTCCAGCTCAGGGGAGGGACCCGGCTCCGGCTCAGCGGTGAAGTACCCGGGACAGGACAGCCTGTACACCAGCGTGGGGCTGTCCCAGTCCTCAGACGTAGCTTCAGTGAGGGGGGAACCCTGGTGCCCCATGGCCTTAGCTTGAACATTTAAATCTTTGGAAGGACAGCAATCCCCGGCCCCCTCTGTCTGGATGCTATGTAGTGTGGAAGTATTCGGGGGGCAATGTTTGTTTCCTGGCTGATGCAAGGAGTCCGACAGAAGGGAAAAGAATGGAAAAGCGACCTTCAGTCACACTGCAAGCTTGAACCGAGCGTGGAATAGCTGGGATTGTTTTCCAGGTTGGTGTGGGGGATCTTGTTGCCTTATGAAAACAAAGGGAATCACCAGGCCAGATGATCAATCAGGTGGCCTGCTTCGGAGGGTCTCTGGACCTGCCATGCACTCGTATCTCTCCAACCACCATGGCACAGAGCCAGCTCTCGTTTCTTAAAATAAAGCCATCATGTACATACTGGATTTCCTCTCTGAAGAAAAAAGCTGTTGATTGGATACCACTGCTTCGTAAAGCGCTATATTCTTTAAGGACTTTTAGATTTTTTGTTTTTGTTTTCTTTCCGAAACTGGAATCATGCCACAAGTGCCAAGACAACTTTTATGAATCAAAAGAAAAAAATATTTATAAATCTTCCATTGTTGAAAACATGGCTATGATTGTTAATAAAGATATCAATATAGAGTAGAAGTTAAACCATTCTGATGTCTTTTTTCTAATTTTATTTTCTTCATAAGTGGTTGTTTGTAGTACAGTAGTGTTGCACATGTTTTCCACTGAAAGCTCTTACTGTATTTGACTGAAACTAGTTTGGTTTAAACAGGGTATAAATGACTATGTCGTCAAGTGGTTTTGTTTGATCATTTACTGAAAAAAAATGCAAATAATCAACTCTTTCAGACTAATTTCTGATACTGAAATGTTGTCAGCTGTTGGGTAGCATTAAGGTACTATTCTGAAAAAAAGCTACACAAATGATTTTACATGTAAAGCAGTCAGATGGCTTGTTTGAACAAAGCACACCCAGAATAGCTGTGGGCCTACTGACCTTTATGTTACAAGACATAAACTGCAGATGAAGACTGTTGGCTGCACTACCTGACTCACTGTGCACCTTTCACAATGCAAGCATGTGCAATTGCATCATTTTATACCAAAATTAGAGCAAAGCGGAGCATGAGGTCACTTCTGAACAAATTCATGTTACTCTGAAGACTTTGAATAATGGAAATAATGGAGTGCAATGACACAGGAGGATATCATATTGAGGTGTTAAAGTGGACCGTTTAAAGTACGAGAAGCTAGTGAGTTATATTACAATGCAATATTTTCATCAGAATACAAGCTCATTTTGACCACAGAGGCATGGGTCACATGCAAAATGGAAATTCAAGAGGTTATTTTTAATTTTCCACATTGTTTTTCTCCAGCCGTGTTGTGTTGGTCGAGTAAAAAAAGGCAATTTTAGCCCACAACACAATCATGGGTCTTTAAACCTAAAGGCAATCTGATGTGAAACTTGGCGTAAAGAGGTTTATTCCTTATCTTTTCTTTTTTTTTCTAGCAAAACTTGCTTCATCCAAAAAGGGCATGTCATTCATTTAATTCTTCTGAATTTATTTTTTTGAAATATCATGTTTATTTTAGCATCATGTTTTGCTGTTGTTTTTATTTTTTATAACAAATTATTCTATTTAAATTTCAGTCCAATAAATTGTTCTCGTGATGCAAATGATTTACTGTGTTTTAAAGTAAATAATCGAAGCTGTGGAAGAAACCTTGTTCTTGCATAATATTAATATTACTCAGGCATACTTTTGTGAGGCAATCAGAGACATGCTTTAACTCCCTTTTTCTCCCTGGTGGAAAAAAAAAAACTGGCTTTATTTTCTCAGATGTTTTCATGATCCGGAGTGAAGCACACACAAAAAAACTAGCTAATGCAAGGTGAGGATTTCTTGGGGGGGGGAGAACGTTTTAAAAGCTTAATCTCAGACCTATAAAATGATTGTTGCAGATTTTGATGTCCAGGTTTTTCTGGGTTTGCTTCCACGTTCTGCTTATGTTTCATTAAAGCAAGCCTTTATTCTTCCGGACAGCTTTTTACTTAAGATTTTTTTTTTCTCTCTCTACGGGCCCCAGAAGGCTCAAAGCACAATCCACTTTCCTGTGTCCTCTTGAACCAGCAGCTCAAAGTACCTGTCACAATGTTTACTGTACTTAAGCGAATATGGCCTGTGAGTAATACCACATGAAAAGATTTTAGAGATGGTTAAGATTTATGTCTAGGCTTAGCGTTATCTGTCTGCTCTTGACATATTGATTTAGCTGACTTTATTGAGTGTAGAGGAATGTGCTACACAACACAACAGCCACATCACAGGTTTTGGATGGACATTGTAGTTTGACTACTTTTTGCAAAAGATTACACTTTTTTACCTTTTATTAGAACAATACACCAAGGGCCATTTGTTTAAGCAAAAGATCATCCACCATAACGTTTTATTTTTCAGTGTTATGTTGAATTTGGCTGCATGTGGCAAATGGAAATGTTTTGCATGTGTTTATTGGCTGCTGGGTGTTATATTAAACTCAATTCACGCACCGAGACCACCAAGCATTAAGACCTTAAGCTTCTTCGGAGATAAATTACCAAACCACCTTCAGATATGTAAATGAAAACTAGTGTTGAACTCAAAACATGGGCAAATATTTATAGGTTTCTGAATTTATGAGGTGGTCCTAACTTGGCACTGTCTGACTTGTATCCATGGTGCTGCGAGGGAGGAAATATAAACACAACAGCGCAGAAATCCTCCCTGCGCTCTTATGTGGATGGATGTTCACAGAGCTGAGGGTCACATCAACCGCCACGTTCACACAGAGTGATGCAAAGGGTAAGCTCACAGTAATTATCTGTATAGTGATGGAAAGTAACTGTGAATGTTGTCACAGAGCTGGGACAATATCTATGGGAGTGGGAATAGTAAGCCATCAAAAACTGGAAAGAGGGGGAAAAGGCAGTTTGAGTTAGACATAGACAGACAACAAGGGAAAGAGCAGAGATGTAGATAGCTGCACAGGGTTGAAAGTCCTCCCAAAGTAAACAACACAAGCTAACAGCAGCAGCAGCAGCAGCAGCAGCAGCAGCACACTACAGACCCCAGGGCTGTTGGCCATGGGGCAGCAGCACACTGAAGCCCGGTGGCTCCCTCAGGAGATGCCCGTTGATCTTTCCATGCTGCCTTTCAAAGGCTGGCCCTGCCTCCGGAAGAGATGGGATCTCTGACTCAGCCCTTTAGGGTTTCCTCGACAGACACGGGGGCACATTCTGAGAGAAACAACACTTAACAACATGATAGCTGTCCTGCTTGTGGAGTCTTTTCCAGATGTGTAGTTCCATCAAAAGATCTCTAATGCGATCTGTTTATAAATCATTTACTGGTCTTGGTTATTATTCTTTGATTAAACCGCCCTGTCAGATCCATAGAAAGCAAAAATGTGCTCTCAATAGTATGTCCATACGGCCTTCTCAGTTAGCAAACATATCCATGGCTATAGAGGAAAGAATAAAGGCACCTCCTCCACCCGGTCATAAATAATATCTTACAGTTGAATCACAGGAAGTTTGTGGCAAACACAAGCGTGAAATAATCCCCCGTCAGAGAGAAATAACAACTAATCATGAGAAACTCACCCCTCATCCTCTCTCTAATAAAAATACAGCAGTTAAAAATGACACTGACATTTGGAGATTACATCACTATGTATAATCAGCATTACGAACAGAAACAGTGGGAGTGTGTTCAGGGAAGGTTGGGTGTTGGACCAAGTGACACTTCTGGATGAGTGAAGTGCTTTGTCAAGAATGCCAGGAAGTTGTAATAGGAATAGGGCCTAATAGGAGAGGCCTGAAAGAACATGAACATACAAAACTTAAGAGCTTAATTATTATTTAAAAAGGAAAAGTCAACAGATGAATGGGAACAAAAAGTAATGGGAATGTACATAACTGCAAAAAAAAAAAAAAATGATATTATATATTTTTTAAATGAGCAATAGTTTATTATTAAAAAGATTGGTCATTCGGAGTACTATGCTTTTCATACCTTTGTCCCAACTTTAAAAACTGTAAATCTCCCTTTCTAAAACTCACAGGACTTATTTGAATTTAAGTTAACATGAATGCAGGGATTGCTGTCGATGCTGAAAAAATACTTACTTGTGAGCCACCATGATTTAATTTTGTACCTTATAGTGTAAACTATGAAATGTAAACTGTTGTTAATGTGGATGAGTCCCGAAATGGTGCTGCAGAGATCCAGATGCTGTAGAGAAGTAACACCCATATTTCCCCCTTCAATATGTTAGCGTCTGGCGCTGCACGCACAGTAAATATAGCTCTATTCTGATGTGCAAATAAAGGGATTGAATGCCTGACATGCCAGTGAAACTGGTCACATTTTGTGTTTGTTTAATCTGTTGTTCCTCCTAAAGGTGCAGACGGCTAGGGACTTTCTGCCATGAGCAGTGTGCCAAATGGGCACTCACAAACACACAAACAGGAGGCCATTGTTATGGAGAGTTGTAGACATTCTGTTTTAGAATGACGGCAGTGTGGAACATTTCTGTTGGATCATAAATTCCTAAAAAAATCCAATTTGAGTAGAGCGTAGAATACAGAGTTGTCTAACAAAAAACAGAAGACAAAAAAGTAATAAATTACATTTGTTGGATTTGACCACAAAACTTTGAGATTTTGCATAAAAGTATTATTCCAGAATGATTTTAGGACTGTTTTTGGTTCAGTAATGTAAACATCCACACAGGTGTTTTGAGTTAACCCAGCTGATTAAAACTCTTTTTCGGACTTTGTGGGTGTGTAAAGACTAATTGATTGACATCTCCCTGAGTTTGTAGCACCTCTTTGGGGCAGGCCAACTCCGACCCCTATCATTCCTATTAGATGATTTGTGACCTAATAAATTACCATCAAAACACCTGTTTGGGTGTTTAGAGGCATTTCACAAAACCATTGCCACAATGTCTTGGATAAAATACTCTAATGGGCAAAAGGGCTGTATAATTTATGGGAGATGTTCCTGTCTGTGTAGTTGGGATTTCTGTGGGTTTTACTCTTTTCAGCTAAAGCTGCTAATGCTAACCATCCAGTTCTTATTTACAGCCATGCTAGCTGTACTCTGAAGAAGTTGTGCTTGCTATAGCATCACAATTACAATGCAGTATAGCAGCTAAGCAGCTTGAACATGTTCTCCTCATTAGTTTAACCTTTTAGCATGCAAACATTTGTTAACCACTGGACACAAAGTATAACTATAAAGTAAAACAGGTATAAACACTTTCATTGTGCCTGAGGAAAGAAGGACATGACTGTGTGCACCATAATGTTTGGCAATTCCTGAAATGGTTATTAAAAAAAAAAAAAACTCAGGGTATCACCAATGTAAAGTAAAAATGGACCATGAATGTCTGCACAAAAATAAACTTTATGACAATCCATCCATGCATTGCTGAGATACAGCTGTGTTGTTGCTGCATTTCTGAGCTGAGGACAGGTTGTTGAAGAAACTAATTTGAAAGTAAACAATAATTTAATGTTATTAAAAAATTAACCAACAACTGACTATATGGACTGGAACAGGATTTGTTATGAAGTTTAAAATGTAAAATGTCACCACAAAACTAGCCATGTTTCTCTTCTCTCCTTTATCTTCAGTGAAATCCTTTTCAACAAAACATTTATTTTAATGCTGTGAGTATTCGCATGAACAAAGCTTACTATGGAATGTGTGGGACAAGCTCTGCACAATTTTACTATCAAATCTATCTCAATTTTTTGAAAATGCAATGCTATTTTTGTCATGTAAAGGCTATGCTCTCTATGGAAATGTTATTTAATTACCAAGCCCTCTGCCTATAGGGGTCTGGGCCTTGAAACTCAGCCACTAAATCATGTGACTCCTGTAGGTTTCTTTTTCTGCTGCTGCTGTGATCCAAAGAGTATGCTGAGATTGTCGGGGTTCAATGCAAGGTTACAGCTATCTCTCCTCTCCTACTAGCAGTCAGCCTTGTGTCCAAGGCGTTTTGAATTAAGTTCAGTGCTCTCGTGTATGGGAACCAGAGCTCGCCGCCAAATGCAATACTTCCCGGAGTATTTCTGTCAGAACCCCAGCCTTTGAAAACAAAACACAGTGAAATCACAGCAGGACTGTTTTAATCAATTAAACATATGTCAACAAGCAATATGCTAATCATTATGGTGACAGGGAGAGCAAATTCTCTCCTGATGATGTATGATCAGAAGTCAATCCTGATTGTGAGACAACTCGCAGACAAAAGTTCAGTTTTAAGATTGATGGGAAATATACTGTGCTGATTAAATGTTGTGAAAACTGGTGGCATAAATCTTTTCTCTCAATATTTTATTGCCATTATCTCTTTTGTTCAGGTCTAGTGGGAAAAGGAAAAAACAGTAGAAAGCGTTGAGGACTGGTGATTTTTGCCTTGACTCCATGACGCTCTTGTATGTTTGTGTGTCTGTGTTTGACTTGGATAAAGAGGTAGGGGGGGGACCTTCCTGACTGATATCAGTTATTCAGCTCAAAGTCTCCAGACCTCTGGAGAATCTGCTTGTAGTCATTGTGTTAGTCATTAGGGTCAACTCAAAGTTTGGTGGGATTTTACCAGCCCCATCCTACCCAGAATGCATCTCAGCATCTCAGACGTTTGGACCTTAGAATGAGGCATGCTTGTGTAAACATCATTTGGCTCACTGAAGACTTGAAATGTAATACATTTTCATCTAGAGCTCAAGATAGCAGCACAGCCGTGCAGTGAAGACGACCAGTGAGGCTCCTCTTCTCCTGCCTGCTGATTGGGCGACTGGTCACTGAGACTTCTTACGAACACTGATAACCAAATGAGCATCTAACATAAATAACAGTCTGACACATGGCAGGCTCCCAAACAGAAGATACAGCAGCTCATTAAAATCCAACCAGCCATTGAAGTCAAATTCTTTTCAACCAACCCATTTCTTTTTATAGCTTAAAATAAAATAAAAGTTTTCTAAATAGCTTCAGCCAGCTCTGACAATGAACTTTACACACAGAAGTCATCTCACACAAGTTTCTAACATAAACGTCTTGACTTATAATTGTATTTGAGTCGTGTTACTTTAGTTCTGACTCTTGTCAAGGCACATCTTCTTTGTTTAATGATAACAACACAAAACCATCACAACTGAGTGAAGCGAATATCTTGAAAGATAACAATAGTGTTTTGAAATGTGTGAATTTAAGCTGTCTAAAATGGTTAGCAGACAAGTGAAGGAAACATGAATCCTGGCAGTTTGATTTTGTTTGTGCCCCTTAACTGATTATCTTTTACAATTAAACTACAATAGCTTTTAAGGTTACTGAAACGACATGTTTGCATGTGTCATGTTCAGACTTGTGCAAACTTCGGCAATTAGGAATGATTAGCAACACTAGACATGCATTTACCAGTTTATACGTTTTACTTGTGTTGCCTGTATGATTTCCTGATCGCTTGTCTTTGTGACCTCTTTAGACTTACTTTAACAATGTTCATGCATTCCTAGTTGTCAGCAAACATTTTTAACTAATGGCCGGAATTACAAAAATACAACCAAGGTTAAAATAAACTGAAGTTTTCCATTTTAGAAACATCCCCAGGATCGTGGACTGTATTAGGTCGAATGTGAACCCAGTGACTGAGCACAACAACAGAGCTGCTTCCTCACACTGCCCTGACCAGGCAGACCCTTTGGCTGAGGCGACCAATTAATTATAGACGTGACTTTAAAACTTCCTGTTTTTCCCTCTTTAATTAAGCCAATCTGCCCTGGCGCTCTAAAGAGAGGAAATACCTCAAAATAGTTTCAAACTTTCACCACATTTAATTATTTTGTGCCTAGATTGCAGCAGTGTTAATGTACACCAACAATGTTTGATCACAGGGAAACGATGTCTGTCATTTCTTCCTGCTTCGCCCCCGTGGGAATTGTAAATCGGGTTGGTGCCCAACGTGGGCACAGCCCGTGCACGGATTACTAACTACGTGCCCTGAGTCAGACCCATCCAACATCAATCTCTGCCTGAGATGTTTATTATTACACTCATGCGGTCACTTATTCTGAGGAGAGAGAAAGAAAATACCCTGATTTATGCCTCCGCTGTTACCCTTTCCTGTCCTCATTTATGAAAACAAAATTCCAGTGAATTCCTGCAGTATTAACACTAAGCAGTTATGAGGTCAAGCTTTCACTTACACTGCACAATTCAACTGTCCGGACAGAGTCCACACGCAGACATTGTGCCGTTTGCAGCAGCTTCACTGTATGGCTTTGTTATCGAGTAAAAGGAGTCAGAACACAAACTGACAAACTGACCTTGACACACTTCATATCTCTCTGCCTTTTTTTCTCTGTTACACTAAATCTACAGCCAGTGTTCAAGAGCACCAAGTAAACCTGAGTGTTATCATAAATGCACCACAGTTGTTGAACACCTGCCAGTGTTTCTCAGTGTTGCCCTTTTAAACTTTGAACGGCATCTCACTTCCAGGCCTCACCCCTCTGTGTTTTTCACTGGGAAACAGGAAAAAGGAGGAGAAAGTGAAGACGTACATTCATTTTAAAAGGTGGAATTTATGTGGCATATTTCTTTAGAAAACCTGGAAGGGGGTGGTCTTATGTAAGAATGTAGTACAGTGGAAAGTGACAAATTATTTTATTGGCATGTCAGGTGAATACCATTTATTGTTCTCTGCTGTGGTATCTCTGAGTCAGATCAGTGGGGTTATGTGAATCTAATGGGGGTGTGTCCCATCAAAAAATACATCAAAAAATGACATGTCAATTTTGTATCTATACTTATTATGGATAAAAGCTTCTCTGCAACACCTTTTGACTGACGAGTGATAAAGAGGCACTGATTTATGTTGAGAGTGGATAGCAGAGATAATTTAATTCTAGAGATGTTCTCTTATATTAGGGTGTACTGATACTAGGGTGTACTACACGGCACTTTCAGTTGCTACGGCGAGAAAACAGTATCGAACCGCCAACACTCAATGGGTTTGTATCAGAAGTAGAACATTTACAAATAATTGTGTCAGTTGTATCTTACCATGTTTTGGAAATGCGGCTTAAGATGGGAAACTTAGACTCACCAACCCTAAACTTTTTTGAGTCAGCCCCAATTGGTGTGGTTTATTAGATCATTTGTATTGCTGCTATTTGATCTCCTTGAGCTATGGGGTGGCATTTGCAACGTTTAAAAAAGATATCGCAGCTAAAACGTGTTGGTTAACATTGTTCCCCAAGTGGTTGAATTCCTGTCATTCTTCAGAGCTGAAGAGAAAGAAAACATACTTGTAATTTGTTCATTTAAACAGAGAGGAAACAGGCCAACTGACTTATGACTTATTTGGCAAGATTAAGAGGATCCTGGCCTTGGATTCAGAGCAAGTCAAGTGTTGAATTACAGTCATTCTCAAGCAATTGTCACAAAGTGTTTCTGCAAAACTGGACACTTCACAGGTCTTAATAGCTGACACTTACAGTGCAGAATATTTGCCTTTCTAACTTCTTGCGGCTTACCACTGATGCAATGCCCTCTAAGGACCCTTAGAGTGTCTCTGCTGGGTGTTTTACGATTCTGTCAAACTCTGAAGCAATGTATGAGAACGGATAAAAACAGTGAGAAACAAAGACGTGCCGGATTTGGTGGACTGGCGGTATGACATCATCAAAGAGGAAACCCAAGCGGGCCTACTAGCTGTCCTGCTAGAGGCCCCTCAATAAACAGCCTGGTTATCACATCACTAACATTTATTTAACCCTTCTACAGAAGGTGTTCTGTAGAGGGTGTTCAGGGGGGGGGGAGCTGTTCCCCACTCTCTTTGGCTGACCTGTTACCAACCCTAGCCCATATCCTAAACACACACATAAAAGCCCATGCAGATTCATATAGTATCATGTAGAGACACACAGTTGCTGTCTTCTCTCTGCCATTAAGTGTTTCAGACTGTTCCCCCCCACTCCCTTGAACTCCACTACTCTCCGTCTCCCACTTCATCCAGTCCTCCCATGTTTTGGCTGTGAGACGGAGGACTGAAAACATGGCTTCAGCAGAGAGAAAGGTTGCAGGGTCGAGAAATGAAAGGATGAGAGGATGAAAGGATGATGGGAATGCTGCTTTCCCTGGATACCTCACGCCCAACTCCATTCCTTTCCCGTTTGCAGTGAGACAGTGCACACAACTCTCTCCCACACATCTCCAAATCGCAGCGCCAGGCTCTGTGTTTTCTTAATTCATTACTTAAAGGAAAGAAATGTAGCCCAAACGAAAATAAATACGGCTCTCTTGGATCAGACCATGTGTCATAGTGCGATAGCTCCTAGGGAAAGGCTGTTGTTTTAACCGGAGGAGGATGGAACTCTCTGGCTCTGCAGAGCGTCCGTCACTCTGCTCTCTGTCTCCGTCACACAGACCAGCAGCATGCAGCCTTATCACATGATTTAGACCTAAATACATTATTTTAAAGTGGGTAACACTCAGCGGTGAAACCAGATTCACTCGGTGTCACTCTGAAGTTAATGTCCTGAGACTGAGCTTTAGGTTTGAGCAGTGATTTTTATATTATTTAACACAACTTAGCTTTAACAGCAGCATAGTTCTAGGGCAAAATCTGTAAGTCTACCACTTTGTTGCAGACTGATTTATCTGAACAATTTGTAGATGGGTTGCCATAACATTTTGCACAAACATCCATGGTACCCAGAGGATGTGTCCAAATGGCTTTGGGGACTCTGTGACTTTTCCTCTATTGCCACCATGTGGGTGATACATGCTTTTAGTTATGGATTGCTGTGACATCTGGTAAACTTTCTTTGGATATTCCTGAACGTTTCATCTATAGAGCCACAAACATGTCAAATCTTGTTTATGACCAATATTGCTGATGGTAAAAAATAAAATGGTTAAAACTTTTTTTGGTTTGTGAGTTGTTGTGCTTGTCTGTTTGTCAACAACATTATATAAAGACACGCTGGTCAGATTTCATGAAACTGGGTGGCACGGGCCAACACATTACATTTGTCTTTGTGTTAACATGGTCAATGCGAACATGTTGCATAGCATTTAACCTAACACTTCACTTCGCTGTAAACACTTACTGTAGGGTGTTTCTCAATGTCAAGGAAGGATCCTTCAGAGCCGCTATTTCAAGATTGCTACGTCGTCGAATCGCGCCAAAGGACTGTTCCAATGTACAGGATCCTTGGAATTCTAACGAGGACTGAGTCCTTCGTTGCGGGACATTTCGAGGATGCAAATGCGTATCCTCGGCGGTCTTAAAAGCCCCACAATGCTTTGCGCACGGACCTATTTCCCAAATCTTTGGTGGAAAATGGCTGAATCCAGACATTTAAATGTAAGTATGTTCAGTGGCGTAGTAAATGTGCACATGACTTGTGTTTAAAGTTTATAGTCCGTTTGAGTTTTGCCCGTGTGAACGCAAACCGAACCTTACGAAAAATGAAACAATGGAACAAACTGTCGTCTGGTGCGCACCTGAAAAGCGTGTGAATGAGAACTTAGAGCGTTTTGCACCTAAATAAACAATTTAAATGAACTTTGTTTGACTTTGCCTATTTTGTTGATATTTGTGCTTTATGCTATGTGCACCAATATGTGTAAGAAAGGTTTGCAGACATCAAGTATGATAATGAATGCACATTTTATTATTGATTGATGATGGTGATTTTATGATTTTCTGGCTGCTTATCCTCCAGGACTTTTTCAAGGCTGCAAACAGAAGGAGAACGTTTTATGTTAGTTTCGTGGTTCTATCCTGGAGAGATGATCATTTTACAAAATACAGTTACTCAAGTAGGTAGGCCTACCCTAATCAGTTATGAGTCTTCAAACCAATCGCGCTCAATTTAAGGCGGGGCCTCTCATAAGACGCACACCTGCACACTTGCTAGCCTGTTCCATTCTTCATTCTCCGAATGCCAGGAAGGATTCTTACCTAGCCTCTGAAGGACCTGACTCAGAAGACATGTCCTACTAAGGAAGCGTCCTTGACATTGAGAAAAACCCTTAGACTTGTTAGAAAACAAATATTTGTACGTTGCACCATTTGTCTTGACTAATTCTGATCATCTATAATTTCGAATTAATTTCCCGTATTAATGTTTTGAAATGTTTTTATATTTAGTGTTGCTCTCCCTTTTTTAAACTTGAAAAAGCTTATACAGACAACAACTTTTTTTCACTGACTTGGTAAATATGGCAGTAGGCTACCTTACACTCAATACCCAATTTACTTATTTTCAAGTGCATTCAAATATTGGATTTGTTCACTGAACAATAACAAAGTATTCATTCTCAGGACATGTATCTTCTTTGACATTTACAGTTTCTTGCTATGTTTTTAGAGAAACCCATGGACTTGTCATTTGGAGTCCGTCGCCATCTTCACGGCACGTTCACTTCGGGTGAGGTCTGTTAAATGGCCAATTGAATGCTCTGTCAAGCAGAACCTTCCTTTGACCCTAACACACACACACACACACACACACACACACACACACACACACACACACACACACACACACACACACACACACACACACACACACACACACACACACACACACACACATACACCACACACAAACATTTACTGCACTGGCACAGTCTAGCACAATCCTTAGCTGGAACATCAATAGTTTGTTTATAATTAGCCCTGGCACCTCTTGACTACTTAGAGAGAGTGATTGTTTTTGAAAATGGCCCCTGGGGTCCTGTTGACTGATTGGCTTGAGGTGGTTTGGGGGAATAAGGAGGGGGAGCATTGAGGCTCTGCAGTGTGCAGAGGGTCTGTTGCTGGCCCACAGTTGTAGGCTGCATTCCTCCCAAGCCGCTCTGGACCCTCGTCTGACAGCCACTCCGATAATATCCCAGTCAGATAGAGTCGCAGGGGCGGCGTGTCTGAGCCCTGTTCTGAATCACTCAATTAGTGCAGCAGGACGAGGAGGAGGGGGGGTGGGGTCTGAAATATCTTTGTTCTGCAAAACCCACACTGGCAACACAGAGTAGGCTAGTATACAAACAGTGTGAGCTCAATTAATAGCAGCGGTGTTTATGCAGAGAAATCCAAAGGTGTAAATACAGTTTGTGTGGTCTTGTGGTGAGTTCTCTGTTGGTGGGATAGGTGTGAGTGTGTGTGTGTGTGTGTGTGTGTGTGTGTGTGTGTGTGTGTGTGTGTGTGTGTGTGTGTGTGTGTGTGTGTGTGTGTGTGTGTGTGTGTGTGTGTGTGTGTGTGTGTGTGTGTGTGTGTGTGTGTGTGTGTGTGTGTGTGTGTGCTGACTGTTTACACAGAGTAACATCACTTCATAACCTGGCTCCACATTGTTGCTAACACCTGCTAAATACACCTATCACCCAACTATGAAGTCAAAGAGGCCTGCAGCTGAATCTGCTAATAAGGGATACATTTAGGAATATATGCATTTAATTCTACCCTCAGTTTGATGTGTACGTTTACCATTGCATGTGATGTCAACAATGTCAGGACATTATCATTTTTTTGAGTTATGAATCATAGTGCACAATTAGTATATACAAATGATTTAAAGTTGACAGAATGTTTGACAAAATAATCCTAACTCGTAGTTTATTATGGGGCTTTCAACCAGCTCTCACGGTCTTGTATAGTAAATGGGGTTAGCTCTCTTGTCATGCTGAACAGTTAGCCTATTAATAGGACCTAAAAAGCCAAATCAGCTGTTTTAGTAATATCAGAGTTTGAAGTATTTCAGGATAATTCAGTTTATAGACAGCTGGGATTTTAATTCCACAGTATTAGGGATCATCAACATCAATTATCTTAAGGCTGCACTTACTAATGACTGCTCTTAACTTGACCTATCTTGATCTTAATGCTAAAATATAAGCATTAACAGGAGATAGATCAAAAGAACTATGACACTACATTGAGCTCACTGTGTTGGTCTTTTTTTTAGTTTACCTTGGAAACGTTTTTTTTTGTTTTGTCACTTTTTTTCTTGTGTAAGACGTGCTGTTTTCCCCCTGCATTTCGGCACGATATTCCTGATGTGCTATGAAAGAGGTGATGATTTTAAGTCATTTTCTGAGGTTTTGTCTATCTGCCATGTTTTTTAAGTTTCAGAGGATTGAACTCTTGTTCACCGTAAAAAAAAAAAAGCAAAACAAAGACTAAGAGGTTAAATCATTTCTGGAATTGTGTGAAACATGCAGGAGCGTTATGGGAACAACAGCACATGTTATATGTCATGTTGGTCTGTGCATTCTTATTTTTTCAACATCACAGGGAATTTATATTGATACTGGATATGGTTTACATAAGTATAAAATGTTTATGTTAAGCATTTTTTCCTCAGAAAGTTAGAAAAAATAAGTTAAACATTACTGCTTAGTTCAGACTCAGCTTTCTCAGCCAGTCCTTTGATGAATCTGCCCTGTCGACTTTATCCCATTATGGCAGTGTTTGTTGGCTCATTTTTCATCTGGCACATTGGGACTATTGGGTTTTTAAATGGCAACAGTTTCATACATAGTGAAAACTCTCACCCTGGTCTAGGACTCAGCCAACCATGTTTCTGTGTTTCTGTAGGCCTGCTCAGACTGCTCCACCAGCCCGCGGCCAACCCCTCACCTCCCGCTGACCCGTCACCTGCAGACACCTTCTGAGCTGCCTTTGATCTGCTGTTTGCTCTTATGTACAGTAGGGGTTAATCACACACCTTGAGAGAGCGACGTTGAAATCCATACAATGGCTTCACTGGCCTGTGTTGTCTGAGGGCTAAGAGAGGGATTAGAGATTAAAGGGCAGCCAGTTTGTGAGGTAAACACCGGAGAACAATATTTTACCTACTCCAGGTTTAGTCAGCGGATGTTGATGTCAGTCAACTCTCTTTGACTGAAAGGCTGCTGGCTGCCAGGACTGTGTGTTTTCTCTACTCTTTTTTTCACTTTCTCCTGGAATTTACCTTTGTTGGATTTAAAATTACTAGTATGACAAATGATATTAGGAATACGTATAGGAATTGAATCACATTAACTGTCTTGGGGTGATGAGGGTTAGCATCTGCAATAGTAGCCTCATTAAATGTTTATGTTAGCTCAGCTTAAAAAGGTTATGGTTGTTAATGCGAGGTATCATTTCTTTAATATTGTTAATATGGTGCATTCCAGATAATGTTTGGGGTTTATTTGACATTGATAAATAACTAATTGTTTGCTGGCGATTTTCTGCATTCTTTAATATATTAGCTACTTCTTTCTTTCTTCCTTCTTGTCTTTTCATAGACCAGAGCCATGAACTCTAAAGCATACTCTCATTTATATCCCCAAGATATCTATTTCATATGGCTGCAGATAAATACAGATTTTGCATTCATGATCTGTTATTATCCTATGTCAGAATAAGTATAAAGTACTACATAAATAAAACGAAAGAAGATATTTAAAATCACACACAAAAAAGAAAATACTTCCACCTCACCAAACTAACATGCTCTTAGTGATCACAAACTCCCAGGCTCAATGACGGTAATATTTCATAAAGCCGACAGTGTTAAAGCTGCAAAGTATTGGGTCCTTACAGTTTCAACCATTTATGGTAACATTTTGTCCAAATCAAAATAAGATTTATTCTAATTAAACCTAGGATAGCTCCGCCATAGCCACCATAAATATGCCACATCTGTCACACTAATATTCCTTCCTGTCTCAGAAGGGTTTGGGGAAAAACATAATTGATCTTCTAATCTGGGAAGTAACCCAACATGTTTTTAAAATGCATTCAATCTTTTAGCTTTGTTGCTTGTGCTGAAAGACCCGCTCATAAGAACTGAAGACATATTCCCTGGATGGCTGAGCACCGTGCTCAGGAATGGGACTGTTTTAACGTTCATTGTAACAAGACCCTCCCTCGTGAACATGGTCATTCACATGATAATTGAAACTGAAGTACATGAGTTATGGTGTAACAATTTCTCCATTAAATTTTGTGGCAGCAGAATGTGAAACAACCTAAAACAGTAGATATCATCTCATGGGAAGATATGCTACACATAATGAAGTGAAAGTGAATGCATTTATCCACATGGTGCTGATAACAGGAGATTTACATCAGCGCTCTCTTTGATGCAGACCACCAGCAGGGGTGAAACAAGGACCGGTATCATTCAATTAATTAAATCAACACCATAATGTTGCTGCTGTTAGGGACACCTTTGCATTTCTGAGCAGGGGGAAAAACCTTAAGTTGACTTCAAATGTACCAATTGTGTTATATAATCCATCACATTGAACATTCACTGGGCATACATTTTCCTTTGTCATATCATAAACACACAAATCAGTTTGGATTAAAACTCTACCACCATGCACAGTGATGGATTACAAAAGTTACGCAAGTTTAGAAAGTTTCTCATCAATCAATATCTGCTTAGAAATGTTTTGAAAACGCTACAAAAAACAACAACATGGTTTACTTAGCTATGAAGTATGGGATAGCCTACATTTTACACCATCAACTCACACACATACACACACACACACACACACACACACACACACACACACACACACACACACACACACACACACACACACACACACACACACACACACACACACACACACACACACACACTTACACAAGTATGGTCATTTAAATATAAAATATTTCATACAAGTATCATGTTATATAACTTCTTCATAATCATTTGTAAAGCATCTAATGCTGTCTATTTACCTCATAGTGATGCAAATAAAATGGATATACTCAAGTAATTTACACACTTTTACTAACACGTCTTCCTGACATCAGACTCTAAAATGCATTCACTGCTTTACAATAATTAAGGGGATTTATTTTAGCCAAATGTTACTGTGACAGCTGCACGCTGATGATGAAGCCATTTTGTAAAGTCAAAAATGTGCAGTGCACTTCATTTGCAGATGGATCATGTTATTACAGTGTTTACCTTGGACCACAGTCTCTAAAATGTTGTGCAATGCAACAGGAAATGTATTAAATGCACAGTGGGACATCAGGGAGTGTGGCTTTACACAACAAAATGTCTGTCACCACATTATTCTTTTAAACCACAAGGAGCACCGTGATTGGCTGTCTCAGTCCCATGTGGTTCTCATGCCTCTACGACCTGCAATAACTTTGCCTCATTGACATGCAGTGCGTGTGAGGGGGATGTTTGCTAAAAAAATTACTCACCAAAAATGTAGCTTCGGACACTATTGAGTCACATGTCTAGTCACTTTAAAAAAAAAAAAAACAGTTGTTTTATGTAGATAATTTTGTGTTTTCCTTCTGGTGATAAAACAACATTGTGACGTCCGACACCCTCTTTTGTCCCAAATTCTCCACAGCTCTGGGTTGGACTGATATCATGTCATCTCATCTTGGAATAATATGCAGCTCATTTTGACAAACTCTATTTTGTGCTCTGACTAAAGCTAGAGTCAATAGCGCAGAAGCATTTGTTTTATTTTTTTGGTGAACTTTTCCTGTAAACCCTTTGCTTGTTGGATGTCATTTGTCATGGAGGACAGGTGAATCTCTGAGTCACAAGGAAATACACCTAATAGCTGGCTAGGAGCCTTTCTTGATTTCAGTGTTGCACAGAAATGAAATCAATCCCCACTGGCTTATGTAGACCATCTGTTTCATTTTTGAACCTCTTTTTACTAGGATCAACTTTAGGTAAATCTGAGGTTCTGAGTGGAGACAAATTATGCTTGGGTTTGCCTCACAAAAAATATTTCTGGAAAACTATGCAAGAAGAGGAGTGAAAGTTTCGAAAGACATGAAGCCTCTCGTTTCAAAGGGAATTTCTGATGAGATTTCCTAGAAGAGGTGTCGGTGAGAGTCAGATCCTGCTTGTGAACGGGTCTGGTTGCTCTTTTCTCAACGTCTTCATCCCTCTCTCCCACTGAATCTGATGACAAACTAGGTTTAACCTCTCGGCTATGAGTAGCTGGGTTCAGCTTCTTATTGCTTGTGTGGAGGAGTCTCTTCTCTAGTGAGAGATGAGTTCTAGTGACGGGTTATGAATCAGGACAGCAGGAGGTATGGAATCTGATTTCTTCCAGCAGTGTGTGATTTGAGTCACAAGCACCTTTTAATCACTTTAACAGATTGGAATATGTCAATGGCTTTGCAAATTGATTGTAAAACAAAAACTGAGATTGTTTGGCTTTCTGCATTATTACTAGTTTAATTCAATATTTGCAAACCTTAGGCCTAAAGTCTCAGACTAAGATGCTTCACTGAGTTCAACAAAAGGCATTCAGATTCCCTTGTGTTTTTTTTTAGGTTAAATCTGCGTTTGTTGATTTTTTTGGCCACTTGGGGGCAGTGATTCATGTTGTTAACACAACTTTGACATATTATCATAGAAAGTATCTTTGTTTTAAACATCTAAGAGACACGGAGCAACATTGGTATTTATTTTGAGTTGAGTTTCTGTACAACTACATGTAAATCCAATATTCAATCGACTTTTCTTAAAAGCACTGAGCCTGTTTTTCAGGTGTTAGGCTCGAAAATGACATTCCCAGAACAAATGACCATATCTTCCCTTCTAAAAGGGTTAAGTGAATCATCTTTTTTCTCAAAGTAATGATAAACCTGTGAGTTGGATGTAGAAAAGTCAGAATCAATATAGATATTTTTTATTTTAAAGCAAATTCAGATTGAACATTTAGTAAAAAAAACTGTAAATTAGTGTCCATCCTAAAATTGGTTTTTACTTATAGTGAAAACTACCCTTGGATGATGGTAAGGTATACTAAAAGCTTTAGGAATCCAAAGTATAACATATAATAAGTACCCTGTAGCAAGATTGATGCAAAACAAGTGACATTTGACCTTTTTAGACAGATTTAGCACAAAAAATCTCTTCTGGGGTCATTTGGGTGGATTTTCCATATCTCTAGCCCCACTTGGTCGATTTTGTTGATTGACATCTCTTTTTAACCGCTAGAGCCAATGGAATCGAGGGAAAGTTCCACATACACACACAGTTTACCAAATAAGGAGTGAGAGACACGGAAAAACCGGAAGCTGCGCTAACCTCTCGTGGCTACCATTAGCAGCTAATTTTTCTTCTCCGATTTTTGCATAAAAATTGAATTATGGATTATCAATAATTTTTTCAAAGTGACAGACACATTGCTATATAACCTATGGATTAACCTTCAGCCGCGTTTTTTCTCATTTTAATGCCATTGAACACGACTTTTGATCAGAATAACAGCTAAGGTGAGCATACCTAAAGCTACTTGTGTGTTGTCTGTATTTGCTTCCCCTGTCATGAGTTCTGATCGCTCAGTGATGATCCTTATATTTCTATAATCTGTGGACTCTCAGGATGTTATCTTAGCTTGTTTGTGCAGATCCAATAAGTATATCGATCAGTGTAGCTAGAGTTCTGTGCTAACGGCCTTAAGATTGTTTCGCTCTTAGCTAATTCAGAGGCTCGGCGCTAGCTTTGTGTTCTTTTTTGAAAAAAATAAATAAATCATCTGTTAGCTGAGTTTCTTCCCGTTACATGGATATAAAACATTCATAGTTTATTGAATATTAAGATGCCCTCAGACGCTGTTTCCTGCAGATGACGCGTGTGTAGAAGAGGTTAAACAGCTAATTAACTTTAAACACTTAGCTAACAAATTACATATTATTTTCTATTTACTATTTTCCAATGAATGTTGTACAGTTTTTTTGGAGTATATTCTTCAGTTACAGGCAGCATATTTTCTTAACTAAATGCTTTATGATAAGAGACTCCATTAGCAGGTTATTGAAGCACGGTCATGTTGTGTAATCCATCACAGAGCATGTTGTCCATTGTGTCAGTGCGCATTGCTTTAGCAAATCTACATTGAATTGACCCTCTGAAAAACAAAAACATAAATAGAAACACATTGTTATCTGTAATTGTAGAATCTGTATGTACTTGTATCAAATAAGGTTTTTTATTAGTCTAAAACTCTACAATACATAGTGTACTGTCTATGATCCGCGTCCACATATACGTTTCCTGACATGATCTAGGCTTACATGAAACTGGCCAGTGCACATTGGTTTAAATATAGGTCTTGGGAGAAGATAAAAACTAGTGAAAGCTCAATTATCTCTACTTCAGAGCAATCAAATTGTTAATACTTCCCAATGACATTTCAAGTTGTGCCAGTTCTTTCATCTCTGCCCATGGTCCTTTAGGGCCAGGCACTTAGGGGCCAGGAATTTGTTGCCACTGCTTGGCAGACATGCCAGAGCCAAGGCAATTTTATATATATATATATATATATATATATAGACAATTTCCATACACCTTGTTTCTGTATTTTATGATATCATGGTGTCAGAGGTAACTTTCCTCTTAGCTTCACTGACTCTCTGAATTAATGACTCAAGACAAGAAGGCTTCCTGTTGTATACTACCACTTCTACGGAAAAACCCTGACTATACAAAAACCTAAGCAACTTTCTCTTATAATCCCCACTTGATGCCACCAGCTACACTTTCACATGACAAATCATTCACATTTCTAGCCTAGGTGTTTCCTCCAAAACCATTTCACGGACAAAACAAACCAAAAGTGCTGATGTAGCATGAAAGATGGTGTTTTCATAAGTGGTTTGGCGTCTCTGTCACAAAGCCTGCCACACACCACTATCCATTATCTTCCCGTGGGACAGGGGAAGTTATCTTGGGGACCCATTGTATGCTCGGTGGAGTTTTGACTGTGTTTGTGGCACCTCTACTGTGCACACAGGAGGTGTCGGGAGACCAAGGCTGGAGTCTCGGATCCCAGAGGAAAGTCTTGGCTCCAGGGGGCCTGTCCTCCCCTCTTGCTCTCACTGGGCTGCTGGGGAAGCCAGGCATGGAGACAGTAGGATGGGGAGGGGGGAGGGGGGGGGGGGGCGGGGTTGCGCTGTAGAAGCAAATGAGCAGAAGAGGTGCTAGGCCGGCTCTTGCCCTCTCACTGACAGGATCTGGTCAATGTCCTGCCGCCAAGGGTCGCGGCCCAGCTTACGCACACAAACTTATCTCCAGTGCATCTGCCGGGCCGCCTGCGCAGTCAGGCTGTCTCCATTGCGGGCCACGAGCGTTATCCTGCTGGGGGTGAGAGGAGGATGGTGGGAGGATGGAGGGAGGGAGGAAGGGAGGAGGGTGGGGGTGATGCAGGGGGGAGAGAGAGAGTGGCTTGAGGCAGGGAGGGACAGGAGGGGGCTCAATGAGAAACTGGCCCTGTAGGCCTGCCAAGTCGCTGAGCTATATGGAAAACACGAGCTGCCTCAAGGGTAACAGGACCACTTCTGAATTTCTACAAACAAAAATAGCTCCAATGTCTTGCTACGACCTCTCTGTTCTCTGGGCCTCGTCGCTTTCCGCGTGTCTGTCACATTCAAATTCCCACACGAAGACAAAGATCATGTTCAAACCTAAAAAAGCCCTCAACAACAACTTCAGTTACTGTTAAGAAGAGAAAACAAGGGACAGAAATGTAATAATTGTGTGGAGCCGAGTGTATTTATCATTCCTTCTCTTCTCTCAGACGGAGATGACCTCTCGGTGACCAATTGTGTGGACCTCAATCGTGGTCCCTTTGGTGAACCATTTCATCATTTAAACAGCATGAGATCCAATTCTCATGACCTAATGCATTGTAGAATGCCTGAAATCTGCTGCTTGTGTTTTCTCTTCTCTCCCTCAACCCTTTCTCATCAACAGCACAGGGATCTAAAACAGGAAGCTGCTAGGACAAGGTGGTGAGCTTGCAGTCGACACAGGACTGAAATCTGTGCACTTAGAAAGACTTTTATAATGTCAGTTAAACATAATTATGTGGGCATTTTGGAATTTATTTGATAGTTAACAGTTTAGATGTCAAAATCAAACACAAGGAAAGAGGGGCATGTATCGAATAAACAAACCAGGGATATGACAGTTTTGGTAAAAATCTGCAATTTCTCATTGAATAGGAAAACTATGTGCTGTATGGTAAGTCACAATGAAGCTTGTATGTAAACTGATGAATGTTTACAATGAACAACTTAACACCAAACAACAATGTAGCTTTTAGACAATGCTGCCAAATAGAACATTGTGTTCAATGACAACGTTAAAAAAAAAGAAGTTTCTTCTCCAATAACTGTAAATGGAAACTACTGTGATAGAGTTAGGGAATGATAGGGGCACTCTGGTCCCTCATTGCATATTAATCGTGATCTCAGACCAAAATTGACTTAATTGTGGTACTCTTAACACCTGTATGATCAAGCTCTTTTACCCGTCTGGATAAAAGAGACAATTAAAGGTGGGGTAGGTAATAATAATAATAATAATAATAGATTTAATTTGTTAGCGCTTTTACAGGTGCTCAAAGACGCTTTACAGATAATAGTGTGTGTGTGTGTGTGTGTGTGTGTGTGTGTGTGTGTGTGTGTGTGTGTGTGTGTGTTTGTTTGTGTGTGTGTGTGTGTGTGTGTGTGTGTGTGTGTGTTTGTGTGTGAGTGTGTGGTGGTGCCAGGCACAGCGTTTCTTCTGGCTCACACAGGTAAGTTTGAGAAACCGGCTCGAGATACACTTTTTGTTATATTCCATGGAATGCTCTTAACATCCCGATAGCAATGAATATCTGAAGTGCTTTGACAAAAAATCCATAAAAAAATGTCATCTCTGGAAGCCGTAGAACTGTAAAAAGCACGACCAATCATTTGAGCCGGCCCGGCTAAAATAACTGGATGGCCTACCTGCCTGTCAGCCTTCCATCTGTGCACAAACTTATCTCGTGCCCTCATTGGTCATGTGCGCATTCGTGTGTGTTGGAGGAGGGGCTCTGTAAGGAAGTGGCAGATTTTTCCCGGCTGTGTATTTTCAAATTCTAGCGCACTCGAGCTGATTTCTCCAAAATTACCTACCCCACCTTTAATATTGTCATGATATTATGCTAATAGAAATAATGGCCAAAAGTAACGCTATAAGACCAAAGTGGTATTTAATCAAAGTAAATCATTTAATGCAGCAACAGTTTTGAATAAATCCCTTAAAAAACGTCTTATAATTTGTATTTCTGTCTCTATTTTAAAGTTCAAGTTGTAGTGCCTGATGGAAACATAAACCCTCAAAACTGACCTTTTTAAATCCTAGCTTTGAGCTAGCTTTGATTCTTCTGTGGGTCAGCTACCTTTAAGGGCACCATTTCAGATTTTTCCTGTAAATTAGAGCACTATTCCCCCCCGTACTAACTCTAAAGTCCCAGGAACTGCAATAGATCCTCCAAGTCCTACTTGACAGCACACCCGACACTGACACATGCACACCTATAAACTTTACGCACACAAATCCCCTCATCTGCTACTCATTTGGTGCACTGTTAAAGCAGGACATTTAACACAAAGGTAAAACCGTGAAATGGGTGTTTACAAGGCAGAGTTTAGCCATGTGACCTCCAATGCTAAAATTGTCTGACAGTGACTGGAGGAGGAAGGGAGCAGCAGGGCGAGGGCCTGATTATGGCGTTCTACTCTTCAACCTTTAAACGTTCTTAATCTAAAGACATAAAAACGCAAAAAATCACAGTAAAATGGAACGGGTGCTACTTTAGCCATAGTTTTGGGTTGAAAATAGCCTAGATTTCACTGACACAATTGTGCAGAAAATGGGAAGTAGCACAAATAAGACAGAGATAAGTTTACCCAATCATTTTTAGCCCCACTATGTGGTAAGAATGGACGGTGGTTAGAGAAGAGCATAGGAGAGACGACCTCCTTAATGTACATTCTGTTCTGCTTTGGCTGTGTTTCCCAAGGTTGCCTGTCTCGTGTGTGTGTGTGTGTGTGTGTGTGTGTGTGTGTGTGTGTGTGTGTGTGTGTGTGTGTGTGTGTGTGTGTGTGTGTGTGTGTGTGTGTGTGTGTGTGTGTGTGTGTGTGTGTGTGTGTGTGTGTGTGTGTGTGTGTGTGTGTGTGTGTGTGTGTGTGTGTGTGTGTGTGAGTGTGTGGTGGTGCCAGGCACAGCGTTTCTTCTGGCTCACACAGTGTTGACCCTGCCCTGTACTCTCCTCCTACTATGGGCGAGGCTTGGTGGTGAAGCACGTAGCAACACTGTGCTAATACTGATATGTGGATAAACAGATAGGCCAACAGACAGACTCACAGGCACACACCTACACACACACTCAAAGAATAAAGACTGTGATATTTGTTTAATGCATAAATACTTTCAAAGTTCATAATCTGCAGGAGTAAAGCCTGCTTTAGAAAGTTTAATTGTCCAAACCCTTTTTATTTTTTTCCTGCAAAAAGCTCAGCTGCATAGTTATTGTTATCCTTGAAATTAGACAATGGCTAGCAGGCTGCCAATCAAAACAGTGCTGTAGATTTATTAATGACGAGGTGTAAAAAAGTCCTCACGGGTCACATTTCTCTTCTTCTTTAAAGTGATTATGGATTGACAGCTTAAGAGGAACAGAAGAACTCAAATAAAAGTATTTTCTTCCCTTCATCTCACTCTTCCATTAGCATCACCTAACACTCTGAAGCTAGGATTTTATAAGTGAGACAAATATTCCCATGTGAATGCTATGTGAAGGTACATTCCTGCAAATGCTTTACCCTGATTTAAGGCTTTCTTGCCCAAGGTTGAGTGTTGTTTAAAACCCTGCGTGCTCATGTGTGCGAGCCCACGTCGTCCGATCATATCTTGCCACAAGTCCACTTTATGTCTCTCACCCACTCAATTCCAAATGAATATAAATGAGTGTTTTCATTGTGAGACAGAACGAAAACAGCAAAGTATGTTATCAAAAACACTGACTAATACTCTTAAAAGGAGCAAAGTCGTCTAAAAGAAAAACACAAGTTGGAAATTCTTGCAAATTGTTTTTCATGTCTGCATTTGGTGTTTGAACAACAGAAAATGAGGAAGAACATTAGCAGTGAAATTATACACATGGTTAATAATTAATGTTCATTGTACTCCACATAAAAATGATGCAGCATTACGTTGTTTTTGGCATTTAGCTGTTAGATTATCCAAAGCATCTAAGAATACGTGCAACACTGAAACAGCCCTGCATTCCTAGACTAAAAACATTACAAAGTGACTAATAGGAAGGGGTTCAAAGGTCAAAGCAACAGGAACAAGTCACTGGAAATGACAAGAAATGGTACAAAAGTAGTAGATTTTCACGTACAAGTTTAGCTATACAGTAGATGCCGTCTTACTATTTCAAAAGAGATATGAAAAATTAACTGACCTAACGTTCCTTAAAAGTGATTTCGTCATTACTGTGGAATCCCGAAGGATGCCAGGAACATGTCAGAAATATAAAGGAGGTTTTGAATAACTCTAACTCTGCCTGCCTCACGGTCAGACAGAAAGTGTGTGCTAATGTGTTTTTAGCATCAGATGGTACTGCTTAACATTCAAACATACAAAGACATCCACGTCAAAATGATATTCATGGATCATTTATCATTCATGGTGGACAACCGTGATGGAGTATCCGCTAGCTAACTGCTAACTGAATTTACAGGCTGTCAGATTTAAGGCAGACGTCATAGAGCCTGAAATGTCTTCTTCTGGGTCTTACTACGACCTGAAGGTTGTGTAAATCTTTCAGTTCAGGACCTGGGCTGACCCTCAGAGTTAGCCTTTGTTTGGCAGACGCCTTGGCCCCCTTTAATCTTGTGAAGAGATAAATCCTTTGATGGACCTGGCCTGACTCAGTTGAAAGTGCTGCCCAGCCATCTCCATAGATCAACACAATACGGCATGTTTGATGTTGTGGGGGTCTGAGGCACGCGGGTGGGCTCTTTCCCCACGACCTATAACAGAGTCATCAATCCCAGGCCACAACTGCAGACCTCTCCGTGCCTCCCCCCTCCTCCTCCTCTAACCGTGGACTCGACCACAACCAGCCCTGCCCTCTTGACCACAGAGCACTCACACACAACCAGGATAAGCATATCTGTGTGTGTCAGGCACAAACAGGCACACTCTGAGATGGCAAGAATTAGAAACACAGACACATTGCTTCTTCAGTGTAACTGCCACTTTTCAATGAATACTCCATACTCACATACAAGCGACTGCTCCAGCACATAAGCCTAAGTAAAACATGTATAGTGAGCTTAAGAGGTACTAATATCTAATGTTAGACAGAGCCAGTCTAGCTGTCGCCCCTTGTTTTCAGTCTTTGTGCTAACTAAACATATTCACTCTTATACATAAAACTGGTATTGATTTTCTACTCTAACTCTTGGGAAGATATAAATAAGTGTATTTCCAAAAGCTTTAGTCGATTATTTTCACATAATTTTTCCCAGCAACTCGATAAACTATTGAGTTAGCAACACTCCCTGAACAGAATAAAAACAAGATTTTATTCACTGAACCTATTAAGCATATTATTCACTTCATCCTTCTGCTCAGTACATCACTGGGATATATAAGTGTCATCCAAACGCCTGCGAGGTGAACCTCAGGGAGCTCTCCTGATTCCTCTGATAAGACTCCGGTCCCATTAGAAGGAGCTGTCCCTGTGTGAGAGCTCAGCGCTGGACTCACACACTCGCTCTTATCTAAATCCTTCATCAACGCACACCTTATCTGACCACTGCTGCTAATGTTGATATATTTGATTCTCCACTGGGGAATATGGGAGAACTCAGGGTCAAAAATCATACAATAACAAACTATTTGTATTATCGTATTGTAGATAGGGATTTGTTAGGATTTTTTTTTATTAGGGATTTCTGGAATTAGAAGAATTCTCTTCTCTACAGTATATTTGTATTTGATTTTGGTATAGTTTCCTCACATAGGTGAGGTTTTCGTGGTTTCATGGCCCTGAAAGTGCATGTATCTGTGTGTATGCAGAGATGGTAGAAAAGTACACACATCCTTTACTCAAGTAGAAGTACAGATACTCGTGTTTAAAAATACTCTGGTAAAATTAGAAGTACTGACTAAACTTCTTTACTCAAGTAAAAGTAAAGAAATATGGGCTTTGAAATGTACATAAGCAAACAGTACCCATAACTACCAACTGTTTAGTAACTGACTTTTGACATTTATATTAATAAAACAATAATGTCATTGTTAGCTAATGAATGTTTCCATACTGAACAACGGCAACATGACAACGTGTTCATTGGTCCCTCTTCTTTAGAGAAGACCAGGAAATGATGGATAAACGGATCGTGTTCAAATCAATAGGCACGCAATGACTCTAAATAATAATGATCACGCCACCAAACACAGATTAAAACTAAAGTAACGAACCTGTTTGAAAAATGTAAGGAATAAAAGTAAAAAGTCGTCAGAAAAATAAGTAGTGGAGTAAAGCACTGATAACAGAAAAATGTACTCAAGTACAGTAACGAAGTATTTGTACTCCACTACTTCCCACGTCTGTGTGTGTGTGTGTGTGTGTGTGTGTGTGTGTGTGTGTGTGTGTGTGTGTGTGTGTGTGTGTGTGTGTGTGTGTGTGTGTGTGTGTGTGTGTGTGTGTGTGTGTGTGAGACATGTAAAGTGTGTGTCCCAGCAAGACCAACTAAGGCAAGCAGTGACATTAGCACCCCTGAAATAGATGGTGAGGCATTTTAATTGCTTTACCCTGCAATGGCTCAAAATGCTATTGGTGCAAAAAAACAAAAGGGCGAAACGTTTCCCAGGCGTAGGATTACCAGAAACACTAATCGTACGTCACTGACAGGGATTTTCTCCCAGTGAGAGCTTTGTTCCATGTTTTTATAAGAACAATAAATACCTGGACGACTCAGTTTTATTTCCCTATTGTTGTCTCTTTGCCTTCTTCCTTCCAGAATCTGTCCTCTCACCTTAATCCCATTTGTCTTTCAATTTAAAAATAAATGTTTAATCAAGAAATGACAGTATTGTGTTTCTACCTCTTATGGTAGTGAGGGAAATGTATGATGAACGTTGGCATGTTTGTCTTTAATCATTGTGAAAGTAATAGCACAGTCATGTGTGCGGGGCCTCACAATGAGGTGCTGAAGTACTTCATGAGTAGGAAACTTCACACAAACACAGGAAGCTCAGAGTTTCTCATCGAGGGCAGGAGTCTCTGCTGCGGCGCTGCAGGGACTGATGGGCCGCTCAGATTAACTGCGACTAAAGAACCTGCAGTTCATACACTTTATTGTTGCCCAGGCTGCCTACAGATTGGCATCAGAACACATCTGCAGGGTATGGGTAAATGTTAAATGTATATTGTGTGTAGCATTCTGGTTATGAATGTTGGGGAATCTATCCCTGTAAAACCATTGTCAAGACTTACAACTTCTGTAAGTATTTAGAGAAAACAAAAAGTTAACCAAACATTAATCATCAGTGGTGCTGTATATATCCTACCCATAATTGTAAAGGATGAGTGAATCGATAAAGAGTGTATATCAACGGTGCCTCTAACCTGTGTCAGTCACAGCAGTTCAGCAATCAATAAAACACACAGCCAGGGGTTTGAAGTACACACACACTGAGATTATGATGTACATTCACCCAGGGGCTTTATAAACATCAGTTATACGTGCTCCTTTGTCTAATGCGGAATGTGAGAGGCATGCAGCATTGTGCAGATTTAAGGTACAACAGGGACCTCTTCTGGTGAAGAGAATGCTATGTTCTTGGCAGTGTCCAAAAGAAGTTCAAGCTTTTGATTTATTTAACATGTTTTCTCTATTTTTGTAAGACCTAATCTGCAGATGAGGAAAAGCTAGATATATCTCTATTACAAGTTTTAACTTCATGACATCAGCAACATTTAAGAGTTTCTGCAAGTGTCCAACTATATAGGAACATTTACATACACATTTTCAGTTACTGTAAACATGGCTTAAAGGTGGGGTAGGTAAGTTTGAGAAACCGGCTCGAGATACACTTTTTGTTATATTCCATGGAATGCTCTTTACATCCCGATAGCAATGAATATCTGAAGTGCTTTGACAACAAATCCATACAAAAATGTCATCTGTGGAAGCCTTAGTACTGTAAAAAGCACGACCAATCATCTGAGCCGGCCCGGCTAAAATAACTGGATGGCCTACCTGCCTGTCATCCTTCCATCTGCGCACAAACTTATCTCGTGCCCTCATTGGTCATGTGCGCGTTCGTGTGTGTTGGAGGAGGGGAGGGGTGTATTTTCAAATTCTAGCGCACTCGAGCTGGTTTCTCCAAAATTACCTACCCCACCTTTAAGTGAACATTTCCAAAATTAGATTTTGAGTTATTAACTTTATTTGTCACAACCATAGGTATTGATAAATGCTAATCAAACTACTAATTGATAATATTCTCAGATATTCAGAGTTTGCCTTATAGAAATAAAGAGTTTTCCTTTTATTAAGATGCTCTGCTGATGTCACTGACCTGTAGAGCATGGCTTTGAAAGACACTGAGTTAAATGACTTTCTGCAAATATTATTTCCCTTTGTCAAGGCCAGGAGTGTGATTGTGATTATAACCATGTTAGACATTTAGCTCACATGGTCTGTTATTCTAGAACAAAAGTTCAGAATAACAGAACTGACACACTGGGAGCACTGGTTGTTTTGTAGGCTTAACTAAGAAGCTAATGTGTGTTCTGCTGCTACATGTACTGCCAGGAACAGGGCAACAGGGTATACAACCGGGTTCAAAGGTCAGTGGGGCCCAGGAGTAGTTTTTGTCCCCCAGGACTCCGTTCAAGACAGGGAGTATTTCACTTTTCTTTTTAAATCTGAAATGGTATAACCTGCTGGAAACATTCCCTAAGGTTATCTGTTGTTTTTTGTAAAGGTTTGTACGGTGGCCCTG
This sequence comes from Notothenia rossii, assembly GCF_949606895.1. Classification (NCBI taxonomy): domain Eukaryota; kingdom Metazoa; phylum Chordata; class Actinopteri; order Perciformes; family Nototheniidae; genus Notothenia; species Notothenia rossii. The sequence continues at coordinate 67,771,611 of NC_136907.1, forward strand.
AAGTGCAAGACACCACAGCATTTCAAAAAACACTACAGCATTTCACAAAACACTACAGCATTTCACAAAACACTACAGCATTGCACAAAACAATACAGCATTTCAGAAAACACTACAGCATTTCACAAAACACTACAGCATTGCACAAAACAATACAGCATTTCAGAAAACACTACAGCATTTCAGAAAACACTGATTCTATAATTTAGGGTGCATTTCACATCAACAAAACAGTACAAAAAAAGTGTTCTTTCTCAATACAACAATCAGTGGTTCAAGTTCCTCAGTGTAACATATCCACTAGTTGCAAAGCTTAAACATTTTTATTTCTTTTTTTATTTTAAGGGAAAGGGTGTTTTCACTACTCAGTTTGTCAACTATGTTACGGACAAACTTGATGTTATTACAATCATTTGATTACAGTTTTTCTCGATTGCTTACACACATTTCTTTTTAAATCGCTCAGTTTCTCAGAACACTAAACATAATTCACAAAACCACACACCCAAAGTGCAAAGCACCTCACTTCTCCTGCTAAGTGAAGAACTGCACTCAAAACTACATAAACACTTACCAAATGCAAACTTTAGCACCAAATATAACACACTTCATTCATAATACTAGATGGTTTGACCACCCAACTACACCCTGCTGAGCATACTCTAAAGCACTTTCATCTGTTATGGGCTATGCTCTGTACATAGAGGTTTCTGCAGAGAAAGATTGCTTGATTATACAGAAATACAATAAATGAAGAAATGCAAATGAGTTGTTGAAAAAAATCATATTTTATTCAAAAATCACATTGTGCAACATGCATCTCAGCACATAGTTACGCTTTGGATCTAAGTGTGATGGCATTGTTTGCCAAAACCAAGTTTGTAACTGCTGCTTCCGTTGCCTCATTGAACATCCTTAGCTTTCCACCTGCACCTCTTTTTTTCTCAGTCCTTCAGATAAACAACACAGACATAGTGGATGGTCAGTGTCTGTGTTGCATAAAAGTAAGTCTATCACAGTACATTGTGCAGGATTTTTGTACAGTTATAGTATGCAACATGCCAACAATTCAATTACAGTAATGAAGTAAATACGTTTCACACAACAGATATAAGCACTGATATATCATGAATTATGCAGAGCTAAAAACTGGGAACTAACCTGTTGTCAAGTCTAAGTGTCCGGATTACAGAGGCAACAGTACATCGGCTTAGATTAGGCTGAACCCTCTGTCCAGCCTCTCTCATCGTCAAACCATGGTTGATAACATTTCATTTCATTAGAGAGTATTCTTCTTTGTCCACGTCCTCTCCCTCCAGCTCTACCTCTACCTCTCATTCTTCCTCCTCTCACTCTTACACACCTCTTCCTCCTCCTCTCACTCTCAGCCCAGCCCAGCCCAGCTCTTGCTCTTGCTCTTGCTCTTGCTCTTGCTCTTGCTCTTGCTCTTGCTCTTGCTCTTGCTCTTGCTCTTGCTCTTGCTCTTGCTCTTGCTCTTGCTCTTGCTCTTGCTCTTGCTCTTGCTCTTGCTCTTGCTTCCATGTTGGCTTCCATTGTTGCTGTAATAAAGTACTCACCTGTGGTGTTTTTATAGTGCTAACATCCTGATTGATGAGCCAACAATATTGCTAGCAGGTGTTTGGTCAGGTGGAACGTGTTACTTGATCATTGGTCCATGTGTGAGGCATTTTGAATATCAGTGTTTTAAACCTGCTAACACGTGACTTTATGTTAGATTCCTGTGTCGTACGTGGAGAGACGTGTGCAGTGGTTTGCAAAAATTGCCATGTTGATTTGCAAATTGTGTGAAAAGCTGAAAACGTGTTTAGAGTTTTGGAGATTTGAGCCGATGTTTTGCTCTTTGAGTGTCAGTTAAAATAATTTTGCTTTATTTATCATTTTAGTGTGTTAGCAATCGAGAAAAACTGTAAGTCCTGCACTTCAAGTAAAATCAAATTTGAAAGGCTCTTGAGTGTATTCTACCAGATATCCAAAGATTTTTTAAAGTTTGAAAAATAATTGTATTGCAGTTTTGTTTTTGTATGTGATATGTTCAGCACTGTCATTAAGGGTAGGGATATTTTGTATTATGAAACTACCATACAGGTCATTTTGATTTTTTTTAAGAGATGTCATGTAAAACTCCAACCTGTGTAGATATACATTATATATAGAAATGTTTATTCATTGGGATAAACCCCTTGAGATGCACCATCTCGTTTTCAAGGGGGTCCCGACAATAGCAACAACTTACAGACATACATAAACAAAAAGAAAAAATGCAAAACATGACACACAAGACAAACCACATAGAGTCTGTTAAGTGAAATTCAAGCAATGCACACAATCATTACAATTTGAGACAGTCGAGCAAATCAGTTTAATCAATATCAGTTAATAACAAGTACAGACCAGTTGAAAGTGAGATAACAATGCATGTTTAAATATACCCAATGTTGCAGGAGATCAAATAGCAGCAGGTAAAGTATTCCAGTCAGTTGGGGCTTTGAACATGAACGCTCTTCTGCCAATCAATTTTTTAGCAGAGGGGACAGAGAAATAAATCTGAACAGAATGTCTAACTTGATGATTTGGTGAGTAGGGTACAAAATACTGCTTTAAATAAGGGGGATAGTTAAGATAAATGCATTTAAATATCAGCTGAAGCCAATGCGTGTGTCTTCTTACATTTAAAGGAGGCCATTTAAGTTGGTTATACATTGTGCAGTGATCTGTACGAAAAGGACAACCAAGAACAAATCTGTCACAAATCTGTCACAATAGTCCATAATCGGAAGAATAAGTTGAGAAGCAATTCTCTTTCGGACACTGAGCGTAAAACAATTGCGAGAGCGGTGTAAAACACCAATTCCGTAATTGACTTTTTGTATTACATGCTTTATATGTAGTTTAAATGAAAGTTCAGAGTCTAGCCATACACCAAGATATTTAAAGCTATCAACTTTATGCAGAGAAGTGCCATCCTTACATGTTATTACTACATTAGGTTTGGATTTGAGCTTCTGCCTGGTACCAAAGACCATGGTATAAGATTTTGTTTTGTTAAGCAGTAGTTTATTGTGTGATAGCCAGTCCTGTAAGATATTAAAATCAGATTGAAGAGAGATCTGAATTTGTGAAGAATCTGATTTGGATGTATATATGACAGTGTCATCAGCATAAGTACAACAATTAATGAGACAAGAAGATAAATCATTTATGTAAATAGAGAACAGAAGAGTGCCCAGAGTTGATCCTTGGGGTACACCATTTTGTTGGATCAACAGGTCAGACTGTTTTCCATTAACAACCACACAATGCTTTCTACTGTGAAAGTATGAGTTAAACCATAACACTGTATTATTAGAAAGGCCAATGCCGTGAATTTTATCCAAGAGCAGATATCGATCAACGAAATCAAAGGCTTTTGTCAAGTCAATAAAAATGGCACCTGTGAGTTCACCATCATCTGCAGCAGAATACAAGTCATTCGTAAATTTAAGTAGGGCAGTTGTTGTGGAGTGATTAGGCCTGAAACCAGATTGAACCGGAGATAAAATATTATAAGTATTGAGATAATGTGACAGTTGATTATAAATTATTTTCTCCAAAACTTTGGAAATAGAACAGATTATAGAGATTGGTCTATAATTATTTGTATCAAGTAGATCACCACCTTTATGCAGTGGAATGATACGTGCACATTTCCAAATAGTCGGCAACTCACAGGTGGACAAAGACAGGTTGAACAAATCAGCAAGTGGGCACATGAGAATATGGGACGCCAATGTTATGAACCTGTTTTCTATACCATCGAGTCCTGCACTGCCATCCACTTATAATTCTGTGATAGCATTATGAACTTCGTGTGGTAGAATCTTCTTAAAAGAAAAAGAACTGTTGCAGTTACTATTAGAAATACCAGTCGTCAAATAGGAGTCAGATAGTAGTGTGGAACATACATTAGCGAAATGCTGATTAAATATTTGGGCAATGGATAATGGGTCATGAATTATTGTATCAGCAGTTCTTATTTTATTAATAGAATGTTTACCTGATTTATTTAAAATAGATTTAATTTTAGTCCAAAATTGCTTGGGATTCTTAAAGTCCGATGTGAGAGATTCTTTATAGTAGTTCGATTTAAAATTTCGGGTTTTGGTTTTACTCAAATTTCAAAGATGCCTGTATACTTCCCAATCAGCTATAGTTCTTGAATGACGATATATCGACCATGCTTTATCTCTTTCCCTAAAGAGACTGATGAGTTCAGAATTGTTCCAAGGGAGACGTTGACCTTTGACCTTAACCGTTCTCACAGGTGCATGTTTGTTCATGACATCAGTGAGCTCTTTATGCAGAAAATCCCAAGCATCTTGTACAAAAGGTATTAGCTGAAATCTGTCCCAATTAAGGGCAACAACATCATTAATAAATAAATCAACATTCCATTTTTTATATTGTCTGATTTGGACTAGTTTTGGAGGTAGTTTAATTAATTTGATTTTCCATACACAATAAACAATTGATTTTAAGATTCTGTCAGGGTGTGACACCAGTATCCAGTCAAGCAGAGATTGGGTTCTGAGAGTGATACGAGTTGGCTCATTAATTAGCTGTTTAACATTTAGACTACTGAAAAGTTTTTTCTCTCTATCAGATGATTTATCCAACCAATTTTTGTTGAAATCACCAAGCAAGATTATTTCATTTCCGCAGGAAATGGAGTTGATAGTGTCAATTATATGGTTAAAAGACTCTGCAGCTGAAGAAGGTGGCCTATAGATGCTACCAATAGTTAAGCATTTATTTTCATGAAAAATAATTTTAAGAAAAATGCATTCAAAATGTAGAGGCTCTATAGAAGTAGCAATTAGCTCAGTCACAAGGTCAGAGGAGACATAAATAGCCACACCTCCACCCCTGCTGCATCTATCAGATCTGTAAAGCAAATAATTTGTGATTTCTAGTTCACTATCGGAAATGTTACTACTAAGCCAAGTTTCAGAGAGTGTGATGATTTTAGGTTTATGTAGAACAACCCAAATCCGAAGTAAATACATTTTGGGCAATAGACTCCTGATATTCAAATGAATGATTTGTATACCCTTTAATTCATCCAGTCTGGAAATAATAGCAAATAATGTTCCTGTCACTTGTTACACATACATGTGATTCATGATTGTAAAGATTGCAAGATACAACCATTAATGTAAAACAGACATACAAAACATTCAAACACAAAAACAATACTTTAAACTATATATAATATATATATTATACTATAAAATATATCAGAAGCACTATTTTAGATATTTTAAATTTGAAAAAATGAGGTGCAACATAGTTGACAATGAAAGTCAAACATTGACGCAAATAACATAGTTGACTGGACACATTATTAACCATCAGCACTATTTTGATTTCAAGGCAGAAGTACAAAATTCCATTGATAATGATGTGTAATGAATGTCTACATGTCATACAAACTAGGTTACCCGTCAACTAAGTTACTACAGTTATTACAGTACTGGGTAACTTAGTAGACAGGTAACCTTGACCCATCATTTCAATGGTAGGCCTTGCCTGGATGACCACATGTAATTTTCTTGAAACAAGTTTTGTGAAATGCTGCGGCGTTTTGTGAAATGCTGCGGCGTTTTGTGAAATGCTGCGGCGTTTTGTGAAATGCTGTTGTGTTTTGTGAAATGCTGTAGCGTTTTGTGAACTGCTGTTGTGTTTTCTGAAATGCTGTAGCGTTTTGTGAAATGCTGTTGTGTTTTGTGAAATTCTGTGGTGTTTTCTGAAATGCTGTCGTGTTTTCTGAAATGCTGTCGTGTTTTCTGAAATGCTGTCGTGTTTTCTGAAATTCTGTAGCGTTTTGTCAAATGCTGTAGCGTTTTCTGAAACGCTGTGGCGTGTTCTAAAATGCTATGGTGTTTTGTGAAATGCTGCAGCATTTTTGTGAAATGCTGATGTGTTTTGTGAAATTCTGTGGTGTTTTCTGAAATGCTGTCGTGTTTTCTGAAATGCTGTCGTGTTTTGTGAAATGCTGTAGTGTTTTGTGAAATGCTGTGGTGTCTTGCACTTCAGGTTTGGCTGAGGGGTCTCAACGTTCACAGGACGTTGTACGAACCAGTTAAATGCGCCCTTGCATAAGTTATTGTGGTTGTGTCACCCAAAAACCTCTAGATGGCATATTTAATGGGGTTATTGGGGGAAAACAACACACGCATTGCATGTCAAGCAGAAAGATGGCGCAATTGCTGCAGAGATGCTGACTTGTACAGTTCAGAAAATGATCTATTTTCCCAAAACAAACTGAGCCAGCCAGGCCCTGTTCTGTCAGCAACCAGTGATCAATGTGCAAACCACTGCTCCTTGTTCTGCGGACTGACACACCAACAAGCAAGTTATTCACCATGCTGTCAAATTTGAAATGAGAAAAGCTTGAAAGTTTATTTTGTACAGTAGGAGGTTTTCCAAATTAATCAAAAACGTGAAAAGTAAGCATGAAGACGAATATAATGCAGGTCAGACGCCGGTCTTACATACACCGGTCTTACATACACCGTTTATGTTTGCGTAATATTGGCATACCCTGTCAGACGAGCCAGTGGAGCTTTCAGCAGTCAGGAAAAGGTAGAGAAAAAAAACACATGTATTCCTGACCGCCCATTGGTCCAAATTTTTCCTGTGCTGCCACAATACTGCACACACGTGACCTCCCTGTTTTCACCCAGTTAAGCGCATGTACTTAAAAGACAGGCCACTACCATTCACCAACACAAGCACGATTAACACTTTATTAATGTCGGCCAGGTAAGATCGCTCGCTGCGGGGACTCGGACCACTGGGAGCGGACCATGGCGGCTGCCACGAGCAGCAACACATCCACAGCCACGCTGCAGATCAAGCACTCCAGTATCGAGCATACGCGGAAACGCATAGACCCGAGGAGGAGGCAAGCGGCGTTGTCCTTTCTCAGCAACATTTCCCTGGATGGACGACCCGTGCAAGACGATGCAGACAATCAGAACGAGGAGGAGGACTCTCTTGACGCTAGGACTAGTCAGAGCCTGGTTTCTCCGGAGCGCACGGCGTACGGGGCTGCGGCTGCTGCGGCGGCTGCCTCCACGGCCGCCGAGGCGCTCGCTTTTGCAAACCAGGCTCTATTAGCTAACAGCCGGGGTAGTTTCGGGACGGGTCCCGCAGCTGCCCCGTTGGGTGCAGACTCGGAGGGCGACGCTTTCCTGCCCTCCACTTTCAGCTCGCCGTTCTCCGCGGTGCCAGTGTCGACTAGAGGGAGGCTGCAGACGTACACTCAGGGAATCCTACCTGCCCCATACTCGAGGCAAAACCCCCAGAACTACAACCTGGAGGGCGGACAGATAGCCAACTCTGCGATAGAGCTGCAGAGATCAAGGTAACCATGTCTGGTGTTTGAGAACATTTAGTACAGGGATGTCAAAGGTGGGAGCTTGTCTGCAGGATCTGCACAGTCAGGCTGTGCATTGATGTCATAGCAAGCAAACACAAACCTAACCATGTCACTAAAGGAATCATGATAAATGAATAGGAGCAATCAGTCCCCATGCACGATTGTTGAACTCACTTAGTCCTGCAGACACATTTCATTTGTTTTCACAATCCTGTTGCATAGGTCGATTATTAGCTCCAATAAGATACCACTGATAAACCCAATGGAGTTTATTTGTGTTTACATCTACAGACTACAGCACATTCTTGTTTCATATGTTACATTTTAGTAGATCTTCAGATTAAACACATAATGCACAACTTATTTTGAACTTCCAGTGTAAGTGTTTGTGTTTTGTTTCCACACAACCACATTACCAGGGCCCTGAATGAATGAACTGGGGCAATTTTTCTTTTTAGGTTTTGGAAAGATAGTGTTGTTCATCAGCAACACAGTCTCCCTGGATACAGTAATACAACGACCAGCTGTTTGTTTATTTACTGCATGCAGGTGTTCATTGGTCTGGATAAAGACATATGTGCAGTGTGATCAAAGGTCCAACAGCTGTGGAGCAGTAACCTGGTTTCCCAAGAGAAGGAACTCAGCAGTTTCTTTTTTTCCTATTGCAAACCTGCTCCAATGCTATAAAAGTCCTTAAATTATTATAAGTTAATGTAATTTCAAAACATATAGCACACCTGCAACCTTCATCTCCTCAGCGTGATGTTGACATCCTGTAATTCTACACCCCTTCAACTCCATAAACAACAAGGGCTTGCTGCTCCATGTGGATTTCTTTTATTTGCCCTGTCCATCTAATTTATTGTAACACTGTAGGCACATGGAGAGTTTTTGAGGGTCTCACCTCACAGCAGGACAGCTGTCAGTAACATTCGTCTCATGGTTCTCTCACTGTCAGAATATTCGGAGCCCCTCTCTTACCCAAATCCTCTCCTTCCTCTGGTGTCTCTGGCAGACTTTCTCAGGAAGATCTTTTTCGTGGTGAAACACTCAACAAGCATTTAGTTCCCCTTCCTGACCTCGTGGAAATTGCCCTGCCAAACTAACAGCTTCCGAATGTATTAATTTTTACTTTTTCATACTGAAAGAAGTGCACTAATTAGGTTATATTACACTAACGACACCATTAATTATTTACATTTGCAGTTTTTTTCTGAGACCGCAAAAATACCTCCCAATGCACAATCCGTTATATCCATTATTAATATGTAGCTTCACCACAATTTCGTTGCTGTTTTTGTTTTGTTTAGGAACATCTTCCTCAGCAGATGGTGTTTGCCCAGTTGTCATGGAGTTAAAGAGGTTTGAATGTCCATTTTCCAGAGCTCTTAAAGGACCTCCTGTTAATGTTGGCGTAAAAGTCAAGATCCTCAAGTGCTCAGAAAAATAGAAATGTGAAGATCTACAATTCTATGACAGCTGTGCACACTTCATCTGCAGAGAAAGATCATGTGATAAGATAAAATGCTCCAGAACAAATCCTAAAGTGACCTTTTGGTGAGATTGCTCTGTCAAGTTCTGTTTTCTAAGGTAAATAATTAACTTTTGGTTGAAGTAGGTATGAATGGTTTCAAATAGCATTATATTAATATATTCTAAGCAGAATCACATAAGAACTATCATCCTGTTTTTAATGAAACGTGGTGGACATTGAAGTGCCTTTTCAATTTTGGAGAGGCTCCACATTACAGGACAGACACACAGAATAATATTTACCTTCCTTTTAAGGCTTCTTGGCCTCAGCAGACGTCGGCATTGTCCGAGTGCCTTTTTAGTTATGTTTTATGTTAAATTGAAAAAGTGTTTTGTGCAACAAAAGAAGCCAAACTTAAAAATGTTAAACGCAAGCAGCTGTGCTTCAATGGTGTACAGTCAAAATCTGGCGAAACTACGGATTTACTCATAAACCTTTACATTCTATGCCTATAAGCTTTCAGTACTACAATACTGCATCCTTTTCAATATTTTCTGCTACTGACACATTTCAGTTGGTACCAAACTGAGCATTTAGGTTTAACACCTAGCCCTAAGCAAAGTGTTGCATATTGTCTCTACACAGCCATTGTATTGCTCAATCCGTTAATACATGAATTGGAGGATATACAAACAAAATGTATTCTAATGTTGCAATGTAAGCAACCTGTAGATGGAACGTGGCCATATTCCACCAGACGAGGGCCCTGCACAGTGCCTGGTTTGTTTTTTTGAGGGCAGCTGGTGGAAATGTGTCCAGAGGTCCCTGGCTGGGAGAGGCAGGATGCCCAGGCTTTCTGAGAAGCAGCCTGGCTCTCCGCTCTGTATTTTCTGTCCTCTACTTCCTCTCCCAGGGGCTTCAGAAACACACTCTCCCCTCAGACGTTTGGCCCTCAGTCCTGCTCCCATTCAGGAAGTCGAAGAGCCTTTGATGTGCTGCCAAAATAGACTTTCTGAGGCCAAAAGTGCCTTTGCCCATATCCTCATCAAAATCTAATGCATGCAAATGATGGATGATTTCATATTCATCTTTCCTTCCACTCCTCAGCCTTCATCCATCATGAATTAGCACGCTTAGAGCTGCAGATTTTAAATATAGCATTCTATTACCATCTGGTCTTGTCTGCCTTAGGTGTTAAGCAATTCTCATTTAATTCTTTCCCCCTTAAGACACATCCAGGTCTTCTTATGCCTCTTTTAGTTAACCGTTAGGTAGTGCCGAGATTATTTTTTCATGAGACTCCAGAGACTGACTGGAAAACAAGCAGTGTAACCCATTATAATGGTCCTGTGGAGTTTTGTGCCACCGAGTCACATACTTTTGGTTAGGAGGTTGATTGTTGTTCGCTGAGGTCATGGTTGGCAGGATTATAAAAGAATGCTTAATTTTCTAGTGTGTGCTGTCAACAAACACTCAGACAACCCCTTATGTCTTGACTGAAAAACCCACTTGAAGTGTAACACATGCTTGAGTAACAAGCATATGTTTTCGTCTTGCAGTTTGAAGTAAAACCCCTGAGGAAAGATGTCCTTAATATTGCTTGTTTCTCACCCTGTGTTCCCATTTCTTTAACTTCCTTTTAGCCCATGCATTTTTTCTACTCCTGGTGTGTTTGCAGGTCAGACAGGCTGAACGGCTGTGCTTTTCTTTATCAGAATAATCACATTTCCGTTTGCCCGGGCAGTATTTGTGTGAAGAAGGCCAGAACATTACATTTAATTCCACTCAGCGACTCTCCGGCAAATGGAAGACTATATCCTGTGGCACGCTGCCAACAGGGCGTACGTGTAAAACTGTTTAATCTGCACATCTAAATAGTCCACTTGAGTTGTATAGCTCATTGCATGGTACTGCTGGGTAGGATTATCAATGGCTTTTTGAAGCACTCTCATTGCAGGAGGATTTCATTGTGTTGGAGTGCATTGATTGCATTTATGAAACATGCTTAAGTTTAATCGCTTGAGGCTTCAATAGCAGAGATTGTTTGAGATGCTATGGTGTGCTTGCTGCTCCTTTGCTACTGATTTATACTGAGGTTTCTTTGAAGCTTCTGACCAGGCCTCGTTAATGTCAAACTGGGTAGAAACAGGCTGTTCTAACCATAGTTTGTAGGAGTTGGATCTGAGGTGAATGAGTGGCCTGGCTAGTGTTATTGTTTCCAGGATTTGTAGAGGCCTGGAAAACATACAGTATTTTGCATGAAAAACACGTCCCAATGCTGCTGTTGAGCCACAGTGGATGCCTGGATCAAAGTCCCCATGGTTCAGCTGTGTCCTCCTGAACTGGAAACATGCCCCTTGGCTAACTGATGAATGATTTTTTTGAAGATCAGTAACAATTCACAAAACATTGGCTTGGACAGAAATGACAAAACGTCACACAGAATGGAAACAGATGGCTTCAATAAGAGGTCTTTTATTCTTGGGCACACAATGTAACACTCTTTGCCGAGTTAAATGACAGGTTTGGATTTTTCTGTTTCTGTCAATCTTAATGCAATACTCATGCCTGTATGAAGGTTCAGAGATATTAGCCTTTAGGACTGACAAGCTGTTAAGTTATCACCGTAAGAGATGGGAGAAATCCAGTGTACATTCCTTCTTTGCTAAGTGGTGTGTGGCTTCAGCAGTCAAAGTTAGAGAAATCAAGCTATTTCAAAGCACTATGAAAGGCCATAACTAACTTAATTTGTCTAAATCAGACCTCTAGTGTCTTATACTGCCAACAGCGTTATTTAAGATGCAGAACAAGAGCTGTAGTTTCTGTCCTATTCTCTATTCACACTTAGGAGTGATCGCTTTAAGGCTTGTATGGAAGGTATGAACGAAAGGAATGATTACAGGTTACAAAACTATTTTTTGAGTAAGTGTATGAGTAAGATATTAAAAGTATCATGTTTCACCCCAAGGTTTTGGTTTTAAACATATCAATATACAGAAACTTGACTATTTTCCTATGACCTGAATTGTTCCAGAAGTTTCAGGGTTGAAGTGTCACGCCGTCACGAGGAACCTAGAAGTCAAGTCCTCTTATGGCGCATTTCCACTACAGCGCGGAGCTCGCTTTAAGCCGTTTTTGTTGCGTTTCCACCAGGTGTAGTTCCGGCTTGCGGGTACTATTTCACAGTTTTTCTGGACCCATAAAATCGAGGTTCTTTCCGGGCCAACAACCAGGCTGAGTCGGGCTGAGTATGCTAAACTAGCGAGCGAATCACTGGCAACTACAACAAAATGAACATATTTTACCGTGATTTAATTGTATCGGACACGTTTCAAAATAATGCCGAAGTAACAACATACTGACACCGGTTAGTAAAAACCATGAATTAATGCTTTGACAAGTCTGCAGACAGACGGCAGGCGAAAAACCTTTTTAAAATGCCTGTTGTCTAAATGGAGATCGGCTAAGCTAACGCAGTATATGCTCCGACCGTCCACACTCACAACAACGGCCTAGACAGACATAAATAAACCAGCGACTGTATTCACCATGACACAGACAGTCTGTGGTTTGTACTTGTTTAACTTTTGTCTAGTTTCTGAACAGATATGAGGAGCTGTGAGCTCTGAGGGCTAACAGCTAACGGCTGATGTTTTTTTTCTGTGGTTCTCATTGAAGATGACGTCACGGTTCCACCTACACTGCGTTACTATAGTTACTGCCCCAGCTACTAAACTGTAATGGAAACGCAGCATAAAGTGAGCCAGTCCTAACAAGGCCTAACGAGGCCTAGCCATACCGAGCGAGGCCGAGCGAGGCCCTGTGGTGAAAATGCGCCATTAGACTATCTGTGTCATCAGATCTTTATCCAGCCAAGCTATCTGCTCCATCAGAAGGGAGATCTAAGACCATAAATCACATGAAAGCACTTATGTGACTTTCAAGCAAAGGTCACAACCCCTTCATTATATTCAAGTGGACTATAACATGTTCTGTCCAATCCTTTTATCAGAGCTTAATGTTCCCCCTTCCAATTTATGATTATAGGGGTCATAATACAGAAGGTTAGCCAGTATAATGGCTCCCGGTTACTCGTCTGCTCGGTATGTTTCGTCATGTAAACACTTATCTCAGCCCCTCTCCTCCAGCATACACTGTTCACTTAGCTTGTGTTGGTTTAAACCCTGGGAGATCCTCAAGGCTGGAGTCATCTTTTGTTAATCTGTCCTCATGATCTGTTGTTTATTAACCAGCCACTCTGCTTAACACTCCGCTGTCTTTCTCCTCCTTTGGCTGAGATGCTCTTTAAAGAGGAAGGCAAGCTTCTGTTATCGTTCATGGCCATAGCATTATAACACTTGTAAATTATGAAAAGGATTGCGTACACCAAGATGATCTACAGTATGCATGTTGTGAACAGACATATGTTTAGACTCTTACTTGGCTTTTCCAACCCTGCTGCAAATGTATTTATTATTGACAGATCTCCTGTTGGGAAAATATGTCACAATTTAGTTATTTGACCATTAATTTGTTAATTTCCATTGCCTTTAAATGTGGCCACTTTGTAAGCTGATTAATGTGTTGGATTATGTTGTTATTCTGGGGCTGAATATAAAATTACAACCTAATTTTGGGACAGCTCAGGCATACTTAGCTGTCACATGTGGGTTTGTTTTTGGCAGCAGATCATATAAAAGGGTTTCTGCAGAATAAGTCATGAAACTAGTGTGAAATAAAGGCCATGTGTGACAACATGTGTTACACAAAGTGCTGGCCGAGCCTTATCCTCTTAGCAGCTCTGACACTGGAAAAACCTCTGTGATGAACGTAAGATTGAGGAGTGATGATTGACCACACAGGCACACAGTGCTGTCGATGGATGGTCCCAACTAAACCGTCCAAGACTGGCTTTTGTAAAATAATAACAGAACAGATTCGAGGCAGATCATAATTGAACTACTTTGTTTGACCTTTTGCTCAAAGGCCCTCAGTAACCACAGATATTTAGTTTTCCATGTCCTTGTGAAGAACCTCAACAATGACTGAATGCTAACCGAAATGTGGCTGTAACTTTTTAACTCAAAAAGTGCGTCATATCAAATGTTCACTAGTTGTGCAATGTGCTGGACGATGGCTTTTTCCACTTTCCATTGCTTTACACAAAAAGGTAAAAAGGAGATTTGGGTCTAAGCTCCCTCGAGTGTTTGTGTCTGCTAATACCCTGTTTTATTCTAAAAGCTAGGCTGGCTTTATTGTGTTAGAAAAATGTATTTGATTTTCGAGATCTATTCTTGCATTTTTTGTTATTGCTTTGCTGTGGAAAATAATTTGATTAAGTGTTGTGCCTTCTAATGAAATTGCTTTCCAATGGGCCAAGTGTCCATTTGCCTGTCAAAAAAGATCACAATAAGGTTTTATCAACATTATCTTTGCCAAATGTATTTTTTTTCTAAAAGCTGTTTTTTTGCATTAGAACAATTGGTCCTGTGTTTGGTGTCATGATGTTTCTTCATATCCCTCTGACTTTAAACCTTCCCTTTTGTCTGCCTGTTTCCAGACGAAGACTCATCTCCCAGCGCTCTTCACTTGAAACGCTAGAGGACATTGAGGAGAACGCTCCTCTTCGCAGGTAATAAACTGCACAGAAACAGCATTACCTTTTCCTCTGCTGCCCTCACTGTAATATATCCCAGTCACTGGCAAAGTGTCTCTGTGTTTTGAGGTCCTGATGTTTTGTGATTGTTTAACATTTTAGATGCCGGACCCTATCGGGTTCACCCCGACCAAAGAGCTTTAAGAAGATCCACTTCATAAAGAACATGAGGCAACATGATATACGCAATGGAAGGTATGAAGGCAAACAACGCTATCCGTTTAGTCAATACAAGTCCTCAGTGGATAATGGCAGGCTGCCCCAGTCAATGAACTGCAGTTTGGATGTTTCTCACATTACAGCCACATCGTAGGCAAGCAGGCCAGCTCCATTCACTTCATGTCATTCTGACTCATAAATAAGTCCATTCACACAGTATATTCAGATTTGAAACTTCATTTATTCACTGTTACAATGGTGAAATCACAAGATAAATCACATATCATTGTGTCACAGCAGGTTACATTAGCTTGCAGCAAATATACCTCTGAATCTAAATGAAATGGCATAGGTGTGTTACTGGGTTTGCTTTTAGTAACCCAAGGAAAAATGGTTGTTTAATCGAGGTCAGGAGACACGGAAAGTGTTCAATGTCATCATTGTCACATTCTTTGGATTTTCAATCTAATTCGGTTAGCCTTTTTTCAGAGTGTTTGTGAGTGTAGTTCTAGCGCGTTGTTTTTTTTTTGTAGTGTAGATAGTTTTAACAACAGTAGCTCTTGTTTAGAAAACAGTGTATATTTCTAAGTTCCTCCCGTTGAAATGATCGGATGTAGAGTAATTTTGTGCAGTATTTTCCAAACTTTTAAGAAGAACTTATTTGTTTATTAACTGAGATATGGTATAACACGCATGTTATTTATATCCAGTTGTAAGATTCATAGTGTCTGTGAGTTGCAGATATTAAAACAAATAATTTACATATCTTACTTGAAATTCTCTGACTCGATACTTTATAAATGTTTCCACTAGTAGAACACAGTTTAATATAAAGATAGCATATGCTAACTAAAGGTATCTTACACAAAAATGCATCATGATTGCCTCAACCACTGACTACATGTCCCACATTTCTACAAACCAACACACACTCACTCTGAAGTTTGCAGCTCATTCTCTTCA
Source organism: Notothenia rossii (assembly GCF_949606895.1). NCBI lineage: Eukaryota > Metazoa > Chordata > Actinopteri > Perciformes > Nototheniidae > Notothenia > Notothenia rossii. The sequence continues at coordinate 67,787,304 of NC_136907.1, forward strand.
TTCTAATTTTTACTGCACACTCGCTCCAACTTTAATCTGTGGATCTTGTCAGATAGATATTGATCAGCTTTTTTTTAACATTTTTGTTTTTATAGGATAGTCCTAATCAGTGGCAGAAGATCCTTCTATAGTGTTTTTTCTGTCCTGCCATATCGAGATTGTAGCCAAGCAGGGTATGTATCCTACAGCATGCCGAACTTTGTAACCTCCTCCGGCCTGTGCCGCCTCTTTCCCTTTTTTTTTTTCTCCCATCGCTTTTTCTGTGGATGTACTCTCCTCTGAATGGTGCATACATGGCTAAGGGTTGGTTTTGGTGGATGCATTTTGCCATTACCGTCTGATAAATAAATAAACAGTGGGCTGAAATGGGCTTCAAAGGCGTAATTTCCTTTATATCTAGACTATGTTGTTGCTCTGTGCTTAATGCTTGTATTGCTTTTTCCCATAATGGCTCTGGTGGCGTTAAGCCATTCTTCCCTTTTTGTTCAATCAACCCATTTTTGTCTGTTAAAACCGCTGCTGGCTTTGCTCTTCAGACTCACCTTTTGCAGGTTACTGTTCTTCTTATATTTAGAAACTATAGCTCTTAAACGTTTTTCATGTGTTCGTTGATCTTATTACCGTTTTGCTGGCAGATGCAGTTGCTTCTTGATTTTTAATTAACACATTTTGCCTTGTTTAAGAGCTTAAATGTATTAGTGCTGACCCAGAAAACGTATACGCTTAACTGTAGGTGTTTTATGGCTGGCTTGCATGGGGATAGCTCTGGTATGACCTTGGCTCCTAGACCTCCAGTTCACATGAAATGGTGTGTTTGGGCGGAAGTGAAAGTGACATCGGAGATATAAACACCAGTGAAAACAATGCACAGAAAGAAAAGCTCCACACCGGTGCTAAGTGAAGAGCACAGAAAGCTCTATCCATATAAAGCCAGCCAATCAGTGCCAGGTCGGTGGTTAATTAACCTCCAGGGTTATCCAATATACACATCTGGCTGCTCATTGCTGTTAATCGACAGTTAACAGTTAGGCTTTTGCTGCCTCAGTTAAAGTGTTGTAACTGCAAAACAACATTTTATGAGACGACTGGGCCCAAAATTGCTGATCGCATGTAGTTGTTTCCTTCTGTCTCTCTGTCTTTAACTTCTGCCTCATGTACAAAATTGCCAATTTTGCAGTTCAGCCCTACTTTTGGGGACGTAACATGGAGACAATTATCCTATAGTTCCAACATTAAATAATTTAATACAGAGGAATGGAATTTCGGGAAACTCTCATTTGCTTTCTTACCAAAGGTTAGAGGAAAAGATTAACATTCTTGTATCTGTCTGTTAAATATGAGACTACTGCCAGGATATGGCTTGCTGAGTTGAACATGCATACTGGAAGCAGGGGGCAATAACTAGCTTAGCTTTGGTTTTATTTGAGGAAGTAAATGGGGGGATTATTATGGAGGGTTGAAGTGACTTCTTTCACAATGATTAAGTTAAGTTACTGCTCTTAACAAAAAAAGCCAGGCTAGCTGTTGTCCCCCTGTTTTAAGTCTTAATGCTGAAATATGCTAACAGATATTAGCATTTAACATGCTTAGGCTATGGCTATGAGATTTGTGAGTATTAATCTTTTAATCCAATTGTCAGTAAGAAAGCAAATAGGTATGCTTTTCCAAGATCTCAAACTATTCCATTAAAAAAAGAAAAACATGAAACTTTGCAGACTAAGGCTGTTTGATTGGTCGTCTGTTTATGGGGCGTTACTGTCTCCTGACACCCATAAGGTTCTGGGTTCAAACCCCGCTAGAGTCCACCGTGGCTTTTCTGACTCTGCATGTTCCCCCTGTGCTGGCATGGGCTTCCTCATATTTTTTCAGTTTATCTGACCCTAAAATACATGCATGTTAGGTAATGCTCCTGGCATTGAATTATAGAAAAGTTGGCTTACTGGGTAAAAAGTTAGATGGGTCAAAGGCAGAGGACTAAATTCCTCACAGGGATTAATAAAGTATAACTGTGTGAAACTTGGACAAGACTGCCGTGGAATATTATTACAAGCCAATATTAAACTGTTTATTTGAGTTGTAAAGCATTCAGTAGTAAAGTGGCCAGCAAGGGTCAAGATACTTTCAGTATTGTTAATATTAAGGCTTAATTTGCTTTATCCTAGATTTAGAATAATGTTGTAGGGCATTATTAACAATTTGCATATATTATAACACTACTAACATTCAGGTATTTGCCAGTGATTCCTATCCATGAATGTCGGCTTTTCTTGTAATTTCCTTTTAATTTCTAATTACTTTCAGCAATTATTTTCTGGATCGCCTCTTAGAAAAGCTCTTCTCCTAGAAAGCTTTCTGTCTCGTATGTTTCCCCCTTTTTATTTAATCTCCACTCTTCTGTCGGACGTCTGCTGCCTGGGGATCTTTGTGTCTATGATGCATCTGTCAACATTGTGTCCTGACGTGCATGTCTGCCAAATAACACTGTTTTCATTTATAACAGATTTGCCCCGCATGTCATCAAAACACTGGGGGAGTCATGTGAAGTCCCTCTCTGTCATTTCTTCTATTTATCTGGGCAGACAATTTTAACCGAAAGCATGACTGAGCTAGGGAAGATAAGGGAGGAGTAGAAAAACAAGACTGTTACGATTTGCTGTCTGCTCACATTCTGAAATGTCATGTAAGAATATTAGGTTATAAAAAGGCTTAAGTTAATATTACAGAAATGCAAGGTAATATTTGTCCGCACATATATTTTCGCTTTGACGTAAAAGCAAGTCCAAGAGACTTTTTAGGCCCATATAGTTTGAAAACAAAGTGATCATCAAGTGAAGTTATATCATAGCATGTTAAATCATGTCGATAACCAATGTCTACTTTAATTAGTATATTTACTATTATTTCCCCATGGTTTTAATTGTCCAAGTTCACCCCAGTCTATATGTATATATCAGCAGCAGACATTAAATGCAAATAAATATTCAGCTCATATAAAATGTGTGCAGTTGTGGGCTCTCCACTGTTTGCTCCACTGACACACTTTATTCTCCAGCAGCTTTGTACTCCAGCAGAGCCTTTGACCTCCTGCAGATTTCTTACAGCAGTACTGCATATTAAGCATTAATGAGGCAGCAGCTGACTCTGAAGACATCGGCCTGCTAGAAACAAATGCACCAAACGACATAATTATAAAACCTAGTCCAGCTGATGAGCGCAGATCTATACAGATGTGGAGGTAGGCTAGAACAGGCATCAGTAAGAAGGTTAAGGAAAGTGGAGAAAGAGAGTCAAACGAAGCTGTGAGGTTTATTTGTTCAGTGAAAGATCTAAAGGTCTTGTGCTCATTAGGGATGTGAAGCTGGAAGGAGGAGGGCGTCAGCGTCACCCGTCAGGAGGCGCCAAGGAGATGCTGATCGGACTGGAGGGAGTGGAGCTAGGAGCGGATGGAAAGGTGAGCTGAAATATGCTAAACTTACTGTAACCATTTAGGAAAATCTGATTGACACAGTAAAAAAACATATTGTTAAGGTGTTTAATGTTCTACTGCACAGTACAACTGCATGTAATTCAGAGTATAATTAGTAGCAGTTTTGACACATTCAGTTTTTCTAGATAAAAACAAAGTTAAACTGAGCCAGCACTGAGAGGTGATGGAAAAACTAAATAGCTTTTTAGCTCCTTTATGGAAAACACATGATCATTAATCACTAAATGTTATTAAAAGGAGAATATTGTGCACATCCAATAAGGAATAAAAACATCAGAAAGGGCCAATTATAATAATTATAAATATAGCCTAGAATGATACTAGGCAATGCCAATTATAATAATTATATAATATATATATAATATAATAATTCAGCCACATTATTTGCAGTTTTAATACACAGCTGTTTTTTTCAAGTACTGCCTTTTCAAACCAAGAGTATTTATTTGTGATTCATATTAAAAGGACCTCAACACAGTTCTTAGCATTCTTGAACTAGGCTTTTTTTAAAGCAGCATTTGGAAATTTCTTAGCCTGAATCCCCTAGTGCACATGCGTCAAACTCGAGGCCCGGGGGCCAAATCAGGCCCTTAGTGGATTTAATTTCGGCCCGTAGGATAATTTCTAATTACTATTAGATCTGGACCGCCGGTATATTGCACGCACACCTTCACTCCATCCTGAGGGTTTCCTCAGCTCAGAGCCTGAGCCCAAACATTGATGAACTTGCACCCGAGATGAGATGCCAAGTATCTGGCTTGAACTATCATCACAGAGCAGCACACTGAGTTTACAAGGATGTTTCCTTCTGCACTTTTGTTCTTGAGACAACAGAGTAGGTTTGGTTTTTCTTTGTGGGAAATAGTTTTTTTGAAGCTGTTGGAAAAATGTAATCATAAGAAGTGACTCCGGAAAAGCTGCAGATAGAGCCATAAGAAATTAATGCAACTGATTATGTAATGTTTAATGTTGTTTTTATTGGCAATAATTTAAGCTTTGTTAGTTCCAGGTTTAATATGTGCAATAAGTTCATTCAATAAACATTGAACCAGTCCGGCCCTCGACTAGTACCGATTTTTTCATTTTGGCCCACTGTGTATTTGAGTTTGACACCCCTGCCCTAGTGTGTTCCAGTCCAGCCAACCTTTAATTTTATTCATACAACCTGTGCTTCTCCTGCTTTGACAAAATGCTGCTGTGAAAAAAAAGTGAAACACCTCAGATAACCTGTCAGATTAAAAGAGGACAATAAGGGCATATAATGTTTAGGCCTTTGGAAATAATAACTTCCCCTGTGTCTGCAGACTGTGTCCTACACCCAGTTCCTGTATCCCACTAATGCGCTGGGTGGTCGTAGGAACACCATCGACTCCACCTCGTCCTTCTCTGCGTCTCGTAACGCCAGCCATAGAAGCCTCAGTTTGGGCCGAGCCAACAGCAACCAGAGCAGCGTAGACACAGGTCAGTCCAACAAGTACTCAACTCATCCATTATGAATGTGGCATATGACTCACACTCTGTTGTTTTTTTTCTCCATTATCCAGTGTTTATTTGACTGACATCTGCCTCTACTTTTGTTGTTGTGTTTGTGCCTGTATCAGGGAATGATTTGGGGGAATTTCGTGAGTACGATCCCAACCTGCTAGATGACCCGCAGTGGCCTTGTGGAAAACACAAGAGGGTCCTCATCTTCCCCTCATACATGGTGAGAAAACACTCTTCACTGTGTCTAAGAACACATCACCAGCACCAGGAACAACAAATACTACAGCAACGTTTCCTCTTGAGACCAGAATGGAAAGGTTATTTTTGTTCGGGACATAATTCCCTGAAATAGACCCACCTCTGTTGTTGGTGAAATGTTCCAGGATATCCCATAGTTAATGTTTTTTTTCAATGGTTATTTGTGTCATTAAGGACAGTTTGTGCTCAGTTTTCCCACCACTAGCAGGAAAGATAACACACCGGAAATATGTGTCTGCCTCAACAGTTTCTCAAAAAAACTCAATTATATCAGCTGTTTTTGAGAAGAAGCCAGGAGAACGTTTCACTTTTAATCAGCAAGGTCACTGGGCCAAACTCTCTCCCACCTTCAGGGTCCTGAATGAATGGAAATGCTTTATCCTCTACTATAGTGAGCAGCAGATATTAAGTAGCCACCGGAGCAACAATGAGTGTAGCGATTGTATCTGAGCCCTAATCACTCTCGCTCTTTTCCGGAAAAGAACGGATGTTTTATTGTGGATGGGAAACAGGGAAAAAAAACCTGACTAGACTCCCACCTCATTCTTTCCTCAGCTCTGTTTTTGTTACGCAGACTGGCAGAGTACACAACAGGGACTGACACAGTTGAAATGTTAAGTCAAGGCCAGGCTATGTGTTTTTTTCTTCTCCTTTTCCCTCCAATTACAAAACCAAGCGTCTCAAACAATGGCTTTTGTGTTTACTAAAGGAACCGAACCATCACATCAGTATTCTGCTGGTTGAGCACAGGCTACTTAAAGAGCATGACTATCTAACTGCACTTTCAAACTATGCATAACAATAGTTTTTAGGCTCTGTGTTCAATTCAGGAAATGTGTATCACCTGGAATATTATTAGAAAGCAAGGAAAGTCTCACTTAAGTCATTTGAAATAAAAACATTGTTGTTGCTTTGTAATATGTGTAGTGTAAACTTATCGTCAGGGTAAGACATGGTATAATTATATGTCTTTATGTGTTGAAATAAGTGTAAAACATGGTCATAGTGGAATATTTCTGTCACGCAAAGTCAATGTTTAGCTTTGCTTCATTTCTCGCGGCTTCAAACATCGATCGGCATTTCATCTTCATCACGGTTCATGATCAGTAGCGTGGTGTTCAGGGTGGATTCTTCACACTTCATATGGTGCCTACATATTGAGTGTCATCTTTGTTATTAGCACCTTTGTATTTGTGACAAGGAAAGCAAGCAATGTCTTACATTTTTTTAAGCTGGTACCAAAACAGTTTACTTCTAGTCATTTTAGTTTTACAACAAGATAATGTATTCAGTCTGGAAACTCAGTGACATTGCTACAGCAAAGTTTGGCTATTAAAGAAACACATACCGAACAATCCAATATTTAGTTTTTAAACTTGAGTTTTAAAGATGATATAAATCTACAAAACATAAGTGCAATACAGTTAAATGTTATTGCAGTAATACTTGTGATAGCATGTGTAAAAAAGGCTTTCGGTATGCATGTATGTGTGAGGGTAAGTAAATAAATAAACAAAACAAGTCAAATGAAGTGGTTTAGATAATGTTCTTAGATCTTAGCAATTCAATTGGTGATTGTTGTTATTACAAAGCGGATTGATGGCCTAGTTGACTGATTATGACATGGGTCTTATTTCTATCAGCATTATCCTGCACATCTAGCAGTTAGGCTTCTTGCTTTTTCCCCCTCTAGAACATCTTTAATTGAAGTTGCAGATAAACTCTCAGCCCCTCATTTTACTGTCTTAAGGGGATCATTTGGATGTTACAAACTATCTCTACCAGCGAATCCAGTGTTCTTTCGATGTCAAATTACCATTTCAATGTAGTCTGGTGGCTATAAAAAGAGTGCATATATAATTCAGTGTCTAAAAGAGTTGTCTCAAAGGTAAAGTGGTGAAACAATTCTAATGAAGCGTACACTTCAAGTGATTGATTTGTTTAGGTTGTCTTTTTTGACCAAAATCAGTTTTCTGATACGCTCACTGTGGTCCTACCACCCGCTATCTACTGTAGGGAATATACTGTAGTACTGTGCCACTTAAGATCCACTTAAAATACCCAAACTACTCCTTTAAATGTGACTCACCCTCCTTCTACTCATGTTATAACATGCACCAAAGCTTGTTTATTGGAAACCTGATGAAGGCATGGAAAGCTTTGGTCAGAAATCAAGCATGTCTTGTGCCCACAGGAAGAGGCAGGCGATAGCCTTTGTTATTCTTATCCTCTGCAAATACTTTGAAAAGATCCAAACCAACAATATTTTTCAACGCTTCACTGAACACATAAAGCTCTGTTATTTGCTTTAACACAGAGACACTGAAGTAAATTATTATTTAGCTGAGGACTGTTTTCAACGGCGGATTGATACATATTTGGTGTGCTAATGAGTGTTTACAGCAGCATGATAGCGCATGTAGTATTTACGGTAAATCCACCACAGTGCCCATGTTCATTGTAGTGAAGGATTATGTCACCCACGGCAACAGTGTGGTTTATTGGTGTGTTTGGACGACAATGGCGCTCTATGTCACAGAAGAAGACGTGATATATCAGGCTTTGGATTCACACAGTGGGATGTGTGTTAGTGGGATCGGTTCGTTGTTGGCTCTGGTCTTTTCACTGGATTTGTGAAGAAAGATATAGAGTATCAGCAGACGTATCTTTAAAGTGACACGGGTAACACCAGCTCTTATTGTGAGACCGTGGAATCCAACACTAGTGTGTGAGGATCCAGTCACTCTGCCCAGTGCTGAACGCGTGGTCATCGTGACACCACCTCTGGTTTTTCTTTTCAGACTACGGTCATTGAATACGTCAAACCCTCTGACCTCAAGAAGGACATGAACGAAACCTTCAAGGAGAAGTTCCCCCACATAAGGCTTACCCTCAGCAAGATTAGGAGGTAAAAACCTACAGAAATGCATAACATGTGTCATATTAAGTGTTTAACTCTACAATGCCCTGTTATTTTTCCTTTCCTTTTATATTCATTTTTTATTTATTTGTTTATTCCACACATGGCAGTTGTGGCGGCTCAATTTCCAGTTCAGTTTGGGTCGCCGAGAGGCTAAGCTTGGCTATAAACTGTGATGCCTTTTTCTAAGAGAAAGTCCACGCTGAAGCAAGATAGTTTTAGGATATTTAATAAACAAAATCAAAACACAGTAACTGTGGACAAAACGGTCAACAGAAAAAATGACAGCACAAGCTCACCTTCTGTCATCCGCACTCGACATGAAACAGGTGACTTATATAGACAAACCAGAGCCATGTGACAATTAATGGAAGTGCTCAACAAACAAATAAAAGTGACGTAAACAAATAATGATAATAATACAAATAATGAACTTGGGCTAAGTAGCATTATGGCACCTACAGCAGTTATTTTAAAACAAAACCTGTACACTTATACTGTTTTTTAAACATTATTTATAGTGCATGGTGGAAAGGAGCAGGGAGAAAAACATCTTATTTTACCTGCCCCTTCTTTAAAAAAAATAACCATAAAAAAGTTAAATAAAAGCAATATTCTTTCAGTCACAGTTGCTTACAAATACTGAAACATAAAACCAGAACACAATCAAAAGTCAACTTCATACTGTCTAATTACGCTTTCTGTATCAACTTATTGATTGGCTTCTTTTTTTTTTTTTCATCTCCCCCTTTTATCTCCTCCCGGCAGCTTGAAAAGGGAGATCAAAAAGTTGGCCCAGGATGAATGTGGTTATGAGGAACCAACGGTGGCCATGGCTTTCGTCTACTTTGAGAAACTGGTGCTTCACGGCAAACTGAACAAGCAGAATCGTAAACTGTGCGCTGGAGCTTGTGTCCTACTGGCGGCCAAGATTGGCGGCGATCTCAAGAAACACGAGGTCAAGCACCTGATAGACGTAAGTTCCTTTGCTAACACTCATCATTTTTTTAATGTTTATTTTTCCTTATGTTGCACCAGGTTTAATATTCGCATCACTCAAATTCTCATTTTCAAAATCACAGGTCAATAAGCGTGAAAATGGTCTGCAGTGGAAATTGATTTTTCGATTGATTTTTCCACTGGTGGCAGAGGTTCAACAGCTGATTAATCAAAACATGGACTAGATACCACAAGGGATATGTGTAGATTACCAGGGACTGACTTTTTAATTGTCAGGTTTCAACAAATATAAGACTGAAGAAATTGCGTCCAGATCACAAAAAACTGTTATAGAGGTCACACGGTTATTTGTTGATAGGATAGAGTTAAGCCATAATGCATTAAAACAATGATGAGAAAAAAAATGACAGTCAGGCGAAAATAAGTATTACAGTCTCAGTCAGAAATAAGAGGATTACGTGTTGACATAACCTTTTAATACCATCAAAGCTGACCTTCAGAGTTCGGTCCTGTTTTTACGTAAACGCTTATTCTGATGTTGCTAACAGGGTGTCTTTCAAATCCCATAATTGGAGGGCTGCCTTTTTTTGTCTCGAGACTCGCTGGATCTGAAACCTTTGTTCTGTTATTGCTCTACCGTCATCCTCTCTAAAAAGATCCCTATCCCTATCTTTAACGGAGAATCTACGCAGAAATGTAGCTGAACCGATCAGTGAACCAGAATCCACAGCAGGCCTGCATCTAAGAAAAAACAAAAGTGTCTCTAAGCTTAAAAAAGTTAAAACTGAAATTCCCTTTAGGCTACCTCTAATTTAAATCACAGTTTTTCTCAAGTCTCAGGGAGCGCCTGAGCTAACCTTGAAACACTGAGTTATTTTGACTCTAGAAAGCTCCTTTCATAACATCAAAAGACATGAGAAAGGCTGAGTAGTACTTCTTATGAATTGTAAACAGTGTTTCATCTGTAAAATCCCTTTTTTCAAAGAAAGCTTTTATAGTGGCAGATGTGTTCCCCTTTAAGTCAGTGCTTTAGAATGGCCAACACAACCAGCTTTGTATTGTCTATTAATTTCAACTGTAGTCTGACAACTTTCCAAACAGGCAACGTCTACCATGCCAGGCCTCATGAAATGCTGTGGGTGTAGTAAAGAAGCTATTAGAAATGCAGCATTGTATATCTATTATTTAACTCTCTTTTTCTCTGGCAGAAACTGGAAGAGAGGTTCAGAGTGAACCGCAGAGAGCTGATAGCCTTCGAGTTCCCGGTGCTGGTGGCGTTGGAGTTCAACCTGCAGCTGCCAGAAAACGAGATCATGCCTCACTACAGACGCCTGCTGCAGACCTCCTAGCATTAGTGAACCATCAGGAGGACGCCCAGCTCCTTCTGATCCTCTGCTTCCCACGGTATCCATCCCCCATCCTCCATCCTCTCTCTTTGCCACGTCTGACGGCTCCGAGGTTCAGCCGGCTGTCACTCACCTTCAGCCGGCTGTCACTCACCTGCGGCCGACAACTGTCCTCCCTCTCAGGAGATCTGAAATCAGCCAAAGGGACACATTTTCTAAAACGTTCCTCCCTTGTTTGACTTTATTCATCTTCACCACACAGACTTCTGACAGAAATTGTTCAACCGTCTGCGAACAGGTTGTTTGCATGTTTTAACGTCTTCATATTCACTTTGTATATTTCAAAGCTCTCTTGTTGATTAAGAGAGCCTTTTTTGTTTGAATCTGATGGGGACATTGTTGACAGTTAAAGCAACCAATGATTGTAACATTTGGTCATCTCTTTTCATTAATCTTCTCCATGTAAACTCCGGTATGATTGGTTGCCTCTTGACTTGCATAAAATCTAAACAAAAGCCTTTTAAGCGGCTGGTTTTGGCTGGACTTCCTCCGAGTGACTCGTGTTTTTCGCAAGTAATCATCTTAAAGTGCACTTTTTTAATATTGCGAGACATAGAGGGAAGAGAGGCTGTTTTAATGAGCTTGAACTAACCCTGGAAAATAAGCTGTGTTCATAAACACCACTCACAAGTCATTTGAAATAACGTTTTGGATTATTTATCTCTTATGGATTGTTCACCATTTTCTATCTGCACGAAAAGTATTGATTGTTTGCATACAGGTCCTTGCAGACAAGATGGGACTTCCTATTTTCACTGAAGTATTCCATTGATTTTCTACCATTCCTTTCATTTTCTACCATTCCATTCATTTTATATCAAATGCTTGCTATGGACTTAATGAGACAAGACCCACTTTTATCAGTGTTGAGTTTCCTGTGCTCTATGTTAGAGTATATTGCTAGCACATTTACAGTGCTATAACGGGGTCAGGAAGGCAGGTTTGAAGAGGTTGTTCATGAGTGCAAAAATGCCATTAAACAGTGATCAGGATTAGCAGCAGATTGGCCACGTGGTGCTCTGGTATTGAGAGTCAATTACTTTACCTGGACTGAAACCCTGTGCAAGTAATCCTCCGTCCTGCTGAAGTGTACTTCAGGCTTCAAGGACACTTTATTTGTCCTGATTCCTGATCTCTGAGGCGGAGGAACATCTTAACAAGATCCTGACTGGAATCAATGAGGGATCCAACATTTTCATATCACTCGAATCAGAGTTTGCTGATTTGGAAATAACATTTTAGAAACAACAAATAATCTAACTAATTATAGTATAGTTACATTCATTCGGCATGTATCTCAAGTTGATTTCAGCTTCTTTATATTAGCTTAAAATAGTTTAACAAAATACCACAGAGTATTGAGGAAAAAGGTATTTCATGCTGCTCCAAGTATTGACGATATGAGTTAACATGATCACAATATCAAAACAAATTGTAATGAGAAAAGCATGGTGATTAAAGGTCAAAAAATGCTGAGCTTATTTCTGTTTGCAAGCCCAAAGAGTTCGCTATGAGATGCACACTGAAGACTCTGTGAGGAAAGACTGGTGGGCAACTCTTATTTCCTGTGTATGTTTGTAAATAAATTGCTTTGCTTGTTCAATCAAAAAAAGACTCTGGCATGTTTTTACTTGAATAGAAATTACACTTTTTGCATCATTGCCCCCTCCCCAGGTCTAGTTCCTTTAACTCTTTATACAGCATACAGAATCTTGTTTCTCTTTAATGTCAAGTGAAGCACTTAACAGGTAAAAAGCATGTTTTGCTGCGTTATTAAAAATGTGGTTTGTTGTACATGTAACCACACCCAACATGTCAGAGGTCCTGGAGTTCACCTGTGGGTGTGGTTTTGTTTCTTCGAGGTCGTTGTGACATAACTCTTGCAACTGTCATCCGATTTTGAATATAATGTTTCTAAACTCTGATTGGTGCAACCAATATGTGATGTAATACTTTACAGTCAAGGCCTGCCCGCTTCACTTCTTTGAAAAGATCCTCAGCCAAAATCCTAGCTATAGAAATCTCTCGTGAATTAACACTTTTTTGGCAGAGAAGTTATTGTTGTGAAACCAACACCCATAGAAAGGGCCTGATTGAGAAAGAAATGTTGGAGGATCTTCTAATATCTTTCCAAAATCCATTGTGCAATGAATGTGTGGGATGATAAGATTTACAGTGAAGACAGACTTACCTAAGATAATTGGGCTTATTTTCACAAAGGTTTGTTACATAAGAATATCCTTGGTTACTGTGGGAACATTTCCCCCAGACTCGCCTGTTCAGGCTAGTTTTTAAGCGTTTTGCAGCTTCCCTTGCGGCTGAACCATCGTTACAATAAATCTGCCAGACTGAGACTCTCGAGTGCCTCCCTGAAGATTTCTCCAACTGCTGCTCTGTGAACTTGAGCCCATTTTACAGAGCATGTCGAAGTCAAATTGCATACATGTTACATTTATCACATTTTGACATGGGCTGCACTAATGGCATTCTTTAAATATGAGCTCATGCCTTCTTTTTTTTTTCCGTCTAAACTAAGTGTGCGTGCATATTTTCAAAACACTGTTTGATGCCCTGCAATTATAACAAAGCTAATAATTAACATTTACTCATTGCTGTAGGCGTGTAAGTAGCATTTTCATCATTTGTTTAATGTCCCTATTAAAAAAAAACATACATCAAGAAATATACTGTATATGAAGAAGCAGTTCTTAGTGACTTTTTGAGACAGGCTTTGCACAATAAGCCCTGTTTCTTTTA
>NC_136907.1:67800776-68152443 GCF_949606895.1 Notothenia rossii
CGCGTGCTTCAAAGGCTGAAGCCGGGCTTGTCCTGTAGTGTGGGGAGAGGGAATGGGGGGGGGGGGGTCCAAAGTCTTCTGAGGAAAATCAATACATTTGGACGAGGCCTATGGCATTCCCTATCCCCAAGAATATTCCTGAGTTCAGTCCGTGCATAGTAGTGCAAAGATGATGAGTGTGTCAGTTATCTCAGAAACGCCTCGCGCTCACGCCCACACAGTCAAACAGTTCATTGTTCATTATTCATTGTCCCAAACGGCCTGTTAGTAGTTGAGGAGGCGCTCCCTTTCTGTTCCAGCGTAGCGGCTGTTAGCAGCTAACACCTTGGCTTTGTTCACTGAAGGACCTGTGGAAACAAATCACCACATTTTACATTTCATTCAAAATGAAGTATAGTAAGTCTTTATATTTTAAACGCACACTTTATCTTTAATTTGATCAGCACCACGTCACTATTATTTATTTATATGTACAATTTTAGCAAGTTTTTATATTGTCCTGTTCCTGTAAGCCAGTACAACGAAATTTCGTTTTAATAGTACACTCTGTGTCTTGTTGAAATGACAATAAAGTATGTCTAAGTCTCTATTTTTATACCCTTTTTTTAAATGTCAATGTGTGGATTACTGACCGATATAACTGAGCAGTACAGGGAGGAAGATTAGGCCGTGCGTCGCCCCTAGCAACACGATGGCCAAGTACATCCTGAAGTAGAAGACCTGGAAGATCTGTGACTTTGAAAGAGCAGGATTATGATTCCTCCAAACTTTGTTAATGTGATCCCACTGAAGACCTGCAAAAAGGAAACATATCATTTAATGTCACACCATGTGATGATGACCGAAATCAGTAATAATACAGAGATCCAACATTATATACAGCTAACCCTTATGTAAAAAATAAAATAAAAAAAATGTTCAGTTACAACAGATGCTGTATATAAAGAAGGTTTTCCTCAGAACACATGGAGGATATCCACTCTACTAGCGTGCAGGAATCCTTTTACATCCACATTCACACTTATTAAATGTTGAAAAAGCTTCCTCTCATGGGTTTTAAGAGTCAAAGTGAGACTTACCGAGCTGCCCATGTGAGCCAGCGCCTCCTCGGCCCGCTCCACTCTGTTCTTCTTCACACTGATGGAGAACGCTCGCACAATATGACTGCAGAACTCCACCGAGATCCCACAGCACTGCAACAGAGGACAGGAAACAACTCAGCATTGAACAACAGAAAGAAGTGAATATTCTTAAATGTGTATGAATGGGTTAACAGTAAGAGAAAAAAAAGCCTTCTGATGTTATGACAGCATCTTGTTTGCCAACATAAGTGGTGATATCTAGGGGCGCGGGGACATTACTAGAACAAGTTCCCTCAGGGTGAACCGAGGGGTCAGAGGAGCAGACAGATCGTCAGCAGTTTAAAGGAGCAGTCTGTGAAGACCACCATTCAAAACGCAGCCATGCACCAGCTGTCACTCTTACACTGATCAGCTAGTCTTCTAATACAGTGGTTCCCAAATGGGGGTACGCGGACCCCTAGGGGTACGTTGGAGTACTGCAGGGGGTACGTGAGATTTATTTTATGTTAATGAAAAAAAAAAACATAATTAATGCATTCACGCAAACTACTAATAGTAGATTAACTACTTTATTCAAAAGTTTACACTAATTCTGGATAATAAAATGGGAAAAATAAACGGGGTGCTCTCTTTTCCTCTCCCTCTCCTGACAGCATGTCAGTCTCGTGCAGCTCGCTGAACCTGTAATAAGTGACCCGACAGTAAAGAATAAATATATTTATAACTAGTTTAGCTAGTTCCAGAGTAGATAAACTAGGTAAGTGTGTTAGGTCTAACTCTAAGTCTATTTTGCTCGGCTCAACGATCCGTCACAGCTGGGGAGCTGTGATCATGCAGAGCTGCATGTTCTCCGTCAGCAGCAGCTGATCTGATCTCTGATCTCTCTCTCGAGTCCGGTTATACTTCACTCGCATTTATGTCCAAATCTATCAGATCTAGCTAGTTCTAGTTAATGATATGACTGCCTGCTTTTCAAAAGGACCTAAACAATAAGCGTTGCTTGACAACGGCGTGTGGCCCCAAAGTATAGCGCAGCATTATGCATATATGTTTATATGAGGGGTCAAAATCCCATGCTCATAAAATGCTCATATTTTTTTTTCTCTTCATTCCCATAGCCCCAAAATAAATAAATATACAAATTTTAGGAAAAGTAACGAAGTTTGAGCAGTGTGGGTTTTATATTAATAGAGTTACACATATTTCAAAACACGAAGTGTAATAACTGCAGTTAGCCTCCCTGTAAGAATGACAAAGATCCTCAGTGAAGCACAAGCCCATGTTTCTCACTACATTGTAAATACAACTTATTAAAAAGATCAGTTCAATGCAACTAATGTCGTCTTAGTGTTATTGCATGAAGTTAAAATTGGTTGGCCATGAATTTTGTGATGGATTGTAAACATTTGAAATGTAGCATTTAAGTGTTTCTCAGTTACAAGGCTGTTTTAATAAATCAGACACTGATGATGCAGCGCTGTACTGTACCTCTTTATATAGGCTTTGTTTCCCTAACAAATAGTTTTTGCGCTGATCAGGGGGTACTTGGCTGAATCTTTTTTCAAAGGGGGCACATTATTGAAAAGAGTTTGAGAACCACTGTTCTAATACACAGATATAACAATATGCCAAGCGTGGTGATTGGTGGTTTATATATCAGTCATGATTGTGAAAAAGCAGTTACCTTTTACTTATGGGGAGTTAAGAAAGCTACAATCTTTAAATATATATTACTTAATATACATTGGAGTTGTATTATTAAAAACGGATTAATCTTGCCTTTACAGATTTCATAATGAACTTCTTTTAATGAAATATGTTTTAATAAAACTGAAATTGTCTAATGCCCTAAAGTGCATACAAGACTATAATAATAAAGCTAATTTAAGTTTATTAGCTAAATATAATTAACATAACGGTAACATTAACCTTTTTTTTCACATTCCAATAATTAGTTTTGGTAGCAATGCTAAAATATGTTAGTGATGCTGCCGTGTACCAGAGCAAACACGTACATTGACAAGTAAAATGGTGTTATACCTGACAGAAATAATGGATAAAACTACAAAAAGTCATTCTGTTTCAATGTACAAGTTGTAGTTCTTGATTCATTCAAAACAAATGCTGTATTGTGTTGTTATTGATATTATTCAGTTGTTGTGTAAGTGTGAATGTGAAGTGTTTCCAGTTGCTTCTCACCATGACCAGGTTCACCAGGGATATTGCGTTGAGGCTGATGCCCCACAGCCACATGACCCCGAACATGTTGACCAGGATCATGGCGATGGTGATGCAGACGATCACCGCCGACCACAGCTCGAAGCCCAGCAACACCGTGCTCACCACAAAGATGGACGCCAGCGACACGCTCAGGTTCAGAGCGGTGTCATACGCAATGGTGAGGTACTGCTCGTAAAACACGTAGAAGACGCTGCAAAAGAAGAAAATATCTTAGTGTACAGCGCCTTAAAGCAGGGGTTCCCAAACTTTTCAGCCCGCGACCCCCAAAATAACAGTGCCAGAGACTGGCGACCACCTGTCGACGAGGGGGGGGGGGGGTTGGTAGTGAATTAATTTCAGAAAAAAAGAAAAAGTTGAGAAACACTGCGCTAGTGGATTGTCAAAGAAAAAAATGTCTATGCTAACGTTATTATTAATAATAATAATTTTAAAAAAAATTATAAAATGTTTTACCGGTAATCAATTTTTTAATTTATTTTTCATTTTTATTTTGTGATCATCTCGCGACCCCCACTTTGGGAACCCCTCCCTCAAAGAACACTGACAACTGTTGCCTTTTGAAAAAACAGCATGTGGCAAGTCTGTAATAGCTATTGGAATCATTTTCTATTCCTATTGTTATGTTCATTGAATCAATTTTCCTGGCATTCATTGCAAAAGAGACTTTAAAGCCAACTAATTCTAACAATTTGATAGACAACAAAACAATAAACTAGTTTCTTGGAAAATCGGTTCAACCTCCATATCCGAAGTTCAGAAGGAAGATAAATTCAAGGTAAACATTGAGCTATATGGCCATTTATGTTTTCTTGCTGTTTGCTTATCTATGACCTACCTAACAACCGCCCCCCCCCCACTCAATTACCCTTGAACATTGACTTCAAAACAAGCAAACGTGCAGCTACAAGTATTTCATCATAGAAAACTTAAACATAAAAACCTAGAACAGTGGCTCAAACTGAAAAAAATATATATTGGTAAAAAAAAAAAAGTATTATTATAGAATTAATGCTATTATTTAACAGTAAAGGTGAGAGCACTACATCTAGTACAACAGGATTTACCTGTAGGCAAACACTTTGTGGTCCATGGCTTGACTGATGTTAGCAGCCAGTATTCGGGCCATTTTTAAAGCTTCTATGTAGTCTGGGGACTCCTTCAGGATGGTGTGGTACGTCATGAAGTAATTGGCCCCCACCCCGGTGTGGTCGGGGTACAGGTCCACTGCTGAGCCGTAGGCTGCATGGCCTCTGGAAGAGCATTGACACATTGTGAGAGATAGAAGAGGGGAACATTAGCAACCACACTGAAACTGTTATACTGTGTGGAAACCAAAGTTCATTTGAAAGTATCCAATGACTTGTCATGTGTTTTCAATAAAACAATTCCAATAAATGAATCCAGCTGAGCTATCAAATTACCCTTTTCCACACTTGATGTTTGGATTGTCTGACAGAAACATGGGCAGAAACTGCATGAAGTCCTTTCCTTCTGGCCTCTGCTTTCCGTCGGGAGTCATGGGCCGGCAGTGAACACACGAGGGGTTAACCACTGGAACACAACAAGCAGGAATATATTTATACATCTAACCAACGAGAATGGAGAATGTATAAATGTGTGTTGAGACAAAGGCATGAACTGAAAACAAAGTAGTAAACTACAGTTGCATGTTAAGGTTTGACACAAAAAATAAACAAAAACCACTTTGAATACTGAGTCTAAGAATCAGCAGTAAATGGGAATTATAGGTTATTATAGATGTCGGGTTGAATGCTGAAAAACTATAGCTGTTGTTACTTTGAGTATTTACTGCATTTTAATCTATATCCATATTTTACTTTGAATTACATGTGAAGTTACACGTAGAGTTTTAACAATACAGCATGTGTTTGTTTCTGCTATAATGCATTATCCTAACAAATATTTATTTTGCTGCATGTTATGGATGAAAAACGTTTAATAACTTGTACAAAAACGACACATCACGAGACAGTTTTTAGTCATGATGGCATTGAATAAAAATGTACCAGAGGCATTGCAGAAATCCCCGCTGGAGTTGTAGAATCGACAGCAGGTGGACTGCGGCTTCACCCAGTCGAAGTAATCATCGATCCAAGAGGACGGAGTGAAGGCAATGGTTGTGCTGGAAGCAAAAAGGAAAATTGAAGCTGAATAGAGCTTACAGGCTGACCTTCACCTGATCTGAGGTTCTGCTGCCTTGAAGACATTTAATGTGATTAAATCTTGTGAAACAGGTTCTCCAACATTTCCTCATTTTATCTTAAATAGCCTTTGCGTCTCGTGTCTTTGATGTAATAGCTCGGACTTACTAGTTGCTGATGAGCGAGGCGGAGTAGACCTGCTGGACGAGAGAGTCGTTTCTGCAGCCGACCCCCCCACACACGGCGTTCTGCCCCTCTCGACTGCTGTAGTTCAGGCCGTCCTCTACCACGAAGTACACCGGAGCTCCCGTGTGCAGATACATGCTGAGGTTCTTGAAGTAGTCCATCACATAAGAGTCCTATATGGAGAGATAGATAATGAGAATAAACCTCCACAGGTACAGGACTGCAAACCAAGACTTGTATTCATGTTGTATGGGGAAGACTGTGGTAACAATGTGTTGCTACTCTAGCTTTGTGGATGACTGACAGGACAGGAAACAGTTTACACACTTCAAAGTAAAACCATTCTACTTTATCCACGACATCTATAAAGAAAAAATAATTCAAGTAATGTGCCCGAGCAATCACTGAACATATTTCCGTCACACTTACGTCAGGCATGGAGAGCTTCTGGTCCAGTCCGAGCTCTACTTTATTCACCACAGCAACACTGAAGGAGAGCATTCCCACAAACACTGCCACCTAAAACAAAGAAACACATTTTATAAGCAACATCAAATCATCAAATAGATAATGACTCAAACTAAACAACAGTTACATGTTAGAATATTACAAAGTGTCACTGTGGTACTTACTATGATCGGGCGCAGCCACTCTTTGAGGATGAATGGAGCAAAGATTTTCTTGAAGAATCTGAAGAGGTAGCTGTCCGTCTTTGCTTGCTGTCCCTCCGGCAGCTTCACGCAGCAAAAAATGTCGAGTCGATTCGCCTTTTAACACAAAGACAGCACAGCGTTTTAATAAGTGCCACTAACTCCAACTAATTTAAAGGTTCAATAGTGTGTTGAATCAGTTTGGATGTGTCACTGATTAATGACAGTTCTACAGATAAGAAGAGTCATCAGATAAGTTAGCTACTGCAGAGAGAGGTATGATGCAAGAAATACATACATCTTTTAGTTAAGTAAAAGTAGCAATACTTAAATTGTAAAATAACTGCATTTTAATCATTATAAAAAAACCTGACTTAAAGGTGGGGTAGGTCATTTTGGAGAAACAAGCTCAAGTGCGCTAGAATTTGAAAATACACAGCTGGAACAAATCTGCCACTTCCTTACAGAGCCCCTCCTCCAACACACACGAACGCGCACATGACCAATGAGGGCACGAGATAAGTTTGTGCACAGATGGAAGGATGACAGGCAGGTAGGCCATCCAGTTATTTTAGCCGGGCCGGCTCAAATGATTGGTCGTGCTGCTTACAGTTCTACGGCTTCCACAGATGACATTTTTGTTATGTCAAAGCACTTCAGATATTCATTGCTATCAGGATGTTAAGAGCATTCCATGGAATATAACAACAAGTGTATCTAGAGCCGGTTTCTCAACTTACCTACCTCACCTTTAAGTAAAAGTACACTTTTATTGGCATCAAAATAAATGTATGAGTACCAAAAGTAAAAATACCTGTTATGCGTAAGGGCCTATGTGCAGAAATATATCTATGACATGTTGTTATGTTATTGATGTGTGTTCATCACAGCTTTTTAAGATTTAGCTAATCTTAAATTACTTTGTATACTGCCGCTGGTTATTATATAACTTAACCTATAATTATATGATATTTCATTAGCTATAAATACATTATTATTTTGTGTTAGCTAATAATCTAAATATATAAAGTAAATAATGACTAACATTTTCAAATAATTATAGTGGAGTAAAAAGGGCAATATTGGCTACTAAAATGCAGTGACGTGGAAGTTTAAAGTAGCATAAAACTCAGATAAGCTACCTCAAAATTGTAATAACATACTTAAATGTAAATGTACTATTAATTTCCACAACTGATGAAAACGTAGTCATACTACTAGGTGGTACTTTTCTGGGGAGAAAAAAGTTCCAATTTCTGATTGGCTGGGCGAACTGCAAACCACGCCCCGTAAAACTTGGGCCGCCATTGTATTTGCTGGCATTAGCATTATTAGCATTGTATATTAAATAAGAGCTGTTAATCAGCAGGAGACCCCTCTCTGGTAAACTTCCCACTCTGCACGTGTGACCCCTCCTCTAGAACCACTTCCTCCAGACTCACCTCCTGTCTCCTGGCGTCCAGGCCCAGCAAACTGACGAAGCAGCTGATCTGCAACAGGAAATCAATAAAAACAGCCAAGCCAGCAAACATGGAGAAAGTCCTCACTGCAGGCATGCTGGACAGGGCGCCTGCAGAAGAAGAAAGTCAACAGTTTAAATCAGCATGTGACTCAACAGGAAACGTGGCGCATATTACACTTTCAGTACTGCGTCACTATTTTCTTTCGATTTCCTGTTGCACATGATCATTTAGAATGCTTTTAATAAAAATGGTCTGTGTACTATAGAGTGTATTTAAAAGTATATTTTACCCAAGAAAAAGGCCACTGTCTCTGAGAAGGAGGAGAGGAGCATGCTGGGGGCTACGTCTCCAAGGATACGACCGATCTGCTGGTGGAGTTCCTCATGAGGCATCCGCTCATCCCTCTGTTTAGAAATACAAATCACTTTTAGAAGGTTCAACAGGTTCTATTGCCAACAAAAGGGTCATTTCAATATTTTTATTTTTTTTAAAGGTCCCCTATTATATTGTTTTTCATCAACATATCATAGGTCTCAGATATATTCAAAACATGTCTCTGAAGTGTTTGGCTCCAAACACCAAACAGATCATTGTAGCATTACCCATAATCCCCTCTGTTTCAGCCCTGTTTCAAAAGGGCTGATTCTCTGACTGTTACTTTAGATGAAAATAAGGAGCCCCTCCCCACGCCCCTCTAAGAGAGATTTGGTTAAAAAGAACACAATGGTGCTCTAGGAGGAGATTCAGGGGATAAGGGGGGGGGGGTTACCTTTGTTGATGATTGGCTAATGGTTACACAAGCCAAAACATCATTATGACATCATAAAGTGGCCAAGATCTGATCAGCTGAAGGTTCAAGGTTCTTTATTTGTCATACGAACATAGCTACAGAGTTATTTATGTAGCTGAAAATCTTAGGTCACAGGCTTCTCCAACGGTGCAACACAATAATACAGAAAAACAGACAAATATAGTGCAAGTAAATATTAAAAAGTAAATATGAGTAAAGCTAATCTTTTTTTTTTTTTTTTTGACATGTTTTATTATAAATGGATCAGGACAAAAAGTGAGCGAATCTTTTTTTCCTGAAACTTTCAGACTCTCTTTCCACAGAGGGGACACATGTTGATGTAGAAAATAGGTGACCTTTAAGGGGTTACATAAGATGAGCATAAGCAATACACTCTCTGTCACTGGGTCATTGTGTAACATTTGACTGGATTTGGGTGGGAGGTGGTTACCTGATATGTCTGCACTATAATAAAGATGTTGTCCACTCCAACAGCCAGCACCAGGAAAGGAATGACCTCGATCACAATGAGGGTGAGGGGGATGCCGAAATAGCTGAAGAGCCCCAGTGAGGAGGACACAG
Organism: Notothenia rossii; assembly: GCF_949606895.1. Classification (NCBI taxonomy): domain Eukaryota; kingdom Metazoa; phylum Chordata; class Actinopteri; order Perciformes; family Nototheniidae; genus Notothenia; species Notothenia rossii. The sequence continues at coordinate 67,809,933 of NC_136907.1, forward strand.
AGCTGAGCACAATCAGGATCCCCGAGATACCCAGAGAAATCTTAGAGTCCACCTGAGCAGGGGGAAAGATGGAGGATTAGGTTATGTTCTTCTCTCTAGCTGCTCCCTTTTAGGTTAGAGTAGCAGGAAGTCGTCAAACGCGTTTGACTAGTTCTGTTCAATCAAAGTTCTTGCGTCACAAAAGCACGACATATGTTTTACGACTGCGGTGATTCATTGGAATAGGTGTGAGATTGGGCGCTTACCATCACTCTCCTAATGCTCTGGATGTGCCCCAGGGCCAGGGAGATGTAGATGAACATACTGGCATAGCTGACTACTATGGTGCTGATGTCACTGTTGCTTTCTCTGTTTATCTCGTCTTCAATACTCCTCTCAGCACTGAAGGCTATGGTGAGGTTGGGATTTTTAAAGTTCTTCATGAGATCGATGAACCTGAAAAGCACACATACAATAATTACATTGAGTAAATGCGTTGCAAGGAACAACATTAACACGGGAAGACATTTTTTTTTTTTTTATGAGTTTTATAAGTAGTTGTCTCACTCTTTCTCCCATGCCCGAGCTTTGCCCGTCCTCACTGTGTCATTCAGGTAGTTGTTGAGGGGGAAGGTGATCACGAGAGCAGTGGCGTTGTTGTAGTTGGTTTCTGTTATGCAGGAAAAAAGACATTCATTGTAACGTCACTTTAAAAATCCTCAGTTGTCAACCAAATGTGTAAAGTGTATTGAAGTGGCAGTTAAAGTTAAGCATTCCTTTTGGTAACGAGACAACAACAGCCCAGATACAATAGAAATAACAAATAAAGGTTTTTGGCAGCTCTCATGATAGTTAGAGGAAGTGGAAATTATATTTGTTCTTGATTACATTTATTGCAAACATCTTGCATGTCTGCTGCAGAAACTCCTTAGAATGTATTATAGGGCTTATTATAAATACTAAGGTGACAGCAATAACATTTGGGCTGCAAATAATGGCAATGGCAACACTGCACCATTTGCAAAGAGCCCAATATCAAGTGTTACGGATAACATTTTGGATTCACACCAAGAAATTTAGTGACACAACGTGCACAGATTTCTTTTTTCTTAGTGCAATATAACCATCTACTGAGAAGTTGTAAAATGGCTTCCGTTTTCCGCCCTCTAACAGTGTTAGTCTAGCTCACCATCGTAACCCCCAAGGGCCAGCCAAGGGAAGATGGGCCCACCGTAGGTTCCTAAACACGGGTCGTGGAGGAGAGTGGTGTCGTTGAGGGATGCTGGTGCACTGAGGAGGAAAAGAGGAACAGAGTTAATAGACTGGAACATGTGCCGTTACCTCATCTTATTTTTGTGCATTTAAGACAGATAAGGAACAGCAGTGTGACAAAGAATGAGGAAGTCTGATTGGACTATTTAAATAAAACACACAACGACAGTTCTTAGAAAATGCAGATGCAAGAGTCTGGAACATTGGTTTGTGAGCTGCAGGTGTTCAGCTTCAACAAAGAGGTTCAAAATAACCTTTCTACGAGATCAACGTTTCCTTAACTTCGACACATTTCTGCTGGAAAATAAGACTTATTTAAGACAAGTGCCAGCTTATCTGGAAAATATTGTGTGAACCAGCAAAAAATAAATCACCTGACACAGTAGAGGAAGTGGCTGTGAAAGTCAGCATAGACAAAGAAGTCGTCTCCTTTGAGGTGGTCCAGCACTTCATGGCTGTTCTGGAAGTAGTTGAGGACACTCAAGATGGTGCAGTTGTTATTGTACGGAGCCAGCGGAGCCAAGCAGATGTCCTTTAAAGTCACGTCTTGGCCCTCGTATGTGGCTACGATGTCTTCTATCTGGAGCTGCAGATCCAGCACCTGGAAAAAAGAAAGAAGTCAAAAAAAGAGGATTAAATAAACCGCAGTTTCAGAAGTGCAGCTGCTCTTCTCATGCAAAGTAACTATAACCTGGCGACAGGAACAAAGCTTCTTTATACAAAAACACAGCGGTTTGAATAAACAAATATAGCTAATTTCCTCTTTTTAAATAATTTCTCACACAAACCAACCTGGTGCAGGATGTCTTTACGCAGGATGGCTCCGAATGGGACATCAGATCCTCCAAAGTATGGAGAGTAGAGAAAAGGGTCGACGATTGGAGTGGTTATGATGAGCTGCGCTGTTCGGAAAAAGGGTCCGAAGTGGCTGTCGAAGTAGTCCTTCTCCTGCCGGGCCTGGCTGCTCGGAGACGACCACAGCTCCACGGGGTCTGTGGTGATGCGCATGTAGATCAGGCCCCCAGAAGAGGCCACCACTAGTATCAGGCTCCCCACAATGACCACAGAGGGGTACCGCACGCAGAAGGAGCCCCAGGAGGTGAAGAGGGTCCGCAGAGAGTTCTCGAAGCGTTCACCCAAGGTTTCACAGCATGATGCATTTACTAAGAGGAGAGGAGACAGAGAAATGTCTTATTTAAAGAGGCCCTACTTTGCTTGTTAGGGTTTCCCCCCCCCCCCCCCCCCTGTCTGAAATGCCTCCATTGGACTCCTTTGTGTACTTCTGTAACATAGATCACTATGTAACACTTGCCCTTCTATTGGCTAGCAGTCCAACACATTGTACATGATAGGTTAAGGGGCGGGTCATCTCTAAGCAGTTGATCAATCACAACAGAGCCAGCCAGTTAACCAATCAGAGCAGACTTGGTTTCAGACAGAGGGTGAAAAGAGGTGCTGCAGCACAGGCAGTATGAGAACAATAAAGACCAGTTTGAATATTAAAGCAGAGTTGAGGAATAAAATACAAATATGAACCTGGAAATTAGCATAATAGAGCCCCTTTAATAATGTGATTACATGCATTACACCTAAAGAGGAATAAAATAAGGGCACAATAATCAGAAAGAATAGAAAACTGTTCACTTGTTTGAAGCATCACAATACCTTGTTCAGGATTGTCCCCGTTGAGAGACAAAGGGTTATTGCTGTCCAATATGGGGCCGTATTCAGAAAGGACAGTTCTTTTCCTGCATGAATAAAAAAAACATAAGCCAATTTGATACAAGCTTCTAAAGCAAGCATTCAAAACAATATGTTCTTTTCACAGTGGATAAGGGTTTGCAGGTATGACACATGAATCTGAAAGCCAAAACAAAACAATGTCCTTTACCGGTAACACCAGGCTCCTATTACAGCTCCAATAAAGATAAGCAGGAAGGCCATGTATGAGATCCACATGATGACGGTCATAGCGTCCATACCAAGGATCAGCCAGGGAGGGGGGAGGGGGGGAGGAACAGGTCTGGGCCCACAAGCGTTTGTGCAGTCCTGACAGGAGCAGGGGCCCGACCCGTCATCCAGGCCCTCTGTGCAGGCGAACGTCTTGTTGGTCATGGGAGTATAAGCGGACACAGGGGCGTCTAGAGCCAAAAACAATCGTAGAAAAAGCATCAGGTAAACATCTTTTTTAACTTGCTGAAAAGAAACAGTCGGTGTATTTTTTTCTACAGCGGGATCATGAACTATAAAAGAAACACACATGAATGACTTACCTGTGAATATTGGGAGGATAGGAAAGGGAGTCTGTCCATTGTTGATATCAAACATATACTGGATCCAGTTGGTAGCATTGCAGTCCTTTGCGTCCTTCCCACACAGCAGTGATAAGGCCTTCACGTTGCTGGATGGTGCCTGGACGTCCTTACAGGCATTGTACATGGCTGGAAAAGTTCAATTTGATCATTTTAGGGCGAGGCTCAAGATTTTCCAAAGGTTAAATGCAGTGATGCAAACACAGGTATGGTGAAAAAAGAGAGAACTATTCGAAGCAGGAAAAAAACAGCGTAATATACCATCTGACAAAGGCCTGTGCTATAATGCTTCAATTAACTGGCTGTTCTTTATAATATACTCAGATCAATAGGAGACAGAGATGTTAAGTTATAAATCAAGGGTTTTTATTATTATTTACAGCAGTGGTGGGGAACCTTTTTCCTTTCAATTTTTACAACATCCTCCGAGGGCCGTACAAATTATTGAACTCAACCTCTGCTTAAAAAAAATAAAATCACAGCCAATTAATTTGGCCTTTCTTTCATGCTGTGCAAAGAAACAGCAACCTCTTAATCCAGATATCTTGCCATGACTCGCGCATGCATGCATGTGCACGGTGTGGCATGATCACCAAAACAGAAAGATATGGACACAAGGTGTGCAAATGTATTTAGTATCCATGTGAACATGATTTAAGTGGGGGGGACCTAACCTCCTCTAGGGGGGTCCGGGGGCATGCTCCCCTGGGAAGATTTTTTTTAAAATATTGAAGTTAAAAGCATCAATCTGGTGCACTTTCAGAGCAACATGAGGAGATCTATGGATACATCTCTCAACACCCATTTGAAACAGAACTGGAAGCAGATTCTTCTTTTTGGATATTTTACAAATCACTCCCCTTTCAAACTCTATTCTTGTTATTTTTAACAACGTTTTTGTTACTGTCATATAGTATTTTATACCTGTTTTTCATTTCGTCTCATTAATAACCATAATGATCATATCAAGGTGTGCCTTAACCTCACTGAGCTGAGGTTATTTGAGCCTCTCAGGAGAGAGCTCTCTTCCACCTGGTTGTAGAAAAGCTCTTTAAATTCGTTCAAGGAACCTGTCCTTGGCCAGGAAAAACAGGCACTCGCTTGTTTAATTATTTTGCGATATAGATTTCTTCTTCTTTTTTGAAGTGAAAAGTTGTCCGTCAGTCGGACGGACTAACGGACGGACTAACGGACTGACGGACCCCCCCCCCCCCCAAACGAAAACTCTTCGGTTCTCCACGAATTACACAAGTCACCTAAAGCAGCGTGGAGGCGCCGAAAAGCGACTAATTTGCATCACTGTAAATGGTTCATTCCCTATTTTATTTGACCAAAATGACTCATTACAACGGTTAGTCCCCTACTGTATTAGGTTACCATGACTGCATGTTTGAGTAGGGAACTGGAAAAAGTACACTCAGCAGATGTGACATGAAATAATGAAGGTGAAGTTGCTTTTCATATCTACTTCAACATTTGGCTGTGAACTCACAATTAGCAAATGTCTGTCCAATGTAGTACTGCACTTCCACCACGTTGCTTTTTTCGATCTTGGTGGCGTTCATGAACTGACTCTGGTGAGGGCTGCATGTCAGCTCACAGAAGAGGTTCATCAGGTTGAAGAAACAGGCGGGACAACTGCACAAAGACAAAGTGAGTGTGAGAGGAAGAAGGGAACCACATGAAGAAAAGGAGTGTGTGCAGGACATTAAGAATAATAAAATAGTTTCATGGCAAAAACAAGGCAATACAGTATGCAGTGAAGTAATTAAAGATTACAAAGATAAGAAAATATGCCAACCTAATCAAATCATATTCATTTGGCCTGGGAGCCAGTCTGTCTTAAACACATTATTTGAAACATGGAAAGCAAAGTCTTGCATGTTCGAATAACCGTATATGACATTTAAGCTGCACATGCTGTCAAAAGAGCAGATTACTCTTTGTTTTCAGGAAGGGAATGATACTGCCCTTCCAAGAAAGTCATGTGCATCATTAGTTAATGTTATAAGCACAGCGCATACCGAGACAGGAACTGAAGGGGCAGCTGGAGACTTCCTTTGAGAGTGTTCAGCTGGTTCATATCACAGCAGAGGCTTCGGTTGTCATAGTCATATCCAGGACAAAGCTCCTGTGAGTAAACACAAAAAGGAATGAGGTCACTTTGATGCACTTGAGCATCGTTTTTACACAGTGCAAAATAATGTCACACAAGAGCACTTTGAACATCACTTGTGATCAATAACAGCATAATGACACTGTATTTACCGTGAGAAGTTCGTAACCCTCGTGCTGCAGTGGTTTGGGAGGACCGGTGTAGTTGCAGTTGTATTTCTTTCCGGGCACCTTTTCGGACTCCCCGCACTCGCCATACCACACACAGTGCTGGGCCTCAACCTGGCAGGAAGACAACAAAAGAAACAGTGATGATTTGTGAAGTGTTAGAGCAAAAACATATTAGTCTATTCGCATCCAATCAATATTCTTCTTTTTTTTTCCAGAGTCTGTTAAATATGATGTCGTTTTTAATGATAGGAGCCTGCTTCTATTCGTATCTATTAAGGACAAGTACAAGGTCATGCCAACAAATGAAAACAGAGAGTCCAAACAGACCAATAGTTCCTCAAAAATGCCACAAAAGGCCATGTGACATGCGACATGGTTTTGGATGCTAAAAAGGACAACTCTGATCTCATGTTGAAGCTCTACCTATTTACCTCGAGGTTTTATATATATATGTATAACCACAGAAAACCTCTAGGCATGCCTCATTTCCTTTGTTTCTAATATCTCGTGCTTTGAATGTCTGGAAATAGTAATTTCACTTCTGCAAAAATGTTTCAAGCAAATAAAGATAACTGCAACATAACAGCCGCTGCCTACAACGAAAAGTTCAATATGAGCACTTGAAAAATTTCCTTTGAATATATGGTAGAAAAAATACAATAACATAGAATTACAAGTAAATGTATAAAACAATATAGCTTTTGCAGTCAAAGTTGTCCGTTGTGTGTTTATTCAGCATGTGGGCTCTCACGTGTTCTTTGTTGGGAGGGGAAGTTAATTCACTTACTCTACAAACTTTTTTATGAGTAAGCACAGTCTTACCCACCGTCCTACTGCTTCTTGTGAGAATAGTTCAAGGACAGCTTTCGTGTGTCATTATTGCTTCAGCTAGTGTTTCAAAAAGATGCAGAGTAAGCCAGTACAATAATAACATTTTGTCCAAAGTCAACTTGCTTAGGACTAATTGTAAGAAAGGTGGATTTATTGGGCAAGGATCAGAAACTGCAATATTTGTTTAAAGTGGTTTGTATACATAACAGAAATATTATGTACCACCCCCTACCCAACCCAACTAAAGGAACTAGCACACACACCTTTTAAAGAAATCCCTTTCTGCTTATCTGCAGTCTCCCAACAGTCAATAGTTTTACAATAGTCGTACCACATCATACTTCTTTAACCAGGAGGTTGCAGACATTTGCACTGAAACAGCAATGATCAATCAGATTCTGATGTATTGTTTTAGCACAGTTTCGAAGTGGTTATGCTTTGTAGTGGGCTGACCAAATTACCACATGAATAGGAATGCTAACAATGCAAGGGAGACACTATTGATGAGTGAGTATCTACATCTGATTCAATCAAATCAGAGGAATAGATCCGTTCCTGTCTCGTTTGTTGTGAAATAACATCTTTGTTCTAAATCGACTTGATATATAATTGATGGTGTCTGTGTAAAAAAAGATTACTCATCATTAAACTACATCAGAGCATCTGGAACAGTGGACTTTGTTTATTACACCTTTATATCAATAATCTGTTTTAAATGTTTCCTGTCTTTCCTTTTGTAATGTCCATGTACTACTTGCTCATTTAGCCTTGTATGTATTCTTACTCTCTTAGTAATTAATATTACCCTTGAACACTGCTGCTCAAACAAACAAACACTCAAGTTTCCTATGTCTTGTCACTATGATTACATTATCTGAACTCCAATTTATTGCATAACAAAGATATTACATATCCAAACATGGATATTTAAATGTATGTAGCTAGCTGCACCTAGCATTCAAGCCACCTAAGGTCTACATGCTGAATGACTTGTTTTGTGAGGTATTAACATTAACATATTTGGGTAATTACAACATTAACCGTCATGAACACACTAACCTAAGCTTTGTTTGAATAGTTATGCAAATTAGGGGGTATTTTAAATCTGTTAAGGCATGATGGTGAGCAGGAAACTTATTTCGACACCGGCTCAGTCAAAGATACAACCTGTACCCTTCTGTGAGACATGTCAAATCGAACATGTTATGTGATCATTGTGTCGTGTTGTGTAGTTTGCAACTAGCAATGTTGGTAGCCATTATGTTGTGTTTACTGTTAAGCCAATGAGCGACTAACGCTATTTTTGCACTGGGATAAAAGCAAGAGTAGAAATCTTAAATAGCTAAACGTCCTAGTTTCGTTAGCCGCCTCAGATAAACAACAGCGTAGCAACGACCGAGCTGAGTCATGTTTTTAGTCACAAGAAATCGGGCGTTAGGTTTCACTTACCCATCGAAAATGTCCCTCCAACAAGAGAATAATGAAGAAAAGCAAAGATAAAGGGCTTCTCCCTGGTAGGACTCCCATCCCTCTTACTGAGACGACCGATTCGAAGTGACAGTCCGCATGAAGTTTCGCATTCTTGTTGATGTTTCTTCTACGTCGGATTATTTGCTCGGGGCGGAGACAAACTGTTGCCTCAGTGCTGCCACCTAGCGATGCCTAGTACGCACTACAACTGTTCATTTATTTGTATTTAATTTATTTAAATTGTTATTACACATTTATTTTATTCAATTTTATTTTATTTTATTTATTTTATTTCACAATATTGTATTTTATTGTATTATCATTTACTTGGGTGTAGTATGTAACAAGTACAGCATGTTTGAACACTGCAGGAGAAACCACAAAGTACGGACATGGTTTATGAAGATAACAAATTGGATATCTAAAGTATTTCCAATCAGAAAAAATATAAATACAAATTACATAATTCTCAAAATGTCAAGACCAATTAGTAATACAAAGATTATTAGAAGTGTACAATTGATATTAAAGTTTACATTTTGAGATACACTAAAATCATACTTTGTCATTGAACGAACAATTGTTGAAGACAATGCTTACATGCAAACTTCAATGTACACAAATTAAAACAAATGACTCAATTAGGGATCTTCATCCTGAAGTAGTATTGCCTTTGCCTTAAAGGTATGCATGATAGACTTTTCTTTAATTAAATAAGGCAGTTTATGTCAATGCATGAATGAACATTACAGAGTACTTCCATGTAAAACAAAAGTAACAACAATCTTTTTTTGCATTTAAGAAAGAAAGACAAATTATTATCATTGTTAATTAAATTATTGATAATAATAATACAAAAAAAACCATGATATCCAAATCTTAATATGAAATAAAAAAATACATAAAACAACAAGTTTGATATGCGCTCTTTTTACTGTGAATTTCCCCCCTCACTTTAATTTGTGCTTATTTAATCAAACATAATAGATGTTGTTAACCCTTAGATGCATAAGGGGGTCTTTTTTGACCCGGTGAGGTGGTTTTTTTGAAGTATCTTTGTAGTTACATTTTTTTTAAATTTCATATTCCAGCTATTCCTCAAAAAACATGTTTTGGATATCATGCCATTCAAATTTCAAATTTAAATGTTATACATTTTAAGAAATTGTAGTTTTTGTATTACTACCCCAAGCTTCCATAAGTGGGTCTTTTTGGACCCGGTGAGGTAGTTTTCTTGAAGTATTTTTGTAATTACATTTTTTTATCATTTCATATTCCAGCTATTCCTCAAAAAACATGTTTTGGATATCATGCCATTCACATTTTAAATTTACATTTTAAGAAATTGTAGTTTTTGTATTACTACCCCAAGCTTCCATACATGTAAGTGGGTCAAAAATGACCTGCATGCATTTTCTAAGGAATCCTCTGGGAACCTTTGGTTCTTATCACCCGTGGCTGTCAGGAATACATTCACTGTAGACCACACAGACTAGATCACAAGTGACACCTGTCAGGAAGATTACTTTACACAGCAAGATCTGATACCTGTCAGTATAATAATAATAATACATTATATTTTTATAGGGCTTTTCAAGGACTCAAAATCACTTTACAATATAAGGGAAGGTTAGGGTGGGGGGTATAGGACTATCAAACAAGTCACTCGTGCATCTAAGGGTTAAGAAATATTTAGGATTTGAAACCAAATCAAACATCGCTAAAACTGGCAAAACTAAAATATAAACTTAAAAAGCCAATTTCTAACCCCGTACTCGATTTTATCATCTTTAACTCTAAAGTTAAAACATTTTTTTTCAGAAATCCTGAGCTCTTAACTCATTATAATAAATGAATCAAATTGATTAATCTACTAATTTCCACTCAGGTCAACATTTTAATTTATTGTAGTTTCTTCAGTCTTAAACACTGCAGGCATTACCATATTTGAGGAGAATAAACAACATCAATGCAAACACCACCTTCAATCTGTTTATTGGAAAAAGATGCTTATTATCTGCCAAGAGTGTTTCATCAAATTGCTACTTGAAGTTCTGCAGGAATCAAGATAAAAATACTAAGTAGATAAATCAATGGGATCACAAGTCCCTCTTCCTGTATCACACCCTATACTTTTTAAAGCTATGGGAAAAGAAAACAGACAAATGGTATTTCCATAGAAAAAAGATTTATTCATGTTCACCTTTGAATGATATGATCACAATTCAGGAATAAGTGCATATTCATGTATGATGTGACAACCCTGTGTATAAATTATAGGTGACTATTTTGGGGTATATTACAGTATAATCTCTGTTTTCTGTACATGTACCTGTGTAAAATCTGCAAAAGTAGGCTTTCATGTTGCTACAATAATATTTTCCTTTAAAACTAGGAAGAATATTTGCAAATGTAATGCTCTTGCAAGACTAAAAGACTTAAAAGCTAAGAGCAAATTCATAGATATGGTGTCAACACCCGGCGTGAAACAACTGTATACACTTTTGTTAAAAAAAGAAATTCAAACAAATACAAGTCTCCAGGTAATAAAACAGATCCATCAGAACAAATATCTGTTTCTGACCAGACATGAAACTATTCATAGTCTGTAAAACAACTCACGTTTACAGGGAAACACTTCTAATCTAAAATTTAAACACATTACTGACATGACTAAGACAGTCCTAACAGCATTTTTCAAACAAGTGGACAAATATAACATACACAAAGTACAACTATTGATATGCATTTAAACAGAGGTGGTTTTATTTCCTTTACTTTTTACTGTAGCTTCCCAAGTAAAACATTTTACAAGCACACACACTAAAGTGCGATACTGATAAAAAGCTCAGATTTTCACTTTTTGGGTTCACATAAATATGGCCCATGCCACAGAGGTCCTGCTAATTTCCAACAGCTACTGTAAACACAGATGTGTAAATACAACAATAGCAATTGCTATTTACCGTTACATTCTTTTTATAGTTTGTGTGATATCACGCAGTCTTTTGTTTCCATCTAAATGAGGAAGCAACCCATTTTAAGTTCATACAGAACTGTCTTAGACCATAAAAGTAACATATTTAAACTTTTCACCAGTTTCCCATTTAAACTGACTATACATTCTGTACATTGCAACATTTTGTTTCCTCGTTGACTCATCCCTCAGGATGAGTATCGTCAGGCCTCCGAGGTCCCCAACAGTCCAGCCAGCATTTTACTCTTAAAACCCTTTAATCGTCTTACCGTCGCCCCAGAGAAACGCTCTAAGCCTTCACTTCAGTGTCAAGTGAGCGCACCACTGTGTCCCTTGCGTATACAACCAATGTTTCTGCAACACATGTACCTTAGGTTTTTTTGGGGTTGAGCTGCCAGTTGCTGTTGTTTGCAATAGAGCTTCTGCCTCCACTGACACATTAGGATCACTTGCAGCATTTGGTGCATAACATTCCAACGCGATTTTTACTTTCTGACAGGGGTTACAACAGATGAACGAAGCGCTTTTTTTCCAGCAACTCTCAGGTTAACTGAGTCCTGTACGAGTGCCATTTTCATCAAGAAAAAGTCCTTTGTAGTAAGAACAACTCTTTGAAACGAGAGGGGCTTTGTGTGGCTGCATGCAAACAACACGGAAAGCTCAGCCAAGTGTCACTTAACATAAATGATAATTGATGGTACCACTTAGCTATGTTTTCCCATCCAAGACATTAATGCCTTTCCTTAATGGAACAGGAAACTTATTGTCTGTATCCAATAAGACCTCAGTCTGGGCCCAGATACTCTGCATTCTCCGCCGCTGGGATGTGTCCGTTGGCGTGGGTCTTGAAGGCGGGAGTGAAATCGTATTGATAATCCGGGTTGTCCATGCTATTCTGTGGCTGGTATTTCTGAACGCTGTGGACCGTGCCATTCGAGTGGAGTGGTTGGGTGGCTTGGAGCGGGATTTCGTTCAGATACTCGGGTCCAGTTGCCTCGTTTTTAAAGCAGTTCAGGTAATCTGACTCTGTGTCGTCTGAGGAGATGGTGGGCAGCATGGTGCGAGGAGGACCCGGGTGCTGGTAGATGGGATTCATCACATCAGAGACTCCGTTCTGGTTCATGTATTCTGTAAGAAAGTCAGTGACATTAGCAACAACACTTGATAGGTTCTCATTAAGTGTACACACAGCTTATATAGAAAATAGCAGGTCATTTATTAAATGAACAGAACATAATGGTGGTATGTTTCAGACCATTAACTGCAAGTCATTAAATCACTGTGGATCATTGTTAAACCAAAAAGTTTGCAGATTGATTTCCAAACTTTCAGACAGAAACTGTCAAAACATTTATATAATGTATTCTGTGTAATATATGGGCATGACTTTTAAAACAAGTGAATGCCTATTAAGACACATTATGGGAAATGCAGCATCATGTGATTGTTAAGCTTCATTATTACAAGGGCTATAACTATTAAATAGGTATGTCTATGCCTCTTGTCTGCATTTTGAAGAATCTCTTAGAAATATGGCTCTTGCAATTGAAGGGCAATACTAAAAACATTTAAGTACCAGGTTTACAAAATACTTTAAACATGCTATAGGCAACCAGCTTATCACAGTGAGAAGTATATTTGCTTTACTTATATGAGGGTACAATACATTTTTGAGAAGCATAGGTTCTGAAAAGTCAAAAAATGGTTCATTCAAGGAAGTTTAGTGCTGTCGAAAAGCATTGCATTTATGAGCTATGTTTAACCAAGAAGTACATTCTGATGACATCAAAAGAACAATGAGAATTGCAAAGCTTGTGTGTACTAAAAGGTTGCTGACTAATGCCAGTGCTCTCAACGAGACAAAAAAACAACCTGTATGGAATTTAGAAAAATATAAATAAGGTGGTACTGTTGCTAATATATAGATGATAATATATGTTGTTATGGTCAAGAGTACAGCCTTAATTCTGCCACTATTCATTTCATCCCTCAACTGCATCCACCAATACTAAAGAAGTTTTCGGTGCAATAAGTACAGCACCTTGTCCACTAGATGGCCCACTTTCTCACTGAGATTCACTTTACATACATCAAATAGTGATGCCACTGAAGCGTTTTGAAGTTAGAGGATACTTGCCTGGAGATGGTAGGAAGGCATCATCTAAAAGTTTGTCTGTGGGGTCAGGAATATATCGGAGGACCATGCTGCCATCTCTGCTCGGGAATCCATTCTACAACAAACGAAGGACATTTTTAGGGCTGTGGTGCATAAAACTCAAAAAGGAAATAATACAAAGAGGAAATGAATTTGCTCTGAGTACAAAATGATTGATTTCGTCTTACCAATATGCCATTTCTGCCGTGGCACGTTCCAATGCTACTGTTGAGGCTCTGTAAATGAACATAGACATGAATTAATATCTCATGATGACACCACTTTAAATGCAGAGCAAGACATTTTTTTTAATACATCCATCACACATTTTAATAAGCCTCTGTGCACCATAAAGTAGACTCTAAGTGAAGAAAGGTTTACCATTTAAATGGACAGGCATTATCAGCTCAATGCATACTTCAAAGATAGTGCTCATTTTAAATTAGGCAAATATTTACTTTCGGTCACTGTGGTTTATTTTCAAGCCTCCCAGGGGACGTTTACTTCCCTTTGAAAAGTGATAATAATGTGTTTTTATGGTACCAGAGAAACCACAGCTGTCATCTCTGTACAAGCTGATGAGGATGGAAATAAACGTCCGTCAAGCCGATTCATATTCATTCAGGCAATCTCACCAGCTTTGTTGTGTCTGTCATATCCTCCAGTGAAAGGACCGTGAATGGTGTTAAAACCATGGAAACCGGGCGAATACAGAGAACAAAGTGACAGCTGTGGCGATGCAATTACTTTCAACAAGAAAAGGAAATTAAACACGCCGAAGGAGCAACCATCTGTAAAAAAACTTGACCACAGTGGGCCATGCCCCTACTGTGATATTACAAAAGCAGGCCTCGGCTGAGCTTTTATTGGACGCAGATTTTTTTTAAAGGTGCCTGCAAAGGTAATCACACTTTAAAGTTTGTATCGGCTAACCAGGCTGTTAGTGCGGGCAATGTTCCCAGGTGTGAGAGCCAGACCTACGCATGGCCTTCACTGAACCTGAGGTAGAAGAGTTCTCCTTTTCAGTTCTCATCAATCAAAGGGCAGCAGGGACGAAATGTGAGAGAGGGGAAGATGATGAGGATGAGTGGGTAGGGGTCAGGAAGTGGAGAAATAGTCCCTCTGGTCACAGTTAAACAGAATATGAGCAGGGTTCAAGTCAGGTACGACTACCTGCTTGAATTCCACTTAAGGTCAATCAGTTTGACTGTTGCTGTTCGATCACCTGGATTCAGTTTAACTGTCAGTGTTATGTTTCATGTGAAAGCTAATTACTTCCAACAAGCTGAAAAAATGACTGAGTTTATTTCCACTACGTCTCTCAGTGTAATGATTTATGCAGAAACCCCATTTCCCAAAACACTGCTAAAATAGCACAATTAAAATGTCAAACAGTTGACTGCATGTCGGTGCACTCCTGGTGCATGTGGTGCAATTTCTTAAATCAAAAATTATTGCTGCTGTTTTTCTGAGAAATGTAATCATTCCCCCGTAGCATCTGGCAAGCTACTCTTCTTACACTGTTTCGAAAAAAGGTCAATGTGAGTGACTTAATGTGTGTGTATGTAAAGGTATCTGTGCATCATTACATTTACTTTTTTTTTACAGTTAACTCTGTATTGACTGAAAACTTACTCAGGACAATATTGTGATAATATTCTGGATCTCCAATATATGTAAAACCATTATATGAATAGAAGTAAATGTGGTGGATCAGGTAATACTGTAATAGCTTAATGCAACTAATTGTAGCTTAGTATTTTCAAATCTGTATATACATTGTATACAATGTATGTGTAAGCATTTCAGTAAAACTACTCCGCCTTTCACATACACATGCAGTAGTCAGTCTTCACGATGAGTGACTCAGAGGCCATTTGCGTAATAACTATTTTGCTAGCCAATACATGGTTGTTTGCCTAAAATACTTTTACCAACAAAAAAAACAACTCTTCTGGCCTGAAAGTGCATTAACATTTTTGAATTGGACCAGTGGTTTCAGCAGCTTTAGATTTGTAAGGTTTTTAGAGGCTTTATAAAGTGAGAAATGTCTAAATTATACCATTTGTTTTGCATTTAAAATACCCAACCACAAAGCAGAAAGGATTCATCTCTGAAAGATTTTTCTGATATATCAGCAGTGGCATTGAATAAATCCCATCTTAGTTTTGTTTGTGCCAGGATGCATCATTTTCTCAGCTATTGCCAACATCTGTGCCAAAGTTCAACTAATGACACCTGAGCCTGAGAGATAGATACACATAGACACACCTTTTCCACAACCTTTGATTGGGACTTTTTAATAGGAAGTAGCTTACTGTGGAGTGAAGCAGCGGGGTGATGGAGGTGCTCGGGCTGCTGAAGAAGCCATGTTGTGGCACCAAGTACTCGTCAGCGTCCACAGCGTCCTCCATGCCATCTCCGCTGATCAGGCTGCGGAACAATTTATTGTCTGAAGGACTCGGTAGGTGCATGCGATCATCGCCCTGGGATAGAAAATAACATGTAGCTAGTCAGCTTGGTGTACAATGGTTTTATCCAAAGACAAATAAACTGTGACTAAAGATGAGATGTGAAATCCTACCTGAATGACCAGATATCGAGAAGGATCCCGTGCCATTTTTGTAAACTCAGCTATAAGTTCCCGGAAACGTGGTCGGCTGTCAGCATCAATCATCCAACCTGTACACACACACATCAGCAAATATCCTCATTAGACAAGGAAATAATATAAAACTTACAGTTGACCTGTAGAATCAGATTCAAAAAGGTATACATCATGTGAATACACTATTAAAAACTGGTTTTAAACATAGCCCATTACACTTACATTTCACCATGATCATGTAGACGTCGATGGTACAGATTGGAGGTTGAGGAAGTCGCTCTCCTTTCTCCAGGACCCCGGCTATGTCACTGGCTGGAATCCCATCATACGGTTTGCTCCCAAATGTCATCAGCTCCCAAACTGTTACGCCTACAGAGAGGAGGACAGTTGGTATATGTCAGTCTGTTGAGCTGTCATTCACTTTGTATGGCTCCCAATAAAAGAGAGGAAATGAGAATGACAGGATGCAAGCTTCCCAAATATAACAAAGAATCAAAATCACTATGTTGACAAATTGGCTCTGCTTGCGGGAGTGGGAGTTAGCAGGATGCATATCTGTGTTGGAGGAACTGAGGAAGGGGGAAAAGGAGGAAAGGAAGCTTGTCACTTCTGCCAGGATCTGTTGATGCTTTCGCCATATTGAGCGGAAGGCATCATCAAAACCCTCGGGAGAAAGAAGATTTGGAGGCTGACCAATGCAAGAAAGCTGTTCAGTGTGTTGGCACCTGTGCTGCTGGTGCTGGAAGAAATAATAACGTGGGTTGTGGCAACAATCCCTTCTGTTGTGTTATTGTCCATTTGAGACTGCTGCTGTGTAGGTGTGTTACCTGCGTCCTAAAGCTCACAGATGCTATCAAGATGTTCTCAATTTCTGTCTTGAAATGTTGACGGATCCAAAAACAACATCCTAGCTTCAATACTGCCTTTGCTGTTTAAGCTCTTTATTTGGCAATGAATAAATATTCCTCCAGTGAGACTGTCACCAAAACTCAGGAGTATAGAAGCACAGCTGTTTTACATATCTGAAGTTTCACAACGATCCGAGCTCAGTCTGCATCGCAAGCAGTGTTAATGGCTCACTGGGTTGGAGGCAGAGCATGTGTTCTCCACGTAAAGACTCACCATAACTCCATACGTCACTCTGGTGTGTGTATGTTCGGTTCTGGATAGATTCAAGAGCCATCCATTTTATTGGTACCTGCAGAACAAAACAAAAGTGACGTTATATTTTTCATCTGCCACCTTCGAAAAAGGCTATAATAATATAAAAATGCCCCCCGAATGTGCCTTTGATTACATTTGGACAATAGACTTCACTGGATCATTAACATAGAATATATTTTCCTACAAAAAAAATGCTGTCTTTTAATGAATACAGCACGGTGCTGCATCAGATCATTTTTGCTGGCAAGATTAATGCCATCAATTCATCAGTAGAAGGAATTGTTGTTGAACTAAAATCAATCACTGTCTATAACACATACTACAAGTAACTACACTGTCACCTAGTGGTGGTGAATTGCAATAGTCTAACGTACAAAAATCCCCTTTTTATCTGGAAATGATAACATTTACCATAGACATAATAGATTTCAATTGTAGCAATGGATTTGATTAGTTTGTGTCACAAAATACAGCAAAATAATACAAATATTTGGGATGTATGATAATATTGTGAAACCATTACATTATTGGGCGCTACAGAATGTCTATAATGCAGGTCCCCCTGTATTTACAAGCTAACACACACTACATATTTTCTTTGTGGAAAATATTGCTTTCAGTCTCACAAAGAAACATCTATAAGAGAAGGAACATTTCTGTTGTCATGTCTCTTTTACAATAGCTACAATCTAGAGCAAAACTACAAATGTGGATGTATTACATGTTTTTGGAAATGATTATGGCAGACAGACACCGACCTTTCCCCCATCTGCATGGTACTCTTTCTCGTCTGCGTTGAGGAGTTTGGCCAGACCAAAGTCGGTGATCTTGACATGTTGAGGAGTCTTCACCAAAACATTTCTCGCTGCCAAGTCACGGTGTACTAAGCGGCGCTCCTCCAGGTAGTTCATACCCTTTAGTCAAACAAACGATAGAGTACAAGTTGTTCCATAAGCGCAGTTCTCTTTTTCAAAAGCTGTCTGATATGGCATGTAAACATTGCTTGATCCAAGATATAAAAGTGCTCTCTTGATTAACCTGTCATCATAAACAAATACATCATAGCAGTCAACAGTATTTCTTTCTAGCAGTTGCCAAAACAAAACTTGCCCTGCAAAAAAAACCACTTATTTAGTTTTTATCTGGTAGACATAGAGACGGGATAAACTGTTTTGTGTTTGCAAGTAAAGCTCAATGTAGCTTTTTAACAGACCCACCCCCTATGTAAGTTGATGCCTTTACAAGCTGTTCTCTCACCTTGGCTATCTGCACACACCAGTTGAGCAGGTACTGGGAGCCGATATTGTCCTTGTTCTCTCTGACATAGTCCAGCAGGCAGCCGTACGGCATCAGTTGAGTGACGAGCTGCACTGTGGAGGTCAGGCAGATGCCGAGCAGACGACACACGTGGGGGTGCTCCACACTGGCCATCACATAAGCCTCCTGTGGGGCACAGTTAGATCTTTTTTTCATTTAATGCATTATATAAATTGGAAGCAGTCAGGTGAAACTAACAAAATGTACCCCCTTATCTACTGTAGATCTAAAAAGGAGACAATTCATATTATTTTAAAATAGCTACGAATAAATTGTCTGTTTCAGAAATACTTCGCACAGCCGTTTCCATCTTCAATGAAAAAAACTGATAGCATAAGAAACATGACATTTGTTTAAATGTCCAGTGTTTGGTGATAAGTTTCTTAGCAGCAGTCATAGCCAGCCAAGCATATTTTATGTGGCTCAGCTGCAAGTGGAAACTCTCAGTCACCATAACAGAAAAGCGAATTAAAGAAAGAACCATGGGGATAATCCTCGCAGGCCACCATCAACAGGCTGCCTCCAAACCGTGCAAACAGCACTTGAACTTAGCTTTATTAAGGAGAACTCCAGCCGTGAGTACATTAAATGTACCCCAAACATTATCCACAGGACTCTTACAGTATGAACATTGTTCAGTGCATAGCCACTTTATTATTAGGAGCCCTGTAATTTAAAAAACACGCCTCTGCCCCCAAGGCAAAAGGTTCAGAGGACGCGTATGTCTGATTCAACTTCCAGATGTACGGTGACTGAGAAACATGATCGCAAAATCACAGTATTTAAGATGCACATTCATCAGTTATCATAATGCCGGCTGCTCTCTCAGTGCGGCTACAGATCTACATTCCTTTCCAGAACACCTCTGCCTTGGGTTACAAAGCAACGCCCACCACAGTCCTCCAATGAATTAATCTCATTTCCTTACAGGCCAGTAACAGGTCACTTTGTAGAAACTTGACACATTCTCTAATACAAAGAAAATAGGAAGTCTTACATTTAAATTAAAGTTGCATGTGCTATGTATTACAGGAGGCCCTTCTATTAATTTGACATCTGGAAGCAATTATTCTCATATTAATCAACTACTTCCGACTTCTGAGCATTGTATTTTATTATATTGTGATAATGTGCACAGACTTTTTGACTTTCTTCTCCTACCAGTAGCACACACTGTAGCATTCTTGGACATGTATTTTTAAATGAATGGCTGTTTTGGTTCTGACTCAGTATTACAGTAAGCGTAGAGTTACAAAATGTACCACATGAATCACTAAACCTACGTCCAAGATCTCTTTGTTTGCTTTTGGTGAAGTAGCCTCTCTCAAAACCTTGATGGCCACAGGGATCTTCACATCCTCTCCCTCTGGAACCCACAGACCCTGTATGGACACATTTTGTTATTTTTCACACTTGAATCATCAACTGAACACAAGTGCAAACATGCAAATGTACAGTAAAATGTACAAACAGTGACGCTCATGTATTGCTTAAATTAAACCCTGCCAGGAGTGGGAAAAAGCACATTTACTTTAAGGTACTTCTATTTATGCTACTTTCATGTTTCATTTCAGAGTGTACTATAATACTTTTGACTCCACTTCATGTAGTCGAGCTAAATAAAGTAATACAATCATACGTAATATTCAACAGCGACCCGCCCCAAATCGCTTAATTACTTTTAAAACCTCAAACTACACTTATGATATTCTGCTTAAGAAAATGAATGAATGCAGAACTAGGAATTGAAATTAAAAGAGGGCGAAATTGGTAGTTTGACTTCTTCCAACACTGACTATCTTTAACTAAATGCCTAGTCCTTTAACCTTATTCCAACCTTTTTCCTATAACACAATCTTAACACTCAAATAGCTAATTTGAATGTCCTTACTTTACAAAATGTCCCTCAATGTCTAAAACTGAAATGGCTCTTAATCATTAAAAAGCACACGCACTCACTTGTTTTTGTTCTCAGTAAGAATATTGGGTTTATTTACAGATTTACCCAAAGATTAACCTTAAATCAACCCTAAAAGAAAACTTAGTAGAGATCAGTCTTTTGTCTCTGTGTGACAAGTTAGTCTCCACAATGTCACTGTGTAAACACATATCCTGATGAGATTAATACTAAGTAAATGTACACTGAGTGGAGTCACTCATGCATGATCTGGCAAGTTAGAAATGTGTCTTTTAATTGAAAAATTGACAACAGATGTAGATGAGCGAAAACAGTGACGGGTGTTGGTTATGTAAACTTGGCACATGCAGAACTGCTCAGCTCCAGCTCTAATAAAGCTTGACGCTGGAGCCGAATTTTGCCAAAAAGGTGATTGGAGACAAAAACCTGCATGAAACGTGTTATTACCTTGTAAACTGTACCAAAGGCTCCTGAGCCCAGCACTTTGAGTTTCTTGAATTCGGGTTCCTTCAGGATTCGCAACAGAGCCTGGTTTGGTGCTTCTCCACTAGGAGTTAGGGGTTCAACCAACTGGAAAGGAAGGATTGAATATATTATATACAGTCTCACAAACAGCAATAGAGAGTCTTTAAACAAATGTAAACATTGAGAAAAGTCCCATACTGTATATATCATTTGAAACAGATGCCTGCGCTTGCCCTTACAAGCAAAAGAAGATGGGTAAAAATAACCGTCTCAGCATAAATCAGGCTTGTTTCACTGTAAATTATCAAAGACAAGCCCCTCTCGACAGCTTGATGTCTCTACAAGAGTGGTGACTCAGTCCCCTCATCTCACCTCTCTCTCTTGCAGAAGTCTGCGCGTCGTTCTCTTCCTCTTGATGTGGCGTCGGCGCATCAACACAAACACAGACAGGCCTGCAATAAGAACAGCCAGCAGCCCACCGACAACACCAGCCGCGATCATGGAGAGGCCAGAGCTGCCGAGAGACAGGTGGGAGCTCATTTAACAACGCAGGGAAAACAGAGCACATTTACAAATTCAATAAACAAGGAGAGAAGGAGAGAAGGAGAGAATGAGAGAAGGAGAGAAGGAGAGATGAGAATGCCTAACTTAGTTTATCCTTCAGCATCAGTGTTACTATATTTACTCACCTTTTATTCTGGCAGCCTTCAAGACCAGGCCCTCTGCAACTGTGAAGAAATAAAGGCAAAAAAGTTTGAATATATACTATCATTTCTATTTCACACTGCAGAATCACCGGGTCATTATGAGTCCATTGTTTACATATGATGCTAAAACAATCCTTGAAAGGCTTTGCAATCAGCCTCCACACATTTTGTTCTATCCCTGACAGCCAAATTCTGTTTCTTAACCAGTGTTGGGCAAGTTACTTCCAAAGTGTAATATATGACATATTACTGTCTTTTTAAAGTAACAAGTTACATTACAATATTACTGTCTCTGAAATGTAATGAGTTACACTACTTTTATATTACTTTTGAGTTACTTTCACCAAAATAACCGCAAAAGAATGGCTAGGTATTTTAAATGCTAAAATGTAGTTTAGTGCAGCTCATTATACATCCAGTGAAGGGCAATGTGGTATGGCTTAACAACTGTGTAGGCCCTTAAGGCTTCTAACAATTTGTATTACACGGCTTAGTTGAATACTCAATTCTGATTGTAAATTCTTAACATGTGACACGTTGTTCATACAGTACAGACCACTGTCAAGGACTATAATTAAGGTGGCTAAGGAGGATCAAGAAAGAGAAAGGAAAAAAGGTTAAAAGACGAGCGCTGGACGTCAGATAAGTCACCAGAAGAAGGCAGAGAGGAAGTAAACACTAACAGGACACGGAATGGGCTCTGTATTTTGTTTAGTATATGGCCATGTACAGGCCCGGTTCCAGAACCAAATGACTTGGGGTGCATCTGAGATTACAGGGGGCGCAGCAGTAGTAGGTTTGCATGAGCAATAGTGGCCGGCAACAGCAATGAAAAATAGCATTGAGGTTATGGTCCCCAATGAACAGATTATGGCATTTGTTATGTTTTGAAACCAAGCAAGTCAGAACATTTCAAGTGAGTTAAAAGTGCAATCCTGAAATATTTCATATAGTCCAAAGTGGATTATGGCAAGGAAAAGCACAAAAGCTTCAAAACTGTACTGAGAAAACAAATGAGAAAATTGTAAAGCAAGGCAAATATTATTTGAACCAGCTCATGGTTTGAAATGGCAAACATTGAAAAGCAAAAGTATTATTAAAACCATGTACATCATCACCTTGATCCCATCATATACTCTGGGAAGAGAATATACTGTGCTTGAAAACTGGTATCACATCATCATGTGAGGTTGACTTTGTGACCTGGAGAACATTTCAGCTGCAACATTAGCTCGTTGATAAGCTTGGGATATGAGATATGTTTGTAGCCCTTCGTGGTGAAGGCATCTGTGCTATTGTATGCATTATTTTTGAACCAACATTCCTACAGGCATGGCAGAATATGGCTCTGTTTTCACATGAATATTCTAGCCAGTCTATTTTTATACCACGAGCTGCAAAATGACCGCCTTACCCCACTGTACAGGCGGGTACTTGTTTAGATATACACCTGGGCAGGCTGTTATGCCGTGGTATCCTGGCACCTGCGGGCCGCAGAGGGGCGGCGTAGTTTCGGGCGACGAAGACTGCTGCTCCGGGGGCGAGTCAGGCTAGTGTCCACAACGGAGGGTAACGTGATGTCAAGCTAGTGTCCACAACGGAGGGTAACGTGATGTCCCCAACTGAGCTGTTGCTACTGTCTGCAGTAGATGCAGTGTTGCTGGCGTTTAGTGATGGTTTCTTTAACCATTTTCGTATAAATGATTATCCACACTGCTGTGGAAGCATTTTGGAAATGATGAACGCGCAGCAGAGCAGGTCACGCGCACCTGACACAATTTGTTGTTTGTATTTTTCGCTCCGTTCAGTTTTTTTGAATGGTGCATACAATTCAACTGGGGGTGCAATGCATGCCTATGCACCCCCGAAGATCCCTACGCGAAGCCTGAAGGGTAAACACCAGGTTTACTAATCTACCCGCACCATTTTTCTCTGGTGTTGGAATGTCTCGCTATGTTAGTACATTCTTAAAAAACAAAACACCATTTAATTTTGGGTTAAAATGTGTTGTAACTGCGTTACTTAGCATTGTAACGGGTAATATATTACCCACATTTCATTAGCAATGCGTTACATTACTTCGTTATAGCAAAAAGTAATATATTACTGTAACTCCCTTACTTTTGTAACGCGTTACACCCAACACTGTTCCTAACACAATCGATTGTGTGCAAAAAAGACGACTTCTGCCAGTGAAAGCCTCCAAGTTCTCTGCAATTTCCTACAAGACTAAATACCAATAATGCATCAATAACTGGGGTCCATTGAGGTCAGTTTCCAACCCTTAGGGGTGAGGTGGTTTTCTTGAAGTATCTTTGTAATTAAAAAATGTTATAATTTCATATTCCAGCTACTTTTTTGGATATCATGCCATTCACATTTTAAAATTTACATTTTAAGAAATTGTAGTTTTTGTATTACTACCCCAAGCTTTGCTTGAGTAGACAAGAGGAGAATAGATGAGTTTCTAAAAGGGACTGGAATACTGTGAGGGTCTCAGAATAGTGGAGATCTTTGGGACAATATGTTCAAAACGGTTTTTTTCCAAATGTAAATTGTGAAAAATTTAATATAAGATATTTCTAGTGTGAACCAAAATATAATACTAAATATTATACAAGTAATTTTTCTTAACCAAAATGACATTAAAATAAAAATGGCATAAAAACACATATTATTCTAATACGGGTCCTTTTAGACCCACTTATGGAAGAGTGTAGGGTCTAGGGTTGCAAAATTCCGGGAATTTTCAAAGATGGAAACTTTCCATGGGAATTAACGGGAACAAACTGGGAAATTGAAGGTTGGCTCTTCATAGGGAACTTAAATATAGTTGGGGAAAGTATATTTTAGCATAATCTTGACCAAAACAAACAGATGCCATTCAAGTACACTCTAATATCCATGCCATAGCACACTGCTTACTGCATGGCTATTGAGACCACACAAAGGTTCGCAACAGGCTCACAAATGTGAGAGTGGAAAAACTGGTTGCCATTCGGGTAAACCTAAGGCTCTTTTACCTCATTCACACCAACGCAACTCCGGTTCAAGCTCCGTGCTAGAGCTTTTCAGGTTCAGAACCGGTTCTTCGGTTTAGCTCCGGCTCTTTTCACACTGCCCAGAGTCCGACTGGTGCTGCGTCATTGCGTCATCGTTTGCGTCATGACGTAACCGTTTGCGTGCCTTCTTCACCAAGCCAAGCCGTGCGGAAACCCCTCAGTTCATCGACAACAACAACAATGGCCGATTGTGCTCCAGCTTCCTCTGTACCTCTTCGGAAGACCAGATTCCCAGTAGGTAGCTGGTCTCTTCAGTGGACCACTGCTGCTTGTTAAGTTGCTCCATCGTTGTGTACAAACTGGATAAAACGCAGGCTATTTCTTGTTGTTCAGGAGTTGATGTTAATGAGTTAATGAGTGGGGTTGGGGGGGATGAGTAATATTACTCAACATTACTGTTTTTGTTTAATGAAAAAATAGTTAAATAATTAAAACTTGTTCTGTTCTACTTAAAAAAAAAAATCTGTTGAAATGTCATGTTTTTTGTTTAATTTTGCATCGAATATTTCCAAAATTACCCAGCTTAACTTCCCATGGAAACTTTCTGGGAATTTACCGGAAATGTTTCGCCCCTTTGCAACCCTAGTAGGGTCCAGTCACTCGTGCATCTAAGGGTTAAATGTAGTGCAATTTTGTATTTATAAAACACTACACTAGTCAAAACACAAGTTGTGTAAATCTTCGTCATATTTTACTTGATAAAAGGTTGCACAATATGGTTACAGAAGCCAATCAACACAGGTTTGTTTGAAACAATATCCAAGATAACCATTAACAACACCACCATGGCTGAAAGTTGATAATCAGTGAACTAAACATCTGCTTTCAGTTCTGTAAAAGTTAGTTTTGTTCTGTTATATGGTGCAGTGCAGACCTCTATCCATTGCAAACAAATGGAAACCAACGATAACAGCATATAGAAAGCTATACAATTATGATATGCTTTGGAAAAAGAGCTTAAGTAATACATGGAATGATGTGTAAAATGTTAAGTAAAGGGGAAAACTAGAAAATGTACTATAATCTTCATTAACTTCCCCTCCTAAATAGTCAATTTCATCACTAATCTCAGCAAAAATGTCTTGATATTAGGAGCCAATTTCTCTACAATTTGTGCCAGCAGCACCACAGCTGACCCTTCTGGATCGGATTAAGTTACTGAATCAACATTACGACAGACAAATGTTTGCAACACAGAGAAATGCAGTGCCAGTTCTCATCTGGGCTGGAGGAAGTCGTTACCCCTGAGTGCAGTTTTTGTGGCAGAGCCTGCACACTTTCATCTCGTCTGCATATTTCCAAACCAGCATGTCGTCCTCCCCTGGCACGCCTTGTGGACACCGGGGAACACAGAACAGGCCATCCTGGTAGTTAGCACACTTAGTGCAGTTTCCAGATCCCTGAAAGACAAAGAGAAACCTTGAGATGTTTACAACTCCCTTGAGGAGAGGAGTAAATATTATGTAAACTGCCCTGTCTCATAATAATAATTTCTCAAAGCTAGATGCGCACATCTTTCTCATAAAGATGCAACTGTTTGACAATAAAAACCCACCCAGAATTTGTGGACTTACTTTATGCAAGCACAACATTGTTGCAGCAAAGCAATACTTTTCTTTCAAACTTCTCTTGTCAATAATAAAACCCTACATTCCCTATAGTTATTTGCAACCAACCCAAAAAGGGGTTGGAACTTGTTTTCAGTCAAAGAAAAGATTATGGGCATTCAGAAGTAGACTGTGCTCCAGCTAGATCAAACAGCCGCTCCCCTCATCCCAAACACAACACGTCTTGTGGCTGCACTGCATTATGGTCTAATAAAGCTGCTGTTGATTGAGAAACATTCTGCCATGCTACGTAATTGTTAATTTGTGGTTCTCTTTGAATCTGGGCGACCGACATTTACTGAGGACATTTGAGTTGAATAGATAATGTTCGCCAAACTTTTCTACAGTAAAGTTTCTGCATAATGTTCAGTTGTGTCAAACGTACCGGAGTACTGCAGGTCGCGCTCCCATTCATGCGATGACACTCAGGGTGACACTCGATGCAGGTCTTATTCACCGCAGTCTCTCTCGGCTCTCTGCAAAAACAAAAACAAAGCTGACACACTTCCCCCACTGGCACGCCTCGTTTTAAGTTACATGTAATCCCTTCTTTGAGGGCACAAGTTAAATTGTAAGCATGTCAAGATTACATGTTTGACAGAGATCTGCAAAAATCAACAGATTTTAGTAAATGTGCCAATTCAGCTACAGTGTTTGTCTTCTGGAGGTTTAATTTAAAATATCTTGGATCGTATTTGCTCTTTGAAATTGATTCAATAACAAATCCCCAGTGTCTAGTCTGGAAATGCTTGCGGTATGAAAATGGACTTTGAAGGACTTAACTGTAAAGTGCACGGATCTTGTATTCAGACGGTTTGTTTGTCTAACGTAAGAAACTCTGCATTTCAGGGCTTAAAAAGGCATTAAACTCCCTTACCCCTCCAGGATGTTGCAGGAGTCAACACAGCTCCCAGCTCGGTTGTAATCTCGACAGGCAAAACACATGTCAGGGCCGGGACCCCAGCAGCCGTCCGCGGTACACTTCCTGTCGCAAGTGTTGTTCAACAGGGCTGAAAACAAACAAACAATCTCAAGGATCTTTCCCGTATGATTACCCAATTTTGTGATTAGACTTCATTAATTGAATCTGGTTGGTGCATTGCGTAATCAGAAGTTACACATCAACAAAGAGGATCTGGCTGAATTTGTTGTGGGAAACCAATTTCAATTTACCACATGTGGCAGCATCAGCATCTTCCTCTATGGTGGCAGTCTGGCTTTCTGATTTGAAGAGCCTCTTCCAGTGGCTTTTTTTGGTGTAGCACAGGTTTCGGTTCTTATAGATGACCACGTCTCCATCGCTGATTTCTTTGAGGGAACGAAGGCCCAAGTGGTTGATAGTGAGCTGAGCTATCATCAAACTACGGCTACCACTACCAAGGATAAAATAATGGAGCAGGAAGAGGAGAAGAAAAAAAAGGAAAGATTTTACGACAGCCTTGAAAAATTCAAATTGAAATTCAAAAGCTTTTATTTTCATTGTACAGAATACAATGAGATTTATAGTCACTGCTCCAGCGAGTGCTTTGAAAACAGACATATTAAAACACAGATTAAAAGGTCTGACAGTTTCGACCAGCAAGTAGTGCACACAGCTTCGGATGGTCATGTAGATGACCAGGATTAATAAATAAATAACAATAATTACAGTGAATACATAGAGACAGATCATGATTATTGCACAGTGGGGATATGGGGAGTTATTTTTGTGTGTTTAATGTCCTAATACTCAACACTTGCTTCATTTCTGGTGATCTAAAGGTTGTGAATATACAGGGGGATCTTTACAAGGAACATACCGTTTAGTTCTTCCTCGAACGATCTCCAAATTCTCAAAAGAACTGAGTGAGCTCATGCTATCTGGCCACGTTTGGATCAACAAGTATCCTGAAGCAACACATATATCGTTAATTGTTAAACGGTTTCATGTGTATTTAAGGTGTGATGCATTACTCATTCCTTATGTAGTCTTACCAGTTATTTCCTTAACCGTCTTAAACACTTCAAGCTGGGAAAGCTCCATCTTTGGTGTTTTGGTAAATGGGTCCCTACAAATAATGATAATGTACATGTTTTACATCATTGTTAAAGGTAAAAGGTAATTTATTACAGTTGATATAGTTGGCATACACAGGCTGTAACACTGTTTACTGTCCTTAACTTACCCATGAATTGTTGTGTGGATGATAGCAATGTTGCCATTGATTTTCGTGCAGTTTTTAAATGAGTCAATGTTGGTGGCGTTGATAGAAATGATGTGAGTCAGGTTTCCTATTCCAAGTCCATTACACACTGTAAACAATAACAAAACAACATCAGTTAAGAAACTTTTTAAGAGCTCTTGACTTTACTCTCATTTTGGTATTAGGTTAAACCAAACTGAGCATGGCATTTTAGACAAACTGTGTTGGAAAAACTAGTAGATTTCAGAACCTTAACTTCACTACAAGAATCAATATAATGATATAAAGTAAAAGTACCAATTATTGAAAGCAAATTGTAAAGTATCACAACTAAAAGTCCATTCATTATAGCAGCAGTGTGTTTCTTAAAGTTTTATATAAGTATGTATTGGATCATAGCTAGTGTTTCAGTAATATGAAAGTTTCATTATTGTAGTTGGTGCCTCAAAAATGTCCCCAGGTTGCAGAGTGATAGTTTGAGCCCCCACCTTTTGGGCACAGTCCATCACATTTGGCGCACCTCCTGATTCCTCCCTCGTCCACCTCGTATGTGTTAGCACTGCACGTCCGGACACACGATCCATGATCCGTTACAACATAGTTATCTGGAATCATTCCAAAACACAAGCTGTTGACTTCATAACCATTTTATGTTTAATGTTTATAGTATGAATGACATCAAAACCAATCCTCTCTCGCGCAAGTTTGTATCAAAAGCACAACTATAGGTACATAATAATCCTGGGCCTTACAGTAAACACTGAGTAACACTAGGACAGACCTGTGTAAGTTAAACTGAGAAAGAACAGTTGTTGCATTAACACGCCCTGAAACTTAATCATTTTCTTTTTCGTGTTTCTAAAGTTTATAATTAAACTTGGACAAAGTGTAACCCTGGGCCCTTGTTCAGCATACCTCAATGTGAAAGAGCTCATAATCATGCATGGTGTGTTTCATACTGCCTAGTGAAGTCTACTAGTTTGACTTTGATTGAATGACTGTCAAGAAAACATCTATAGCAATTATGTTATATCACTGTATAGTAGGTTTAAGTAATGTATTAGCAATCGTGGCTAAAAATACAAAACAAAAATAATACGTTTCAGAATCATACGGAGCCCCAAAAGGTTCATGGACAAAATAAAAAGTATCTTGTGCGCATGAGAAAGTATTTTGTTACCAGTGTGCCAAGTAGGAAGTGGAGCACAGGCTGGCTTTCTAAATGCCAGTTGAGTAGCACTTGAAATGTTTGGCTCTATGAAACCTGATGTACTTATATGATTCTGTTTTCTTAAAGGTTGTATCTTCCTGGTCGAATGCACTTATTGTAAGTCGCTTTGGATAAAAGCGTCAGCTAAATGCAATGTAATGTAATAAAAAAGCACAGAGGAGACAACCGTTTCATTGCAGACTTTGTGACAAACCCTGGTTGATTTACTGAGTTGATAATGTGACGACGTCTCATCGCTGCGTTTGTTATGGCTGAGAGCCAAGCCGTGACAATAACCAGCTTCGTAGGACCGCTTAGCAAGATCGCGTTTGTTAGGGTTAGTTAAGCCGGGTAACTCAAACATATCCAGGGTCTTTTGAACTGGCTTCGTCGTACAGGGCACTGGAGGCAGTAACGTGTAACTCAGCAGAATCTGAGAAGAGCAGCACCAGCTGCAAAGAGCTGTGCCTTTTACTGTTTACTTCACTGCGTTTCTCTTCATTAGAACAGCTGAATAGAGATCGAGGCTGCTACGTTCAACCACACACACCTCTACACACATCGAACTGCCCAATTATTCCCCTCGTTTTATCAAGGAGATGTCCGGTCACCAGGGCGCATGATGTGTGTGTTTGTGCTCAGCTCCACTCTGTGTGTGTGGGTTTGGTGTGTTTGTGTGTGTCCGACACCGGCATTTGTTTTCAAATTACCATGAACAGTAATTTACACACATCTGGTTCTCCATCGTTATATGTGTATTCCCAAGTGAAAGAAATTTGTTTAATCTTAATCTTGATGTTGTGCTATAGTCCTGCCGTAGTGCACCGGAACGAAAGGCACTATCATAAACAAATGCGCACACACACACACACACACACACACACACACACACACACACACACACACACACACACACACACACACACACACACACACACACACACACACACACACACACACACACACACACACACACACACACACACACACACACACACACACACACACACACACACACACACACACACACACACACACACACACACACACACACACACAAACTATCTTGTGCGAACGAGAAAGTATCTTGTGCGAACAAATTAATAAAGCGTGGCCTCGTTTTATTTAAATTGAGGCCACGAATTACATCTCGTGCGCACAAATTAATAAAACGTGGCCTTGTTTTATTAATTTTTTTCTCTATGAACCCTCCAGGGCTCCGTAGAATCAGAATCAGGTTTATTACCAGGTAGGTTTACACGTACGAGGAATTTGACTTGGTGTCGTGGTGCATAAAAACAATAATTAAAAACACAGGTAGAGAACTAGAAAAATATTTAAAATAATTTAAAATATAGTACACTATAACAGTATTTTCATTGCAATGGAAGGGAATAAGAAGGAATAAAATATGGAATTAAAATCGGCAGTAATACAAAATATTGTTGTACATTGTGTGCATTGATGTCATGCATTTTCTCTGTTTATCCAATCTTACGTGGGCAGCTCTTGACGCAGGTGGCCCCAAAGTTGTACTTCCCATGTGGGTTGGGTACCAGCTGGTGCAGGTTGGGGTCGTAGCGCATGAGGCCTGGGCAGGAGTCTTTACACACCCCATCGTCCTGGAAGTCCCGACAGGCCTGCAGCACAAACAAGAGTCATCCAGTACACAGGGACCATAACAGAGCCTCTCTCTAATGATAACACTGCATTCCTCCACAGCCACAGCTTAATCCTCAGAGCTGCACACAGAGAGAGAGAGCAGACTCGAGGCACTGCCAAATGAAAGATTTAATCAGCAGTTATGTGTCTCATTGGTATTGGAACCAATAACAATATGTGTGATCATAAAAACAGATGAGTGAGGGCTTTGTTTGGTTGAACGTCTCTCATCCAGATTAATTGCAGGGGTATTAAAGACACTAGTTGTTTAAGTTTGTTTCTTCCCAATGTCCTTTATGATATAATTACGCTTGTGCCCCATGTGAAGGTGTCTTTCTCTCACCAGACAGTCGTTGGGCCGCGGTCCTGTGCAGCCCGCAGCACAATGCTCATTACAGCAGTCTCCGGGGGAAGGTCCTTTGCATCTCTTAGAGCACTGCTCTGCACAGTTCAGCTTTGTGACTGGAAATAAAACAGGACACAGTCATTGGAATGACCTGTAGCAAGTGTTCTTCTATTTATGTTTGATGTTGACATTCTGCATGTACAAGTTATGGCTAAAACAATAGAGAACGTTAGCTAACGTGTTCCTACTTGGTGTTGTTGGTTTGCTGGAAACATTTTAATAAATGACCAAGTAATATAAATCATTAAGACTCAGTGTTTCTAAAAAGTAGAGTATAGAAACATGGGAAACAGTTTGTAGTGATTCACCTCACCAAACATGTTTTTTCTAGGGTAAATAAATCACAAAATGATACTCACACGTCTGACAGTTTTGTATACCGGGTGCCCAGCATGAGCCATTAAGGCAGCTTGAGTCGCATCTGTTTTTGCCTTTATAAAAGCAAACCACAAGAAAGTGTTTAAAATGTGAACCTCACATCCTTCAACTTGTTTAACAATATACAAATAATTTCATGTAACACATTTCTGTGCAGTCTTTTGCCCTGCGCTGTGAATGTTTTACTTACTACAATAAGAAGGGCTGATGTCCGATGGCAGCACCATTTTGGGTTTGTTATCACCGTTGACAATGTCATACCACTTTATCGTTTCCACATTGCAGGGCTGGATATTCAAAAACTTTACACCTCCTTTAAGAATTTCTACAAAAGAAAATGCCACGTTAATTTGATAAAAATACAGAATTTATTTGATTGATATTTTTTACAGTAATTCTGTTTAAGAGGACTAAAGCAATGGAGAGGTGTACTGACCTGTGAGGCTGGTGAGAAGAAGCGTCTTGGTGGCGTTACCGGTATCCTTGTCAAAATTGGAAAGAACAGCGAGGCCAAACGATCCCTCGTAGAGCGAATGACCGCGAATGATGCGCAGATTCTGCAGAGGAATCTCCTCCGCTGTGTTGAGGGCTATCAGCACATAGCCGCCCACTTCTTCAATTGACTGTGGAGAAATACAAATGGGAACCTTGTTGAAAATTGAAGTAGCTAAATTGCAAAGTCAAGGGTTCCCCAAGCATAGAATGAAAATAAAAGTTAAAAACTGAACCTTGGTGAATGCTATTTCCTGTATTCTTATCAACCTTACAAAACAATATGGAACAATTGGTCATCCAAAATAATGGTGAAATACATTTATTACAAGTGTACGCATGAAACTACATTTAGTTTTATTGAATCGAGGAGCAGTTTAGAGCAGTATGTAGTATGTAGCTTAATAGTCAAAACCTAGGGCAAAGAGTGCCAGGAAATAAGTACATTTTACTAACACTTATTGCAGTGAGTGTAAAGGAAATTGATGTGACTATCAGCAAAACAGCATTTTATTGATTCAAAGCTTCTCTGATCTGAGAAATGTATCAAACAAAAAATTGGGTTGACAAAAATAGGATTTAAAAAAGTGAGCAGGAAGCCCCTTCCCTACTAGGGACCATTGGGACTACTGCATGATATCTGCTGATTGTAAGCTTTGTGTGTGTAAGCTTGTATGTGAGTGTGCTTGTCCCTTGCCAGTACAGTGTTCACAGCATCATGAACACACTGAATCATCTGTCACTGCGGACTTACTCTCCACTGATTTTAATTATCTGTACTGAAGCGATAAGAGCAGTGAGCAGCCTGCAAAGATACAGGATAAATTGTCTTTCAAACTGGATTAAGACCACCAAAGACATGATAGGAAACTTCTCCCATCTGTTATGTGCCTGTTTAGCCTCCACTGCTAACAGAGTACAGGCTTTACCATGAGAAAGGACAGGTTATGGTGACCCTCCATGTGGGTGACCTCCAGGTTTTCCAATACGACAGTGCAGTTGCTGTAAGTCTTCACCATGTTCAGGTAGTGGTCCTCTTTGGAACCCAGGAGGTTTAAACGATTTGTGATGCCTTGGCATACTGCAGGAAAAGACAAAAACAAGTGGGAATTTGTTAGATTTATTCAAATTATTCTTGAAACAGATACAAAATGGTTGTAAATCATCCACAAAGTCACACAAGCACTGCTTATGTAACACCCTGGCTCAATGTATGACTGTCTCAGTGTGTGTCTCTGTTTGTGTGTTTGGTCTGCACAGTCAGAACTTGGCCAACTTTCATGTGAAAATAACCGTTCTGGGTTTCATCTACAATAGGAATCAAATCTCACTAACAAAGCCAGTTCTGGCTCATGAGTCAAAGTGAGTTGGCTGTATTTATACTGGCAAAGGACGGGAGATTTCCACTTCTATGTGGCCAGTTAAAACAACCACTGCGACCAGCATCTCCAGGCCTATTGTGTCATTTCAGAGAAATTATTTGGTGTGTAACAGATTCCATGAGATGTGAGTTGGGGGAATTCTAGCTCTCTAAATCCCATAATTGATAACGGCCTTCAGCCGTGTTTTTTGCATATCTGATTTTAGGGCAAGTCCTATAAATGACTCTATAACAATTTAAGGCTTAAAACAAATGCTGATCCATGCACCTTCTTAAACTTTCAGTGCCAATAACAACAAAGCCATACAGATATTCACAGGACAACAATTGTAGGCTGATAATCTGGCCTTATGCAATAAAGTGTTTGGATAAGGAATACAGTATATCTGATAAGTGCAGGACACACACAAGAGGCTTCTTTTCCTCCTGCAGTCTTTAGAATGATAAATGCATGTATTAAGACAGAAACTCGTCTTCCTCTGTTCAGGAGTCTGAGCTGGTCAGACAGGTTCTGACTGGTGTAAAACAAAGAGTCAGCTGGGCGACGCCCCTCCAATAAACACAAGCACTCATGCATGCCAACATACACATAATAAGCATATAATTGCTTTTTTTATTTTTTAAGTATTATGGGTTAAGCAATAGGTGGGAAATAGGAAAATATTTGTCCTTCTGTTTATTAGAAAATAGTGGTGCTGGTGTAATTTCTCTCGGGTCACATTCCACAACGTGTCTGCTCTTGACTGCAAAGAAAGGCAAACATGTGCTCCAAACTGTGAAACGCACCTTCCCAAACTGTACATAACAGTTAGCTTTGATGCACTGATGTGTTTTCTGATTTGCCAATTGAAAAAAAAACGACATAACATCATCTTTTAGCTCAGTCAAACTAGTATCTGAAGACTATTTCTTGGCTTCTCCTCTTCCAAGGTGCATTTTTCTCATGTTGTTGTTTTGAATTCACACAAAACAACATCAATGTTGCACTTAATCAGTGAAAATGAAAAAACAAACATCTGTCTCCCGCCCTGCCTCTTCTTCTTCCTCCTCATTAGTTTGTCCCTGAGGGATCTCCCTGGCAGGAACCCTGCAGTCCAGCAGGCGAACGCCACGGCAACCGAGGCAGACTAGCAAAGGCAAGCTGACCGTTTTAATTAGAGGAGCAATGTGAGATGTAATTAGCACCCTAATTATTACACAGAACGAGAAAACATACTGTAATAAACACAAAGGTTGTCATGAGTGTGAAGCTGTGAATATGAATCAACCTGACTTGGACATTCTGAATGACAGTCTGCTAATAAGGATGCTGATAATGGTTAATAAGTGTGTTGTATCACCATATGCATGTACATATCAGTATCTATGGACATCTTCCAAGCTGCTTCCTGTCTGTTCTGTTAATATTTATGAAAAGCCATAAAAGCTGCAGGTGAGTAAAGGTTCAACAACCTTCCTCAAGCAGAGGTTCAGACTTGTGTGGTGCACAAGGAAGAAAGAAGAACAGTTGATTGCTCAAGCAAGGCGCAGTATAAAGCCACAGTAAACATTCTCCTCTGTCCACTCTGATTTCATTACTTGGTTGCAGGTGGTAAAAGAACACAAACTTACTTCCTCATCAGGCTGCAAACCCTTGAGAACGAAACAAGGTCAGGTAGAAGCTACTTGGCAGTTATTACCTAAAGATGGCTTCATGGTTCTAGATGGACTTTAATTTTCTTTTAACAACACTGCCTTTAATCGACTCTCATATACAGTATCGGAGATATATGTGTCATAAAAGGTTGCATAACTTGCAAAGCACCTTTCGCAAAGTTGAGACACCTTTGATTAAAATAATGTGCTGAATGGAAGTTACTGTAAATGTTTTTTTCCATAACACCTCATTCAATTTTGACTCATGAAATTCACAGAAACACAGCTGAGCTTACTGTTGCCAATGTGCTTAAATGCAAAGGGTAGGGCCTGCAGTGACGTAACTGATACTGTGACAAAGACTAATGAGGGATTGCTTCACTTCTGCCAGCTGTATTTTCGTCACAAAATGTCCAGGAGGTTACTCTAGGAGCAAGGAGTGGCAGGTCTGTTATATATCTCTTTAGTAATGTAGGCATGAGTGTGTGTGGGTGTGTGTAAAGGCATGTGTGCAACTCTCTGAGGAGAACAAAATATTCTCTGGATTACACTGCGCTGATCAGCCACCGGTCAGAGCTAAACAAAAGACTCGATAAACCAGATGATTAGTCATCTAAGCTTGTTGAAATGTGCGGCCGCATATCACTATTTTCATGTTTACATGGGGACTAGTGTTGGAAGTCAAGGGTGTGTGGGTAGATATTTGTTTCTTGAGGCTATATGATCTGCACAACTACAGAAAAAGAGACCTGCTAAGTCATTAATGTGCTAATTATTTAGGTTTACACTCAAATACCGCACTGAAATTGAGAAATCACATGCTACTGATTGCAAGTCAAACCAGTTTTTTTCCCAGGAGCTGGAGGCTAAGGAGTAATTATCCTACTCGAATCTTACAAAATAATGTTTAATGTTGTTTAACCTTTACTTTTGTTGAACATAATAGTAACAGTATTATTATAACCATTGTATTAATCATGTAGGCACCAATCTTTAAATGTAAAAACGTATTCTCTTTCGACTTTGATGCTATAAAAAACATATAAGACAGAGAAAAGGGGAAAAGCAAGTGAAGCAAGGTAATAAACCAAACTCACACGGACGGATAAAAGTAAATATTTGAGACACGTTAACTAAATATGGTAAGATCAGATGTACGATATCAATACGAAAAACAACCTATGGTAATATAAATATTAATACAAAATGTGGAGTCTCATACATGTTTGGATGATGCTTTGGAGTTTCCTGGAAATACTGATCGGCCACAAATGCAAACCAAACTTTCCAGGATTAGGGCAAAAACTTCTAATGGTTTCCTTTCGTACACTGAGACTATACTTGTAAACCATCATGCTTTATAACCTTTTACAGACAGCAGAGATGGTTCTGCCGCGTTCGCTTCCTCTCATTTACTACCTGCAATTCAGTTACGCTGTGTCCAGAGTCTGATAATTACATTATCTGGAAACTTATACATAATTAAAGGGAAGTTACAATGCTAACTGACATGACTTGTTTCTTTCTATCTCCAAGCCAACAGCATTACGGCAAAGTCTCTGATGTAACTCAATCTGCAGTGTTCCTCCGCTGATAACAAATTGATGCCAAGATTAATTCCCTTATTTAGAAGGTAATTTATGGTTAACCCCCTCATATCCTCTCTGTATTTATGGTTAGAGGATGCTGATAAGAGGGGAGGGTATACAAATTCTGCTTTTATTGGCCTCAGTTTGAATTTGGGGTGCTCTTGGGGTTGCTCAAATTTCCAGAACTCCAGATTTCAGGGAGGCATAAATCTCTCAAAGCTCACTATTTGGGAATGAAGAGGGAACAAAATCCACTCCCTGGATTCTTGCTGTGCATTCAGCTCAAACTCTTAGATTTTCTGGCAACGGCTCAGGAGGAGATGAGGAATCAAATGTCATATAAAGGGAAAGCCAGCAGCAGAAGTAGACAGTATGTGCAGTATTTGCTGGTATGTACTTATATTCTTATAAACACACTTTGTAGTTTGACATCAAATTCCCTGATATCCTGCTCTCTGTACAGGGGAAACGCTATCTTCCTTTGCGTGGGAGATGCATCAATCCCTTAGAGAAAACATCTTGGGGCCTCAGAAAAGGGGCCAGTAAGAAATAGAGGATACCCCCCCTCCCCATTTCCCTCCCTATCCTCAGTGAATGCATCAACACAAGTCCCTTTGACCTCACAGGAAGTTGGTCTTTGCAAAGGGTCAGTTTCAGACGGCTACCCCGCGATGCTGAACCAGATGGCAGCTGATTGTCGTCTCCACGGGAGGAGGACAGTCTAAATCCAACTTCATGTACAATTTTAGAAGAATAACTGAAGTGTTAGGAGGAAAGGGAAAAGGAGAGTATGGAGTGGTTTGTGGTTTTACTAAATGAGATGTAGATGTGGGACACAGGGTCCGTCTGTTGGTCAAACTGTGGCAAGGGGGGTGTTAAAGCTTCACACTTGATGTATGAACGTCACTGACCTTTTCCCTCACAAAGGGGACAAAACACCGGGGCGGCCAGCTGTAGAACACAAGCAAACGAAGCATCCCAGAGAATATGTCACATGTCCTGTAAACAGTTCAGCTTCTGCGACGAAGCTCACTGCGCCTGCCTGAGTCTGAGCACAGTCACTGAAGTTAGGTCTGTTAAAACCTCAACAAAGTGACCAAATAAAGAGCAAAAAGGCTAATGTTTACTCTCTCCTCCTGAAGAGCACTCTCCGACAGTCAGTGAGACACTCCAGATACCTGTGGCTGGGCCCATCACAATGTTTACTCCGCCTCAGCATGAGGAAACTGTGGATTTAGGTTCTGCACAAACACAGGAATACATCCATGTATACTCAAACTCCTGCAAACTGCGATCAGCATTTCTTAGACCCTAAGGAACACAAATCAGTCCATTATAATGCCTCTTTTAAGAGCCTGATCCAGCGTTTACTTTTATATCAGTTATTCTCTTAAATTCTTAGTTTTATATTAATATAGAGCATGGTCGACTGATAATATAGAGTTTGTGCTGCTTACAGCATTAAAGGACATTCTTAAAATGTAACTAAACTGTGTTTTTGAATGTGTGTCCCTGTTACTTTGGAAAATAAAC
Organism: Notothenia rossii; assembly: GCF_949606895.1. Lineage (NCBI taxonomy): Eukaryota > Metazoa > Chordata > Actinopteri > Perciformes > Nototheniidae > Notothenia > Notothenia rossii. The sequence continues at coordinate 67,848,532 of NC_136907.1, forward strand.
AGACCTTTCTGTTAAAGGCCAACCATTTCATTGGAAAAAAGTATTCCGTAAAAAGTATTTCCGATGAAAACTGTTCACATTAAAGTCAGATGACTATGCGTAGGGAGAAAAGGTAGTTTGTGGTTACACACCAACATAGAAAAAACACAAAAGAGTCCTCTTAGGGTAATTTATAGCACTTTTTACCATCTTTCAGATTGTCTCAAAGCACTTTTTGTGTCTTTCAGCTCATTATGTTGGTTTTCTGGCCAACACGTTTTCTGCTTTGGGTCACTATCAATGCTCATCTGGGTTTGGAGGCAGTTGTTTTTAGCATAGAAGTTCTGACAAACCAATTATGTTCCCTGCATATACGCTAACAAAGACAGAAAAAGCTTACAGCTATAGCTGGTGGAAATAGTGGAAATAGCATTTAGTAGCTTCCCACAAAACATAAAGGTAATAATAAACAGTTGAAAAGAGACTGCTATATTGGCCAGTTTTCCTGAAACACAACGTCATATAAAAATTGATGTAATAAATAATATGATAATTATATATCAATTTCGTGTTTGCAGCTTTTCTTTTTTAAATTCGCAGCCTCACACTATTATTCCATTCACCTTAAATTGTATTGGGTTGAAGGCAGATCAGATCTCAGAAACAAATATCTGAAAACCTAAAAGCCACACACCAGCAGAGACATGTTTTTGTCATTTCAATGAGCCAAACCTTTAATGTAGAAAAACATTCATTTATTAAGAAGTAACTGATTTACCAGACGGTATTTCATTGTATTCATGCTGGTAACCATTTGAGTTACTGCTGTGAATAATCAACACGCAGAACATTCATCTCAAGAGCTGACCGAAGAGATACATAAACCATAAATGATCTTAGATGAATTGAAAAGGGCATAAACTACTGGGCACCAAGTTGATTTATTGGAGTTAGTTACACAAAGCTGCATTCCTTTTACTCCCCAGCTGTTACAGACAGACGAGGGGCCCAATATGATGGCCCAAATAATTAAGCAATACATATCATTAGTAAGGCAATTCTCCCACATGCCCTGTTGGAAAGTCCATTAGTCTCCATAAAGGCACCAAACAAGCCCACTCCTGTTACCCGAAACTCTCACAACCTCTCCTAGCCCCATTTAAATTCCAATAATGAACCCACCATTCTCCCGAAATGCTCCACTTCCTCTTTTAAAATCCAGACATTCTCCCTATTTAAACCCATTCTAGCCAAGACAACCCCCCTCCACACATTTCTTTCCTCTTTCTCCTTCCCTGTTAAAGCCATACTCCTCTTCAATCCCACAGGAAGCACGGGAGGAAGACTGGAGAAGGAGTGGGCGTCCAGCACACTGCTGCTCACTCACTGCTCACTGCCCAATGCCCCCCCCCCCCCCCTCTCCCCCCGACGACCGACCGGCACTAAGCCATGCCTGGAAAAGAAGAGCGCAGGAAGAGAGAAAGAAAAACAACAACCACAAGCTAAAGAACCCACACATTTCACACATCATTCCAGCAGAAGAAAGCAGCTGTGATTCGGGAATCCCCGGTTAGTTTATTCGTCCCCAGTTCATAGCAGCAGATCTGCATTGGAGCTCATCGACAGAGTGGACAGATAACTCTCACTCGCTGGACTCCCCATCCGTCTAAACAGAAAGAGATAGAGACTCCTTGAAACACCCTTTCTTCTTAAGGGTTTCTTATTTTAGCCCCATTGCTGACAGGCTCATTTCTGTGTGGATCCAACCGCTGTTTCGCAGCGTTGCCTGCCAACAACTCTGTTACTGCCTTAGTCACGTCTCCAGCCACTCTGCCCCGCTGGAGTGTTCACAGACAGAGAAGCCATAAAAGGAATATTCTACAAAAGCCCTGGGGTTTGCATTAGTAAGCGTAACTCTGTTGCTCAGGCCTTACTCACCATTTCAACCTCTGGTGTACACATCAGCAGGCCCCTAAATCCACTGATGACTAGTTTCTTCCTCAGAGGGCAAGAGTCAGGGACAAACAGAGCTTGGGGAATTGCTTTGGACAGCAGAGGAGCGCTCGTGATTTTCAACACTCTGAAAGGGTATTTTGTTACATGTTGCGTTGTACTCGCCAAAAGCATGACCAATTTCATTTGCCCAGGAAAGCTCCTAAGAATTAAGCTGTATCTTCCTGGTGACACATCAAACTACAATGCTTGAAATGCAATGCGATTCTTCTGCCAAGTGCTTGGAGCCTAACAGTGCTCCGATCAAATCTTCACAGCATCTCCAAAACCATCTTCACTGAAATAGTGTGAGCAGCAACAACTGACAGAGAATGGTCGTAGTTGTTCATCAAACACCTCTCCCACAAGCCCACGGCTCAGATTTCATCCATTGTCAACGTGCGGGGCGTTATCCTGTTCCTGACAAAAAATAGCACATCGCACAGGGTTAACAAAGCCCAGAAACAATGCGTTAGCTTGTTTAAGATGATTATGACTGAGGAGGGCGGTTGTTTCAAGGCCGCCCCCTCACTGCAGAGACACAGAGGGTCTTTTGCACAACGTAAGGCCTGACTGCTTTGCATCAGTCATCAAAGGCATCAGACTTGGCAGACTCTTTTCTCGCTATCAGCTACACTGTTAAACACGAGAACCCTGGCTCAGGATCACCGTGTATGAACTCTCATGGCTACTCCAGAGAGTGGACAATCGGTGTTTGGGCCAAGATACAAAACCTTTCCAGCATTACAGTGATCCAATGTCCAACCTAGAGAAGGATTGGAGAATCGGTCAGCTTCCAAGTAAATAGCATCATCAAATACTTCCCTCTTTAATGCGATATATCCTATATTTAGTGAAACCTGTTTGTTTGTATTACACATGTGCAACCGAAACAATTGTGTTGGCAAAAATGCCATCACAAGATCCATTGAGCTGTTCTGGCACTGCAGATCATTTCACACAATCTCCCTATCACTGCTGTAAGATTGCTTTGTCAACTACAGTTTCCAATGTCAAAAATATACTTTCAATAGTTACTTTTAAGCTAAAGGTCCTGAGTCTTCTAACTGCCATTTGGCACACTCCATCGCCTAAAGAGGTTATGTTATACGATTGAAATCTCCATCTCTACTCTAAAGCCAACATCAACAAAAAAGTCCCAGCAAAAGGGATATGGGTTTCCCTTTTCCTGGGAACTTTAAGGATGTATTCCATGTTAACTGGGAAAACTATTTGTGCTGAGGAAGACGATCAAACGCTCCAGAAAAGCTCCTAAATGGACCATGTGCTGGGATGTCTTTTTTATCACGTACAAAGAGCTAAACAGATGTAACGGTGTTTCCAGTCACAAATCCCGGATTTCATTTCTGATGGTTTTTACCATCAGGTGCCAAGTATTTATAACCTAGAATAAATCTCTGGCAGTTCAGATGACTTTATTACTGGGAAGCACAAGATATCAGAACATAGAAGGAGTATACAAACTGCTGACTTACCAAGCCAGAATACTGTACAGAATAAAATACAGAATATCACCTGCCAGTCTAACGTGCATATTTCAAATACTGCCTTCTTGACTGCTTAACAAAATCCAGTTCATTGGGTTGTTTACAAGGCCTTTGACCCAAAAACCCAATTACATTTTGAGTCTTTTTAATATCTTGTAAATCATATGGGTGCCTGATTATCAAAATAATAGTCGGATTAAATCTAAACAAGTGCATTCATTTTAAAATATCTCAGACAGCCTTCTAATCAGCTCAGGAAGAGGTTGTTGATGAAGTGGACACACTGCAGGGCTGAGGAGGGGGGGGGGGGGGCTAATCCTTATTGCCTGGCATGAGTCCAACTATACACTCCAGGGTATTTCTACCAGGGAACGCATTCTCCACCATGCTACACGGCCATCAGGCTGAAGTGGTTTGTTATGTAAATGAAAGAAGAGTAGCAGATATTGATCATTTATCAGCGGTGCTTTAAGTGTCATGGGGCTGAAATATGATGCAGTGCATGGGAATATACTTATAATATGGCCTTCAATAATTGTTTAGTGGTTAATCTTGCAATAACAAGGTCAGTTCCACCTTTTTTTATGGAGGGAAACATTGCAAGTGAAGCAAGGCGAGTTCCTCCTTTTTACAGGCCTCTGGCCTCAATTATGAAAACATGTGGTAATGAAGATGTTCCGCTCAAAGTCCCACCAGGAAATTAATTCTGAGCTCAATGAAGCATTGGTGATGTTGAAACTTAGGCAATTAGAAAAGGTGGTACAGAAGATGCTGTGTTGTAACTAAAGCATATTATGTTTTAGAGCTCCGGGAGTTAAACAAATCACTTCGACTCTGAAGCTGAGCCTTGCCACCACTAAAGTATTACCCTATCGTCTCATCGTTAAATGGCTAAAATGAAATACGTTTTATAATGCTGATGAAATCCCTGAGAGGTGATGTCGGCTTGTAAAATACTAGAACCATGGTGAGAGAAGGGCTGACATCTTCTTTTGTTTTTCTAACACTCCCCACCACAATGTCTGCCAGCAGCCCTATCATCATCATCATCATCGTCGTAATACAGACAGCTATGTCACAAGGAGGCACGTCTGGTATTTGCTTGTCGGTGTACTCAACTGGTCTATGTGATAACTTGTTTGAGTCCTCTTTGTTAATGACTTCTTGTAGCTTTGAGACAAACATGCTGTGAAGATGGTAATGTCATTTGGTCAGTTTGTCCAAAATGTTGATCCCGACTGAATTTTCTCAAAAACTATTACATGTTATGGTGATTTTCATGTTTCCCAGAAAGATGACTTCTAATACCTTTGGGAATCTATATGTTTTAAATTCAGGCCATATGTCAAATACTTTTTGTGACCAAATGCCTACAAAATAACAAAAGTCCCATCAGCCTCAGCTGTAGCCTATGTGTTTTGTGTCTATAATCAAATGTGTATGTGCTAAAATGCTAAACTAAGATTAGCATGGTAAACATTATTCCTGCTAGCATGTTGGTATTATCATCGAGATTGTTGATGTTTGTATTTTAAAGAATTAGGTTGTCTAAGTGCAGCCATACGCATGGCTGCAGATGTCTTAGTCTTGATATTCAACGTTTGTTTTTTTGTGTCTAGGATTATATGCCTTGATCCAATGTAACGCTCCTAAACAGCTAAACAGATTATCCTACGCTAGCAGCCTTCATATTGCTTAGAATACAGGGATGCCTTTCTCCTCATTGTTGACACAGGGCTGTAAAGTCATGTCTACACGGCAAGTTAAGGTCATGGAAGACAGATAAGCCTCTGTCAAATGAGACAACAAAGACCCGAATAAAGAACCTTTTGTCCATAGACTTTGGGTTTTTGCTGAGAAAGAGACATCCATTCAAGTTTGGTCTAAATGTGAGCCACAGGAGCTGTAGGAGAATTAATTAGTCTCACTCACTTTCCTTTTTCTTTAGGAAAAGCTTTTCAGTTTGTCAGTCATGCCTGTTGTCTTTTCAACCAATTAGGCCACCTACCCACCATGCACTTTTTTGACTTTATTAACTTTTATTCTGTATAAGACACTCTTGTTGGGAAAACTAGATATACGACAATAGGCACACTGTAAGTTGAGTATTAGCTTTTCACTCTGCAACTTGTCAATACCAGGCCCATTCAAAAATGTGACAGAGGGTCTAGACTGGAAGAAACCTGGATGCAACACAGGAATCAGGTAACAAGTGATTCAACATGTAGATGTTTACTTTGCTTGTGAGAAAGTATTTTCTGTAATTTCCCTATGTGCTTCAGTGCAAATCAAATCCGGAAGCTAATAAGCTATTATTCCCTTAATGCACGCATCTAAGGGCTAGCATTAAGCAAGATAGAAGCAAGATAAAAAGTTAGAGAATTCCTGAGGTTGTTTGTTATATTACTTGCAGAGGATAAAGCATATGAGGACCACAAATCATATATTTTTAGTACTGGAAAGGCACATACTGTACGTCTTGATTCACACTCAACCACACTTTTGTAATGAAGCATGTAATGCCTTTAATAACATTGGCAAAGAAAACATACTTTTCATAAGTAGTCGAGCTATGAAAACTGTCAGAGAAGACTAATTAGGGTTACCGAAAGGCATACGTAATTATGTATTCTATAAATTAATTTATGTTAACATAACCCTGAGTCTTTAAATCAGCCCTGTGCTTTCCATTGTTTACAGGTATGAGTGTGGAAAAAAAGGTAAACCTTAAAGCAATATACTAGACCACAGCCAATACAAACTAATGGAAAATAATCCCTCAGGTTAAAGACCTACAACATCCTTTTAACCAGGATGTGAGGCAGGAAGCCCCCCTCTCTCTTTACACTGCAAAAGGGATTACAAATTAAACATCCTGTATCTCCATCGCAAAAGCTTTTAAAAAACGCAGGTATTCATTTAAAAAAAAAAAAAGGCATAAATTAACCATAATGCACCAGAAGTCCGAGCCACAAACAGTGAGTCACAGTTTAAAATGCTCCATTTAGTTTACTAAGCTAATGGACCACACAGGAAGAGGCTAAATACTAAAGGGAAGCACGTTTCAGAGTTCAGCCCCCACCCTTAAACCAATGCTTTCTTCTGAAATATTCTGCGATGGAGATTTGTTTGTGAAGCTATTGTTCCTTTCCCTGTAGGGGATTCCTCTTTTGGGCGCGCACTGTTTGAAACACTGCTCCTCAGAATGGCCCTCAGGCCATTAGAGAAGGTGCCACACCTACAGAAGCTTTTTGGGATAATGTTGAGAGACTCTGATCCCCGATTTAACTGCTAAAGTGAAGCAACACCGACTAGAAAGACCAGACTGAGGCCTGTTTGATGAGCGATTTAGGGAGGGCACGAATATAAAAGTCAAAGATATCACCCCGTCCTTCTGGTGTTTGTTTGTGTATCCTCGAATTTCCTGTTTTTTCTCCCCTCGCTGTGATTCTTCCTTTGTGCACCACCCCTGTCTATCTCATTGACATCTCTCACATTTGCATTGTGACACAAAGACCCATAGAGCTCAGTGCTGAATACGAATACTGTTCAAAGCTTTATTTATCTTTAAAGGGAAAAGGGCCTGTTCACAGTCTAAACTGCACTGAGCTGCACATTTCTCATGAGCAAGTCAAAGCGAGGGTTTTCATTCAAGCTGAGAGGATCTGGGATGGAAACATGTTTGGTGCCCACTTTCCATCTTTACCTCCACTAGTTCAGCTGACCTGCTGTTTCAGCAGCTGCAACCTGACAGGACACATTTAAAAACTGCCTTGTCAAACACATGAAAATAAACTAATTTACTTACAACATAAATAAACGCAAATGGTGTGCAAACATCTACCAAACAGAAATACAGTATACATTTAAACTATATTGCGCGAAAAGCCATTTATGCATTTGTTCCAAATGTTTCGATGGTTATCAATTCACTGTGAGCTTATGTTGTTTTATTCTTTTCCGATTCGACAGTAGCATTTAGAGACACTCCTTGCTTTCCAAAAGAATGAAATCATACAAAACTTTCAATACTCGTCAACACCACCTAACTTATAAAACCTGTAGCACTCAGACATACATTGACCGGCATAATAACTGATTTGGAGCTGTGGCCTCATTTTCCTTTTAACACTACACTTCATCAGATGAGATGGGAAGATAGCAGAAGGCTTTTTTTTCCAATGTGAATTCCTGGGTCTCTTTCCACTGCCGACTCCATGCACAGCCAGTGGATCATGGAAAGGCCATAAATGCAGCGGATCTCTTTGTTGCCGTGTACAAACAAAGGACGCAAAATCTGTTCAATGAGTAACCACATTCACTTACTTATTCCATGCTGGTTCTCAGTGGATGTATACAAACTACAGAATGGATTTTAAAAGCTGTGGCTACAACATAATAACCCCTGTTTACTTTTAACATAAGGCCAAAGAAGATGTTTCAATAATTAAAATCAGCGATGTAGCAGGCAGCATTTCCTAACTTATTAAACATTCATACATTAGCAGACATTAGAATAAAACGGTACTGTCTGTGGTTTGTTTAGACTGAACAATAGTGAAACCAGACAAATAATTAATCCCTACACAGGTGCAGTAACTGCTTGTTTTTAATGCGACACAATAGATTTACTGTATTCAGATGTGTCTTTACGGTTAAAAGTAAGAAGAAGAACAAAAGCTGCTTCACTTCTGTTTCCTCTCAATGACATGCACGTCTAGCCTCGGGCGCGTCTGCTGCATGGCACAGATTTCACCTGCTCTACAAAAGTATCATTTCTGCCAGATAACCTGCCTGTACAGAGGCACTATTGTCCCAGAGTGAAACCAGAATCCACGCCTCACTAGAAGTTCCCTTAAATCTCTACTACTCAGACATGGTGGAGTTTATCAAAGCTAGGAGTGAGGGAGACAAGAAATGATCCTCCAGCTCCTATGGTCGACACCGAAAAGCAATACTTCCAACAATGGGAGCAGCAGAGGGAAGTCTGGGAAGGTCATCAGACGAATAAAACAAAGACGCAGCAGCAAGTATAGTGTAAGGCCCACTCAGGACCCTGAAATGCAGACTAGAGGTTCTAGGATTACACAGGATCATAACATATATTTCACGACTACAGACATCCATCTAATCCCAGAGAGTGGGCTGTAATCAAAAGAAAAGGTATGTTTTTTGGAAAATGATGGAAACGAACTGATGACTGATGAGAAAAGCTGGCTTGTTAGATCCCTACACAACACAGAGGGAAAAGCACTTACTCAGGATGCTGAAATGCACTGCAGGAGTGATATTTTATCATGATTCAGCTCCACTTTTGCAGGTGTGCAAGCTCATTTCAATGCAGAACTGATGGAGCTGGACTTCACGTTTCCTACATGTATTATCTTTCAATCTCATTTTGTGGAGAACTTGAATAACCCATTAACTCAGAAAAAGGCATATTGATATTTAATCAGGTTTATCCTGTACCCAAAGCGATCCGGGGAGCCTCGCATTAAGGATTAAGGACTTAGCCGTCAACATGCCCCTGAGATTAGTTTGATCTTTCACAGGTTCACTCATAGCCCAGTTAGAGCGGCTCTCGGCAGGTTTACCTCATATCTGTGGCTCTACTTTGGCAGCTTAGAAAATAAACAATCAAAACTGAAAGGTAGAACAAAAATTGGAGGTGAAAAAATGTAATCATCTCCTCTTCAGTACAGCTACGGTCTCAAACAGGGGGAGTTTGATTGATTCCGAGAGCGTTTAACTTTTCATCTGGGAAATAAATCACCACAGTTATTACTTGTGGTTGGCTAAGGGTGAAACCGTGGGCATTATTTACAACCTCCCCACAGATGATGACAGTTAATAAACTGAGCGCGGGACGAGCAGCTTTTCTTTTATTCAGCAGGTCCTATCTGACTCCCACAGAAGCCACAAGGCCATGACAGGTTCACTGACCAGAGGGCCGTCAGGTGCGCTTCCTGTGGGAACAACTGTCAGGTGCATTAGCAAGTCTCTAATTCAATTTCCAAAAGGCCTTAATGTCCTCCCCTAACCCACAACTGAAAAAAGGGGTGGGCTAAGTGACCTTGCGTTAGGTCAATCTGTCCATTTTAATCGTTTAAATCTATCATTCAATACCTTTGGGCATCTTTGATATATGTTGTGATATCATTGGATACAGCTGCTTTTTAATACTTAGTCAACTGTCATAAATTACTGCAAAAACCTCCCCAATAGTAACTCTTGCGACACATGTCTAGTTTTCCATCCTCACAATGTTTACATGCAGTCTACAATGATAACACAACAACAGATTTCACTCAAAATACACAAGAGAACATCTGCAGAACAAAATGCACCAAGGTTTTTTTTTTTTTTACTCATGATCCATTTTGAGTTTTTCTAGACTTGACAATCTTTTGCCATTTCTCGGTGTAAACAGCTGACCAGATGTTCTCGGCTTCCTAGCAACACAAACACTTTTTAAGTCAAGCAGGCTCTTCTAATAAAGATACAGGACAACAGTCGTCCATCCCTGAAAACCATGTATCTCCCAGTTTGGTGATTTTAGGATAAGTCGATGGATTACATACTCCTTTGTGGGCTGAGAAAATTATCCTTCTTCTTAAGGCTTAGTAAAAAAATCTTTCATACAACTTTAGATTATCTCAGTCTTTGAGCAATTCTGTTTTTCTTTCTTAAGATTTGACATTTTGGAGACCGAAAGGCAGTGGTATATTATGGCACTTCATCTACTGTACCATTTGAATTGCTTTACATTTCAAGAAAACGAAACATATTCTTTATATTTTTAATCTAGGTGGATTTACAGCTGACACACAGACAGGTTTATTCAGCATGAGTAATCCTTTATTATACTCCCATACAGGAAAATAATATATCTGCTTTTCAAAGTAAAAGCTGCCTTATCTCCATTAGGGCAACATTTCTTCACATCGAGTAGTTATTCATTAACACATATTACTGTGTTTTAACAGATATGCATACAAATCTCAAAAAGATATGGTCAGCCCCCCAGTTAAATAGACAGAGACTAAATCTGAATTTCCAGGTTCTGTAAGAAAAGTAAGAAAAGCTCTTTCAAAATATAATTGACATTTGGTAAAAAAGCTCATCTCTAAATGTCTATCCTTTGAAAAGAGACTTTCTCATAAAGAAACTCTGACATACTGGGTTTAATTTTGAGTTAACGGCTAAGCCAACTGCAAACTGGATGGCACAACAACAAGAACCCATTGTGCAAGACTCCAGCTGCTCTTTCATTAATTAATAAAAACCTTAAGACATGTGTAACTTGTGTTTATCAAGATGTGAAAAACTCCACATATCAAAGCATTTGGCATAAAGAAGGTAAGAAGGAGTTTGACATCTTGTTCCCATAAAGTTTTGACTATTATAGACACTGCGTGCTAGGAATACACTGTGTGCCACATAGAACATCTGTGTTAGCCCTTGGCCAAAAACAAAAACAACAACAATAACAACAGCTAAAACTGTCAGACCATATGGCGGACCTCACATTTTCCTGGAAATGAAAATGAAAAGTAATTAAACCAAATTGCACTGCATACCATAACTATCACCACAGCTGCTCATTTCTGATCTTCTCAGGTCTAACAAAGATTTGAAATCCTTATTAACTGTGAGAGACTTGCTGCAGCGTGAAATGTGCTCCGTTTAGTTTGTTTAGAGGCCCAGAAATATTTAGGGACTCTGTCTTTTTGGCTCACAAACACTTTTGATTTGTTATGGTTGTCTGAAAACCAGCGCTGGCTGTGACTTGTTGGAGCAGACAGGAAAGATGCAACTTGCATGTGCGCTGCTGGCAACAAACACTCTGAGCTTATCTGCGTATAAGGAGGAACAACGGTGCAATGAGTGTGGACAATGATGATTCATGAGAATAGGAAGTCAGAGTCATTAGGGGGTAAAGTGATACTTCTGCTCACTTTCTCCACTAACATCTGGCCTTCATGGGGTCTAAGTGGCTCAAACTACATCTGGAATATACATATATTTACTTAAATTAGGTCGTGAATCTCACTTTAACATTTCATTTTACCACTGGCAGGATTATTTTTCCAGTCAAATCTCACCACGGTCTAAAGTGAGGTGTTCATTTCACAAATGAAACGTAAGCTACTAAAAGACAGTGTAGGAAGAAAGCATTGGAGTAGCAGTCAAAACAATGGCATGTCATTCAAAATAATAAGATTTATATGGTCTTTACTTCAAGGCCAAAATAGAGCACTAATATAAGCGGAGCAAGAACCTGTTCCTGCTACTTCAGCACTTGTTTTCATACTTTCAGCAGCCTCACTCCACACTGCCCAGACTCTCTCTGCTTTATATCATCTTTGCAACTAGGACACAGTACAGTGGCTGTCTTCACATTTTGATCTAATTTCCTCCTAGGACCAGATGCAAACTGGGCACATGCCCCAGTTTGATTTGTTATTTAAGAGCATGCTCAAAATGTAGGAATTAAAAACACATTTGAGAACCAATGAGGCTACAGAGGGGAAAGCATATGAGAACATATATGGAGGTTGTGTATGTAATACAAAGTTAGAGGAGGAATCAGTTATTAGTGTGTTTTTCAAGGTGACAGAATTGTTCTATTTGTATTCTATTTTTGCCCGTAAGTAGGCCAAAGTCATCATAAAGTGCTCACACTCCACTGCTCACCGTGATATCAAAGATATTACAAAAAAAGAGAAAACAAAGGGAAGAAATAAGTACACCAGTATATTTTATATTGCACATCCCCTCCCTGGAGCATCATCATCATGGTTGTGGTGAACATTTCTGCGCAATTGGATCTCTTTATTTCACACGGGATGCGTATTTGCGCACTTCTGCACTAATTCGCCAACAAAAACACAACTTTCCTGGAAACCACTATGACTGATTCCTAATCAATAACAACCATCCCACGTTGACACTGAACACTTTTAGAGTCTCCGTGTAACTTTTACCAGGTCACAGGCTGAACAGCGAGACGGTCAGAAACTTTTCCTACAACGCTGGATCAAGTTTGTCTGCGGCTTTTGGAGCAGACTTCGCTGAGATTTATGGAAAGCTAAGACAAAAACGAAAGCTTAGCGTTACAAACCAGCCACGTAAATGTTGTAACGGCTCCCCGACATACCTTTCCTTTCCGTCAGAGCACAGCAGCCTAAGCAGACAGAGGTGAGAATGATCCACTTCACCAAACGGCTTGCCATCGTGTTTCTGAAGCTCCCGGTCACAAGGTGTCATTCCATGCCAACAACAGGCGATATTCCGCTTTATCAAAACTGAAAAATCTTTAGGTGTTTTTTATCCTTAAGAGACTTTTCCTTCACTGGGAAACTTTGACAGCTCCTCCTCCTCGCAGATTATCTCCAGCAGTCCGGGCTCGTGTAGCGGGGACAAACTACTGGCAGCTCTGACGTCAGCAAGAGGGAGGATAGATGCGCCTCAGGTAGAGGCACAGTGGATGATTTCAGAAACTAGAAATGTGAACACTGGTTTGGTGTAATCACTACTTTCGTGAATAGTCTGCTGTATATAAAAGTACACATGATTAAAAGGTAAAGTGAGGACCAAACATGCCAAAAATGACAGGTATCATTATGCTATATGCTGTCATTTCCAAATTCTGTGGAGTGTATAGTGAATACAATGGTCTGTTTCCTTGAAAATATTCAACTTACATACAGTAAAAAAAACACACTCTATCCAACTTTTTAACCCAAAGAAAAACCATACACATATATATTTTTTTGTTCTGACCTCTCACTGTTTTTGTTCTTTTTTCAATTCTGATATCAGATTTTTCAGCCAATATATTCTTTTATATAAAAACACAAACATTAAAATTATGACCAAGACAAGTACTGAGCGATTAAAATTAAATAAATACATGATAATTATAAAAAATCTCTCTAGCGGACAAACCATGTATGGAGGCATCATATTTCTGTGTTAGGAACTTCCTATTACTTATCCGTCCATATACTTACATATTGAATAGTACTATGACTTTGACACTACTTATTGTACCCAGAGTCAGTGAATACTAGCTTTAAGAACAAGAAAATGCCCTATAGGCTTACATGCAATTTGTTTAGGGAATCATATTTTCATTTGACTTTGCCTCTTTAGCATATGTATGAAATGTTGCACTAACTACAAATTCAGTAGGCCTCCTTCGCAGCAGACAATTTGATTTGTTATAACAGGAAAAGCACGAGTTTAACTAATAACATTAATGGTGGCTCAGTAAGTGTCCCAGAAAGTCATTAAGCCTGTGAGTGGGAATGCACAATATCATGATACTGGAAGAAGCAAATAGAGTGGAGTCATTTTTTATATTGTAATTACACTTTTCCTGCTATGTGATGTTGAAATATCACATAGCATACCTATTTGATCTTTCTCAAACAATGAAAGATGGTCGAGTCTATGTACCGTAAGGCCTGAAGAAAGAACAACAACAAATCTAAAATTACGACTAAGGATGTGAGATGAAGCACTAGGAATGACACAGAGGCTGAGCGTTATCAAAGAGTGTATCCACAGACCTGAAGATGTAAGTACATTTTGCAGACACATATTTACTATTTGTTGGATTTGTACATACACAAATGAATCTAATGTAAGTGTTGATCGATCTATTTTAGGCGAAAACCTTATTATAGAAAGTTATTTTAAAAAAGGATGACTCATCTTTGACGTCAAAGCTGACTTCTGGATGTTTCATTAAATCTGACCCATAAAGGCAAAACTCAAGACGCTAAAAATAACCCTTTAACGTTTCTTTATTTGTTAATGTGCATATATGAAAGACAGCCCTCAGTATTAATGTCATGGAGTTGAATGGACCAAATGTCTAGACCGTTGACAGAGTGTCCGTCTAATGAGAGTCGAGTCTAATTGGATGTGAAGCTGCTTAAATGTGTTTGTTGTTGTACACAGATCAGACTCTATGGGGACAGGAGTGATAGAAATCATTTCTCACACTGGTGTTTATTTCATTACTGCGGCCTAATGGCTCAGCAAATCGTCTTTGGTTGTACTGTTGGAGGAAGGGGTTATTGTGTTGGGTGAAATTATGACCATTTTCCTCGAGGAGAAATTACTTAATGTGAGGCTAACGTTTCACAGGAGACGGCACATAAAGCTATTTTCAGTGAGATGTGGATGTGATGCAACTGCCAGTGTAAATGGTCCAAGCACTGTCATTGGAAAACAGAAAAATAAATCCATGGCCTTTGTCATTTTGGTAAGTCAGGGGGGAAATGATAACTGAAGGAGCTCCATTGAATTACAAAGTTATTCCCTTCACAAGGTTATGCTTTTTCCAAGTCTCATAAAGAGGTCAAATATTGCAATTTTACTTTTATTGAAAATCAAATGTGTGCTTTACCTTTCTAATAAATGGGTTGGTTTAAATGTTTTGGAGCCAAGGTTCACTTCGTACTGAGCCACAATTGAGACTTGTTAAAGGAAAAAAAAAGGTTAAGAAATCACCTTGGCTTCTCTATGGATTTCTACACCGCGGTTCAACGTCTCAATTATGAAATGTTCCACAGTTAGAAAGGAAGACATCCGGTGTTTCATGTCACCATCCATCCAAAGCCTTACACCACAGATGTCTCTCATCCTTGCAGAAACACTAAACAAACACAGAATAATAGCCAGACCGCTGGGGATTCAAAAGAGAGAGAGTAAGATGAAAAGAAGTGAGAGAAGAAGAAAGTGTGTGAAAGAACGAGAGGAGATATGACAGCTACTGGCTGGCAAAGTAAATGCATGTCCCACCTTGCAATATTTTTACATTTTTCATTTCTTATGTGCATAATATACTGGTATTATGTACCTGAAGGGACATTTTAAATACATGTGAATCAATGCAGTTTATATTTGAGGCACAGGTAATGCTTAACAATAGGAGGATAATGTTTACACGAGGAATCTTATTAAGTGGTGCGGTGAGGCAGAAAGGTTATGGGACTGTGATGTGGGGGGAGCAACTCCTTTTCATAATGTCTAAAGTCTGATCTGCATGAAAGGGCCCAGATGGACCAGCAACATCTAAGTACATTTTTGGGAAAAACATTCACTGAGAAGCACCAACCCCCACTAACAACATGCTCATTTATGATTGTCTTGTACTGTAAAGATGAGCTGCAGAAGCTGGAAACATATGGGATCATATAGGATTTACTGTCACTCATAGGCATACCATCTGCTGCATCAACCCAAGCAGACATCACACTATAGATGGGTTTCAGGAGATAATTATAAAATATGCAAAATGAATGTCAGACAAGACAATAGGCTTGGACATTGTTATATATTTGTTTTTTAAAAGGAACATGTTTGTGAGCTAAAAGCCGTGTGGATACTTTTTATGTTTTTTTCTACTAAATGTTTTAACAATACAATCTATATTTATACGGCTGTTTTCACGCAACAATTGATCATAAATGTTTTACAGTCCGGACAAAACAAGACAAAGGAGAAAGCACAGGAGAAAATTATAATATAACTTTTTAATAAAATGAACCATACTACAAATACCTCATGTTAATATAAAGATGTTGCTTTATTTTTCTGTTTTGTTGTCTGTTTTGTTTATGCAATGCATTTAAAAAAGTGTTTAATTATTGCCCAAATAATACAAAATGTAAAAACACCTGGAAAAATGACAGACCATTAATGCAAATCTACCAAACTGTAGGTTATGATGAGTGATACTGCTGCCTAATATAATGAAATGAAATGGAAAAAAGGCATGTATCATGGCTGCTTAATCTCTGACATGTGAGATAAAATGTGGATTAGATGTGACTGAGTCCATGAAAAGCTTTAATAGCTTTCTGTATTGTGTTTATACCAATATTGCAGAAAACCCTGAGGGGATTAGAACAAACTGTCCAGTACCAATTAATTAGGTTTAATTAGTGGAGCCAGTAAGAGTATCCCACCATCTGCACCCCTAAAGGAAATGCTCTTTCATCTAAACTTATAGTGAAGGTAAATATATAAATGGATGAGTGGATTGTTGTTATGTGATAGTGAGCAAGCGTAAACTTTGATGTATCTTCCTTGTAAGAACGATAAAATATGTGCATATATTTTTGCTCTGTTTCACCGTTTCCTGCGGAGGCCCCTGGTCTTTGGCTCAGAGCCGTCTCCACTTGCCAGAGCATGTAGTCTCCATGGCAGCCCATTGGGTTACACAGTAAACACCTCAGAGTAAATGAATGAACCTGTTTTAATCCAATAGGAATCCCTTTCTCAACTTTTCAACCAGTCACATCCTGTTTCATAACATGGAACACCTTGTTCACAGTTATGAGTAATGTGAATGATTCCCTGAAGGTTTTTGTGTTTAGGTTTCAAAGATCTTTCAGCAAAATGTATATAAAAAAGGCATTTTGGTGGCATGCCATGTCTAAAAATAAAGATTAAACACCCTTTAACATGTTTACAAAATCCAACCAAAAGAAACAATAGGACGTACCAATGTATGCACCAATCATTATAACAATCATATACAGTTATAAATGTCCTTTTTTAAAGGATATTTTGCAGGACAACGGTGACAGCTTTGATATTTCATGCGACCCTATGCCTATAGAGTGGCGAAGTCACGCCCATCTACTTCCGGTCCATGGGACCTTATTCTGGAAAAATTATGTATTGAAGTCAATGGAGAGAGAAAACTTATATTTCGATCCCATATGAATGGTCCCACGAATTACACATATGATGTTTGTCAATCTTAAAAAATCCTTTCCATGTCAAAAAAGTTACAGTTTGTGGTAAAACTGTTGAAATATAAGACTATAAAAAATATGCAACTAGAAAGACTACAAATCCCAGAGTAAGTGATGTCATAACTGATGTCACAATTGTTTTCCTCCGCTAAATATAGTAGATAGCTATTAGCTAAGATAAGATAACTTTAACAAGAGGCCTGTGTGCTTAGCACCGGGTTGTTATCATACCAGCAATGGGTCTTGCTCGTTCTTTCGCTTCCCTTCTGATGAAAGGACCAGGAGTGGCTTGCTGGATCAAGTTAGCTACCTAGCTAGTAGCAAGCACGTTAGTTAGCATTACAGTCTTAGCCTTGTCATTTTTATTAGCCTTAACATGAAGTAACATGAAGTAACCCAAAATGTGAAACAGTAAGAGCAGTAGTCATATTTCATGAATCCTTTGAAGAGTACTGTCACACCGGTGTGATCATTCTATAATACACCATTTAAGCCCGGGGGAGAAATGCTAACGCTAACGCTACATTAGCATCGGCGATCTGTTCTACTTCATGATATCTGCACAAATGGTTGACATTAAACATTAAAAAGATCCGGCAGTTCAGAGAGAATCAAAGGAAGGGATGGCAGGCAGGCAGCTTTGCATGACATTCTTCTGGACGTGTTGATAGTGAGGGTAGTCAATCACTTTTTTGACAAGACAGTAGTGACGACCATTTTGGTGACGTGTGTTGTTGTGCGAGACCAGAGAGGTAGTTCATTAAGCGTTTCACACAAAAAAATGTGTTACTTCACAGTTTTACGACACAGTTTTATTTGTTTGACTTGCAAAATTATCTTTAAAATTGAGAAACATCATATGTGTAATTTGTGGCACAATTCAAACGGGATCGAAAGATAATCTTTCTCTCTCCATTGACTTCAATGCATACTTTTTCCGAAATAAGGTCCCATGGAGCTCCCCCGGAAGGGGAGGGACTTCGCCACTCTAGTCATTATTTCCGGCTCACAGGAAATCTGCCAATATCGTTCCAACTTTACTCCACTCATGCAGCATGAATATAATTCGTAAAAGTAAAACAAAGCAAAAATGGCGTAATAAATAGATCTGCGTGAAAATCTGGAAGTCTGCAACCGTCCAGCGGCGCACAATGAGAAATGAATGAATGCAGGCTACGAGCAATGGTTGATAGGCCTTGAATGACTAGAATCAGGGCCGCCCCTCCCTACAGCTACAGGCCAATCACGCAGGCTGCATGGGGCCCCGCCTTGCGCAGGGAGCCCCGCCCAGAGGGCCTCAGCTGCTGTGCGCAGTTCTCCGCGCACCCCCGCTGACACGCAAGAGTGAGAGGTGACAAGGGGAGCACGTCTGTAACCCGACACCGAAACTAGAGCATCACTCGAAGGTGGGTTATTGTATGAGTCAAATGTACAACTTGCGAATGTTGTATAAGTCAAATTGCCAATTGCCATATTAAAACATCAGCTGCAATTCATGACATGAAGAAGGCAGTCTCTGCATAGCATATAGGCTAATGGAGATGCAGTTATTTCCAGCATTCTTTATCTACCATTCATTCAAGTATGTTATGCCTTTTATCTGCTAATGTGCAGGAGGAAGAGTGATAAACTGTCTGTCTAGTTGGCTTACATAACAGTTAAAGTTTACAGCCTAAAAAACATGGAGCATTTTTTCCCCTTTTATTCATTTTTATGTCAATTTGCACATTTCATGGTGATGCTCAGCCTCTCCCCTTAACTCCTAACATCATGTCAACCACAACACAGAGAAATACTGATAGAAATGTGTGTGTAGTTGCTGATACATTGCTGACAGAGGGAACTATATCTTGCCTCAAAACGATGCAGAGAAACTAGTCCATGCATTTGTTACTTCAAGGCTGGATTATTGTAACTCCTTATTATCAGGGTGTACCAAGAAGTCAGTCAAGTCGCTTCAGCTGATTCAAAATGCTGCAGCTCGTGTACTAACCAGAGTTAGGAAAATGGACCACAATACTCCTGTTCTGGCTGCCTTACACTGGCTCCCTATAGAACACAGGATAACATTTAAAATTCTTCTTCTCGCCTACAAAGCCCTTAATGGGCAGGCGCATCTTACCTTAAAGAACTCATTATACCCTACTGTCCTACTAGGGCATTGCGTTCCAAGAATGCAGGGTTGTTGGTTGTTCCGAGAGTCTCTAAAAGTACAATGGGAGCCAGAGCCTTTTCTTATCAGCTCCACTTTTGTGGAATCAGCTTCAAGTTTGTGTTCGGACGGCAGACACCCTATCCGTTTTTAAGAGTGCGCTTAAGACCTTCCTTTTTGATAAAGCTTATAGTTAGGGCTGATTAGATTCAGCCCCTAGTTTTGCTGATATAGGCTTAGTTTGTCGGGGGATACCTTACTTCCTCCTTCTCTCTGTCTATACCTGTGTACTCTCATGTTCCGATTAACCCAGCTTCCCCAAATTTCTTTCTTTTTGGTGTCTATATACGCCGGGATCCGGAGTCATGGATGATCCTGCGGTCCTGTGTAATGGATCGCGAGTCCTGGATCTTGAGTCGTGGCTGTGGTCCTGGATCACAAGTCCTGGATGGATATCCTCGTGGATTCATCTTCCTATTATACCCACATGCATTTCCAAACATTTGGACTACCTATGTTGCAAATGTATTATCTTTTCAATTTACACACGGCATCTATTGCACGTCTGTCCGTCCTGGGAGAGGGATCCCTCCTCTGTTGCTCTCCCTGAGGTTTCTCCCATTTTTCCCTTTAAACTGTGGGGTTTTCTCCGGAAGTTTTTCCTTGTACAATGTGAGGGTCTAAGGACAGAGGGTGTCGTATTGTCATACTGATATTCTGTACAAACTGTGAAGTCCACTGAGACAAATGTAACATTTGTGATATTGGGCTATATAAATAAACATTGATTGATTGATTGATTGATTGATTGATTGATTGATTGAACTACATTTGAATACAGATTTAAGAGATATCAGTTTTTGAGCATGTCATAAGCATGTTTTGTCTTGATTACAACTATATTATAATGAAATAATATAGTTTTTATATTATTGAATTGATTATGATTATGATTATAATGGGGGGTGGGGGGGGGGCTCATCTCACAATGTCGCTTGGGGCCCCAAGTTGGCCAGGGGCGGCCCTGACTAGAATCCACTGAAGCGGTTTGGTGCACATTCTGGTTTAGGGTGTGTGGATTGATGCCATACTTTTCCGGTAAAGGTTGGCACAGACAGTCCTTTTAATCCATTCAAGTCTGAGTTGAGAAAGTGTCCATAGCTACAGGAAACTCTGAGTCACTAAGATTGTCCGGTAGCAGACTGGCTTCAAGTGCAAATTTGCATTTGACACAAAAGAAACCTGCCAAACCACAAATGTGTCAGCTTGGCATGATGTTCATTCCAACTCTCTGTTGTACAAGTGATTGATGGAATGAGATCATGGATGTAATCAGGTGAAATGTTGATTTATCTGCAGGTAGACAACCTCTTTCCAGGGCAACTCCAGATTTAAAGTCATCGTTCACATGACGATGAGTAAATGGCTTCTTGTTTTTGGAAGGATTTTATTATTGTAAGTTAAAAACGTTCTTGTTGTGTAATTCTGTCTATAGTTTGTTCTTCACTCTTTTTCACATTGACTGTCTGTCAATCACATCAAATCAATGTCAAATTCTCGGCTCATTGGTTCATGTGGGGTTCATTCAGGTTGTGGTGTGTCCTGTGCCCTCAACAGCTGACGGCCATATTCCTCAAGGAAACATCGCCATCTCGTGGTTCGTTTGCTTCAGGCACGTTGTTGTATATCTGGGCTATAAAGAGATGTAGGAGCTATAAATGTCTTAGGAAGCTGTTAGGTTGTCTGTTCTGGGTCTGCAGGCCAGAGCTCAACACAGGGGTGGGGCAGATGTTTCAAGTTAAATTAGCTTATATATTGATGTCGAAAATCTGCACATACAAGCTGCTGACTAAAATCAGATAATTTATTATTGAAAGGTGCATACAACATGTTGTTAATTATAGACTTGCTACCTAAATCTGTCAGTGTACAAAAATATACTTTTTTTAAACCGCTAAATAATCGTTTTGTGCACTGACACAAGCATAGGAATCAGTCCATAATCTGGATGCAGCAGCCCCTTTGTTTACTACCAGGAATTTAAGATAAAACCATCTGACTGCACATGTGTGCTTCAAAGTGCACAGAGACATGGACGTGGCAATGTGAAAGTCAAACGTATAGGCAGTTCTGAGGAATGCAATTCATCTCCTGTACTCTGTAGGGCAGCTCTCATGATGCTGCCAAGCGGCGATGCGCTGTGTGAGAAATCAAAGCGCAGGCGTGGAGTCGGGAGGGAGCCTATCTTGCGCAGACTGGGTACTGTACATGGCCATTGATGCTGCTGGATAGATGTAGCCCTGATGTAAATAGGAATGGCGAGGGCAGCGGACATAATATGTCTCGTTATCTCTGCTTGACATCGGAACATTTGAAGCCACCATCGGGATTTTACAAAACGCTGGGGCCTTTTCTCGTTTTCATGTGAATCTGCCTTGACAGCTCGCCTGATGCTTTTAATTTGACACAGGAGCCAAAGCAGACGGGCGGCTTCTTCTAATAGACACTCGGGAAAAACAGGTCATTATGACCCTAGTATCCTCCAGTAAAAGAAAACCATCGGATTGCTTTTACGCGGCAGCATTCTGCTTGCATTTTTTGCTTTGGATTTCGTGTGCTGTGTCCGGAGAGGAGGATCATCATCAGTTCAGCGTTGAGGTAAGATGAATGGCCTTCCCTCCCCGGTTATCATAAATGACCGTGCTCTCTCCTCCACATCATGTGCCTCAGCGGGAAAAACATATATGTGTTTATGCATCGATTCCAATGCTATCCGTGGGAACAATTACCATAATGCATAACATGCATACATTGTAAGCCTATCAGCACAGCTCACGCACTGAACGGCGAACATAGCGCGCATTCCTCATTTGTAGAGTGCAATGAAACAGAAGGGTGCTCATTTTATTACACTGCGGTCCGTGTGCTGAGCTGATTTAGCCCAGTGATCCTAAATGTGCCACCCAGAGAAGAGTCTATTTTAATAGAGGTGATGCTTTCACTGCTGGATATTGTTATACAGGCCAGCTTTCAGTCAGACATTCTTTAACAGCATCACAGTGCTAAAAGGATATTCAAATATGTACACACAAGCTGCATAATAGGATTTGTTGTACCTAATTAATTGATGTAATTTTCCTCCTCACCTCTGGCTCCCTTACACTACTCTGAAAAAAAAAATGCTGAGGCTGACAGTCACACAAACACATCATTATTCAATGTTATGGATGACTGAAATCTGCCCAATATCTATTTGAGATCTGTGCCTTTGGAACAACACAACACACACAGGAAACACGCCCACAGGAGAGAGGGAAAAAAGGATAAACAAGGCGTTTAGCTCAGCAGAAAGAGGGATAGAGGCAGAAGGGGGAGGGATGGACAGAGGAGACAGCTAGTCAGATTAGCTAGCTGGAGCATATCTCATGGCTGTAGTGATGTGGAGGCAACTGGGTGGCGTGCGGACAGCTGTGCATGGCGTGGCCACCTCGTGGCCTCCCAGCATCAGGATTGAATCTAGAAATGACCCCTGCATGACGCCCGGGCTCCAACTCTCTGTATCAAGTACAGGGCAAAAGAGAGCAGCCCCAGGACATAAACACTGACTAAGGTCACTAAAAGAGATTCAAATGCAAACAGTCGCAATGATATGCAAGGAGCCTCTGAGCAAGTATACACAGACACATTAAAACCATGGCTGGAAAGACATACAATAGATTATTAACCTGCAAATTATATGAAGCACCTTGTTGAAGCTTCTGGGACATTAAGTATAACCACAGAAGCTGATTCTCACTGCAGTTGGCTTTCTTGCGATAATTAAGTACTAATGGTTAGTCCTCTCACAGCCATTTGTGAAATGCAGAATAATTGCCCTGCAGTTATTTTCTTATTGATTTCTATTATGGGACTGGCCTCTTACTGGGAAATACTCGGTAGGGTAACTAAACAAATAGTACTTTGCCCTCATTAAACAGCTACTGTGCCCTCGAGTTAGCTACCCCAATGAATATATGTGGTTTGTATTTGAACCAGAATGCCTTCGAGTTTCAAGTGAAATATGAATTCTGAAAAAGAGTATATATTGAAGAAGTTACATCTGGGACCAAACATAATCAGACTCAAAGTTGCTGCAGCTTATTTGATATCCTTTCACTTTTGACAGCTCTGTTGATACATACATTGTAGTTGATAACTAATTAATTATCTGAATAAACTTGCAAAACGCAAATGCATAATATCCAGGATGCTATTTTATAATACACATGTTATTGCTTATCACATCCTACTCTATGTTCATGTCATTATTCCTGCTGTATCCAAGATATCTTAAAAAGGGTAAAGTAAGTCTTGAAATAAGCATTACATGAAGACCCAAATATGTTTGACTTCTCACCTTTTGCAGGGATGGCTACAGAGGTATGGCTACCTTCCCCGCACAGAACCGGGAATGTCTGTCCTGCGCTCGGCCCAAACCTTGCACTCAGCCATCGCTGCCATGCAGCGCGTCTATGGTCTCAATGTCACAGGGACACTGGATGAGAAAACCAAGGAGTGAGTATGCACACGTGCTTGTTCAAACTGTGAGGGGCAGGCCATTGATGACACATTGATGCAAATGCTCCACTCATTCATTTAAACATGCAAAAGGAATCAATATTTTAATGAATTAGTGAAGGCCAGAAATAGAGCTGATCATTTCACCCTCCATCACCTCGCCTGAAACAACCCCAGGCGAAGGTTTTAACACTTTTCCTTCTTCTCATTTTGCATGATGATGCAGTGATATCACACTGAGGTGAGAATTAATGTTTTGCCTATGTGTCAAAGTATGTGTGTTCTGTACTTGTGATAATCTCATGTGTTATGAATGAGAAAACATGAAAGTTGATTTCCTCTCAGCACTCATTGAGAATGAAATCCTGCACTTGTATTGATGACTGTAGTTTGCAGTAGTTTTAGTGATATATTTTGCACACCACTTCCTTTATGTTTTGTTGCTGTTTCAATGTCCACCAAGAGAACTACTAAGTACACTTTTGTTTTTCTTGTGATGCCTCCTAATTTATATTTTGCAAACTTATATCACCTTCTCTTCGCCTCTCTTCTCTTCTCTAAGTTGGATGCAAAAGCCTCGCTGTGGAGTACCGGACAAGTTTAAGATTGCTGCGAGGTCACGGAAGCGGAGATACGCACTGACAGGACAGAAGTGGCAGCGTACACACATCACCTACAGGTGAGAGATAGTACAGACAGTTGTCATGGTGACCATTGAGCTTAGCCTCTAATGCAGGTTTCAGATTTGCCAGTGTTAATTTTTCTCAGCC
Organism: Notothenia rossii; assembly: GCF_949606895.1. Classification (NCBI taxonomy): domain Eukaryota; kingdom Metazoa; phylum Chordata; class Actinopteri; order Perciformes; family Nototheniidae; genus Notothenia; species Notothenia rossii. The sequence goes on from NC_136907.1 coordinate 67,873,271, forward strand.
TGTCTCTCACTTCCTCTTCTTTAACCACCTGGGATCTCACGCTCTGAGTTGTCATAGAGACAGTGCAAATACGTCACACATGCTGGTGGCAGACACACACAAACCAAAATATCATCAATATCACACGTTCAGATTCACAAATAGATGCGCCCTTGTGTGCTATGATTATGTTTACTTTCTGGTTTATAAATAGCTTGCTGGCAAAATGCAAAATGAAATCAGGCAGGTTTTTTAATCCTTCTCTATGTATTCTTTTAACAAAACATAACAGTTTTAGGTGAGGAGCATGAAGATTGAGGCTTTCCTCTCCCTCATAGAAAAACAGTTTAAAATCCTGAGTGTAAATTGGACGTGAACTCAGCGGAAATATTAAAACTCTCATCTTATCTCGCCTAAATAAGCTGCAGCTTTTTAATAGGTTCTGAGTGGTCCTGATAAACGGTTCTCTGGCACAACTGCAAATTGACAGGTTACAGCAGTAATGGACGATAACACTGTCAATTTATTCAAATCCTTCCTTCCTGCACGAATTTGAATTGATGAGCCACCTCTCCTAATGGAATGTCAATCAGTGTTGAGCCAACGCTGCTGCTGACTGCACTTTATTCACTAAAATGAGAGGAGAGAGAGGGAGAAGATTTCCCATTCCTCCCTGCCTGCTAGGGACTGATAACGACTGCAGTGTTAAAAGTTCAGTAAAAGCTGCAGGGTTTGAAATACTTGTGTCAAGTGCAACTTTTCTCCCCATATAACAGTAAAACATTTTCCTTTGAGTTGAAGGGAATAACAAGGCGCAGGGTTGATGCAGTTTATACTTTATTTTGGCTTTTGCTGATTGCTTTGTTCCCCATAGTCGCCATAATACTGTACGATTCCTGTACATCTTTCACTGTGAATGCACCATACAGTATATGAACCGGCTCAATATTTTTCATGTGGAATGCAATTTACTGAGGTTTATTTTCATTTTTAATCAAACTTAATTAACATTGGCATTTTAATAACGATGCCAAAAAGCTTTTATATTTGTCAGCTTTGTATCATCTCCATTGTTGCAGATACTTTATTCAGTTTGCTTTCTTTCTTCCCACAGCATAAAAAATGTCACACCTAAGGTGGGCGCCAGGGAGACTCACGACGCCATCCGGCGAGCATTTGACGTCTGGCAGGGTGTGACTCCCCTACGCTTTGAGGCCGTTCCGTACAGCGCTCTGGAGACTGGCAGGCGTGACGTGGACATCACCATCATCTTCGCTTCGGGTTTTCATGGTGACAGCTCTCCCTTCGATGGGGAAGGGGGATTTCTCGCCCACGCCTATTTTCCGGGCCCAGGCATAGGAGGGGACACACACTTTGATTCAGATGAGCCATGGACCCTAGGGAACCCAAACCATGATGGTAAGTGAAAGAAAAGGTGTGTTTAAACCTTTAGAGACAGATTAAGTGGTGGTGGTCAGGGGGTTTCACAAGAATATACAAATAACGGATTGAAAGTAAGGAGTAACTACAGCGGAGAAGTTCATTGGAGAGTATTAGCAAGCATAGGAAAGGAAGTAAGTACGTTTTTTAAATGCATTGTTGGCAGGTATGTAAACAGGTAAAGTGGTTTTGAAGATGTGAGGAACATTGAGAAAATGAAGAAAGGAGAGTCATCAGGAGACACAGATAAGGGCTGATGGAAAGCAAAAGATGAAAATGCAGATGGCTTGGCAGAAGCGCAAAATAACAGAGATGGTATCACAGGGCACGGTAGGAGGGATGCTTAACCAAAAACAAAGAATGCAGAGATGTCTTTGATCGGCTGTGTTCTGTTAAGATGCATCGCCCCATCTGTCAGGATTTTGATGTTTTTTCCCCTGCATAATAAGCTCTTTAGATGACAGGATAGAAAGCTCGGCTATTTTAAGACATTGCTTGCTGGTAAATGATTATGGCCATTCTGTTTTTAGTGAATTTGCTCAGTGGTGTGCTTGAAGAGAGTGATATAAAGAAATAGAGATATATAAATGAATACCATTACAATCTGTCAAAAATATTGTGATATGATGTTATGTTGTGTTATTCTATAATGGGAATATCAGGTAAAGTTAGGTGAGTTTATAATTAGGTTGAATCATGTTGTGCTTTACTTTGTTATGTTATACACCATTATGTTATTATCGGTATATTGTATTAGCAGTGGTGTGTTAACGAGTATTAACAACCTCTGAAATATCCAAATTGACCGAAGCCGTGTAATAAGTAATTATAAGTTATGTTGAGCTATGGATATTATAGGTATATAAATGAGGTTATCATGTAAGATTATGTCATATTGTTTAATCGTATGTGATTTTATACTGTGTTGTGCTTTGTTATGTTATATAACATTATGTGATTATTGGTATATTAACTGAGGTTAGAGTGTAATGGGTTAGATGTTGTTATAAGTAACATTTGGGTATTGTTGGTTAAATGATTATGTTATTTTATGTTACAGTGTAAAATGTTACTATACAAGTTAGATTAGGTTTGGTTATTTTAAGTTCTGACATTATCTTATCTCATGTGATGTGATGTTACATTATGTCGTGCTAATGATGTAATCATTATTTGCTATGGTATGCTACTATGGATTGATTAGGTTAAGTCACATTAGTTAGCATGGCTTGTATTGTTATGTTATGTGTAATGTTTGGTTTAACTTTGTTATCTTGTTATGTCATGGTGTTTTGGATAATGTTATGATGGATCAAGTTAGGACAGGTTATTATAGATTATGCTCAAATTAAAAATTAAGATATACTGTAACAGTGGCCCACATATCCTTTAATGAAAGCCATCCTGCCTGTGTGGATGCTGGCAGGGTGCAGGAGAGAAGAGGCCTTCCTCAGCCGTGCATCCACACAGGCTTTAATTACCCTACCTACGGGGCGCCAGGCTTGTCAGAGCACAACCAGGCTGCTGCTCCTGCTAATACCCTCGTGCTGTATGCTTACATTTTATCCTCCCATTAGTGGAAGAGGAGGGTAACAACTTACACTGTGTTTGTTCTGGGGAACTGCTTGCCACCCATCAGCTCCCCTCCTTGTCTCCCTCTCGTTTGTGCTCCTTCTCCAATGGTAATTGTTTCAGACTCCCAGTTCAAATTCATGTTCACCCTTGCGCAGTGTCCCATGGTTATCCATGTGGAGTGCTGAAGCTCCTTTCTCTGCTTATGGGTCTGGGAAGCTGTGCAACCTTTAATGGGCTTTCACAGCGGTGTAATTGTGAATGTTGCATGTTGACATGTGTGCTAATGGTAGCTTTGACCTGTCTCTTAAGTCTTTATGGTAGATGTTTTTTGGTTTGGTGGAAGAGGCTGCTTGTGTAAGATAAATGGGGGAAGGGGGAGGTGTAACCTTTTAGCTGCTGGCTGAGGGTCAGTGGTGGGTCTGTGCAGCGCTGCTGGCAGGAGTGGATATCATGTTTTAAAGGGCAACCATCTCCTGGGGACAGCTTCAGTCGCAAGCTGTACGTAAATGGTGTTGTTCTTTCTAAATCAAGTTGACACCATGAGCTGAGCACTGACCAGAGACACTGACCATGGCATTTTTGTTCTTTCATTTGTCTGCGTGTGTTTTAATGTGATATGGAATAGGTGTATAATCTTTCCTTGTGCTATGCCAATGTGTTCAGGTGCATTGCATGAATGTTTGTATTTACACTGTTTTCTGGTAACTTGAGCATAACATAAGTGTGTCCCTCTGCTCACATGGGGCATATTTATATCTAGAGCAACAACAAAAAAATCAATTTACCTCCAAAAACCTTTAGCTGCACTACATTGCACCGCATTAGCTCAATGGAAGTCAGTGTGCATCAGAGGACTGGAAATAATGATTACATTCATTGTTGATTAATCAACCTATTATTTGTCAATTATGTGTTTAATGGGTTTCCTATAATAAGTAAAATAATTGCTCAGTTCTGTCCAACCAATAATCCAAAACCCTAAGGCAGTCAATTTATCTCAAGGAAGATACAGGTGATGAAACGTAAAGGCCCACATTATTATTAATGATGTGTTTCTGTGCTTATCACCACCTATCTCTTGTGTTAATGAAGTTGGTCTCTGCATGTTTTCTATTGTTTCATCACAGCAAACATAGTCACATGCATTTGTCTCCACCTCATATAAGTACTGTCTGTATATGATAGAGTTTTTTTTGGCATTAACATCATTTCCCCTCTTTTCCCCTCCAGGTAACGACCTGTTCTTGGTTGCGGTGCACGAGCTGGGCCACGCCCTCGGTCTGGAACATTCGAATGACCCGACCGCTATCATGGCTCCTTTCTACCAGTACATGGACACAGAGAACTTCAAACTACCTCACGATGACCTACAGGGCATCCAGAAAATCTATGGTAACCCTCTGCTACATTTCTTATAGTCTCTGTCTAGACATTGACATAAAAAATGTATTTTTCTTTAAATTCTAATAGTTTGACAGCAGATTAAGAGCAATGTTACATTTATTTTCCTGAAGCCATATCACAAAATGTTATAAAAACAGAGGCCCTGCACTGACTTAGTCACCATTACAAAAGCTGCTGAAACATTCAGTCATTTTGGGTAATTTGCCAGTAAGCAACATTTGTCAGCTGTTAAAGAGGACAGCCAACATGAGTCAACGAACGCATCATCTGTGCCAACATTAAAGGTGCATTGGTAAAAAAAAAGAAAGTAAACATATTTAGCATCTTAAGGGAAATACATGTATCAACCTTACGCAGAAAAAGTTTATAGACCTTTTTTTTATCGTTTTAGGTCCACCAGATAGAGCCCCGCAGCCCACCAGACCCCCGCCCACAGTCCCTCCTCCTCGCTTCCACCCTCCTTCAGACCCCCGTAAGAATGAACGCCATGCCAGACCCCATCGCCCTCCACAGGGGGCCAAGCCCTCCAACCCCAACTCCAAACCCAACATCTGTGACGGAGGCTTCAACACCCTGGCCATCCTGCGGCAGGAGCTCTTTGTGTTCAAGGTAGAGGAGATCATTAGCCTGAGTAAACATGGCTACAACAATGAAGATGATGATGATGATGATGATGATGATGATGATGATGATGATGATGATGATGATGATGATGATGATGATGATGATGATGATGATGATGATGATGATGATGATGATGATTCTACCTTATGTGTTTCTACAGGACCAGTGGTTTTGGAGGGTACGGGACAACTCGGTGGTCCCTGGTTACCCCATGCAGATCAACTACTTCTGGAAAGGCTTGCCTCCCAAAATTGATGCCGTGTATGAAAATAGCGAAGGGAAATTTGTCTTCTTCAAAGGTAATAAGGTTTTTGGGGAACAAGTAGTGCTATGGAGCAAAGTTTTTACAAGTGGGTCTCTATTTTTAGTATTGTGCAAACACACTAAGATGCACATGAACACGTGCGAGCACAAGAGGGACGTGATGCTCGTTTCTGTCACAAGGTTCAGCTAATGTGCCAATACAAGAAAGGCAAGGAAGATGCTAACTGCTTGCTACAAAGCAAGCAAGCAAACATGGATGGTAACAAAACAGGATTATTTAACATTTTTCAAACCGCTTTTATACGTGGAAGACATCAGACACACAATGACTTGTTGAAACCACTGATTTCGTTTACATATTTTTTGTCTGTGTATAAGAAAATTGGCACCTTTATTCGTCTTCTTCCCAGATTTAATTTACATAGATAAAATAAATAAATACAAAAATAATAATAATAATCAAGGTTATCCTCACAAATAGGAAAAGGGTTCTGACAAAATAAATAAAAACACCTTACACAAAGAACCCTTTATCCTTAGTTACAAATAAATATCCATGATATTTCAAAACATGTTATTTTGACAAACGAGAACACTGTTGTTTCCCCCTCTACGAGTCCATGTGGATATTTTTGCTCTTCAAACATCCAGTCATCTTTTATCATAAAGCGTCTGAGCGGGTGACTTTGACGTTGCTTTGCATTCTGTACGGTAAACACAATGTTTGCAGGTCCATTACAGCCATCGGACCATCAGCAGATTAACATGACATCTGTCACCCAGTCGGATCAGAGTGCCTCATGCTTTATTTATTCTCTCAAGGGGACTTAACTGCATGTGTGTGTGTGTGTGTGTGTGTGTGTGTGTGTGTGTGTGTGTGTGTGTGTGTGTGTGTGTGTGTGTGTGTGTGTGTGTGTGTGTGTGTGTGTGTGTGTGAGTGTCGAGCTACTTACTGCAAGCTCACCACCCCAGCAGCTCTCCTCACCCTGCCTGATGCATTTCTAATTTTATCAATTAAAAGCAACAACAGCTTCAATAAAACTCAAAACAACAAGTTTCTGCAGCGTGGCGTTCATAGCATCATCCTCCTGTTTGTTGTATTATGGATAACACCGCATAAATGTTGTGTTGAGCAGATATTTTGTCAACGAGGTGTCACATCTGACCTTTAAAATCTTGTGAACAGGAACACACTTGACTGAGCTGAGAGTGTTTTGCGTGGTGTGACTTTTTATGTCATCTTCATCATAATGTCTTCGTCCCAGAGCATCATAATTTGTTGTGTTTATTTTAGGAAACCGTTTCTGGGTCTTCAAGGACACGACTCTCCAGCCTTCGTACCCTCAGGACATCTCGCTGTTCGGGAGCGGCATGCCCACTCAGAGCATCGAGACAGCCGTCTGGTGGGAGGACGTCGCCAAGACCTACTTCTTCAAAGGAGACAGGTCTGTGACGAACGGTTATCAGCACTGATGTGAAGTTAAGATGTTTGGCTCTCTGGAGTCTCTGAGAGCAGACAAAGTGCTGTGAGGATCAATCAAGGCGGAAATCTTGATTCAAATCTTTTGATTAAGCCGATAAACTGATTCTGTTTGACCAAATTGTATATAAACAGTAAGTTAAGGAGTAGATATTACAGATTTGTTTTATTTGTCAGCCCTTTTTGGCTCCTTATAAACACATTTAGTCAGTGTTTGGTATATTTAATGATTTTGTGGGGACAGTTTCCCATGGAATATTTAATTATTTAGCAGGTTTTTAATTCAGTTCACGTTGGCATAGATACCGTAGCTGTCATCTTTGAAGCAATGCAAGCTGTCACATTTTGCACTGAAAACACTGATTGCCTATTTAACAGCTAAGAAAATGCTGCTAATTGGCATTCAACCCAATAAGACCCAATAAGACCCAATAAGAGTAACACATGTGATGGGGATTGTAATGCTTGAGAGTTTTTTTCGAGTTTTCCCCGAAACAGCAGAGGATGTGTTGTTTACCCGTGTGCGTGGCAATGATGTTAACTGTTGAGAGATGACAGTGTGACTCACATGTTTGTTCAGCTGTCATGATAAATCATATCCTAGGAGGTCAGTGGATGGATGGTGAAAGCTGTCAAAATGCTTTGTCATGATACTGTCATCCCTCAACCTGCTGCTGCACATCATGACAAACAGGAGGTTTTGTCCATCGTCTCAAACACCAGTGCCTCTCTCTCCCTCCCTCTGCGACAGGGTGCTGTTTGTTCTAATTCAAAGAAATGTCACTGCATAGCAAGATTTATGTGTGTGAGCATCAGCGTATGAGAAGCAGATCAATCAAAAACAACCCCTGAAACACATTTGCCAGGCAGATAAACACAGTGTGGATGATGGATTGACCACTTTCTCTGGTCATGTGGATCAAGTCAGTTGCAGATCTTTTAAATGTTCAGATTAGGTTATTTTTTAAATCTCGCTGCAAGCTACAGATAAAATATGGCTGTGAACACAGTGTGCAGATGTTCAGTGCCATGGTGCAACCTTGATATTGTATACTTCCTTTTTTAAAGCCGTATATAGTTAGAGAATAACATCTTCTTAACTTAGAAGGCTTTTCTATCTGAGCAATATGAAAAATAACTGCCTCACTCACCTGGTTTTTATATCCACCTTGCTAAAAATCCGTACTCAAAGGGTATGTACTGATAAAAGCACTGGTATCATCACAGAAAACATCATAACAAGCATTGGAGCATCAATAATTGATATTTAGTTTTGATTTTGTGTAATAGCATAATTAAATCGTTGGAGTAACAAAGCCATCTACTCTTATATAACAAATAGATTATGTTTGCATCCAATCAGCTTCTTCTACTCTTTTGTTATGTATATTTCTTCTATGAAATGTGTTTCTTCACTGCATAGACACCTGAAAAGCCTTCATTTGGGAGACCAAAAGCCTTTCTCATTTGCTTGACATGACTGTTTTGGCAACTCAGCCCTTGTTTGAGTTCCTGTGCAAGGGTCTTGGCATGATTTGATAGTGGACAGGAATAAACTGAGGAAGTTAGTATATTATAATAATAAGTACTTATATTTGTATACTCCAGGGATTTACAAATAGCCGTGTCTGCGTAGCGTTGATGAATTTAGCAACTGTGTCCAGCTGCCGGATTAATTAAACTCTCATCACTGAGCTGATTTGTGTTTCAGTGTGTGGATTTGTGCATAGTTACAAGAATGTGTAATTTTCTCCGAACGACCCGGATCAGGGGGTCAGGTGTTTTACAGGCCCATGTCACTCACTGATGCTACTTCTGTCTGTCCTTTTGTAGGTACTGGAGGTACAATGAGGACATGAGGACCATGGATCCAGGTTATCCCAAACCCATCACCATCTGGAAGGGCATTCCCGACTCTCCACAGGGGGCCTTTGTGGATAGGGCCAATGGTATGTGAGCTTTAATGACCGTGTAACTAGTCAGTGAGATTGGATTGAGAGTATTTACACACTGGCAGTGCAGCACTTTTGTTTCTAAGACAGAGTGACATTTATAAAACATGAAGAGCAACACTTAACTCTTGTACAGAGATGCAGTTTGTCTGGTATTTGCTTTTATCGTTTTTAGTCCTGAATGCAACAACATGACAGAAGGAAAACAGGAAGTTGACTGAACAGCGTTTTTTTTCTGGATACATTTTCCGTGAATATATTTAAACTGGTGGAAAATCTCTGCTTTAAAACATTTATCAGAATTGGGAGAATCTGCACATATAAACTTTTCATAAGGGAGTGATAAACAAAAAGGAACACAATGCAGACACTGCAACTGCACAACACCAGTCGCAACAAATAGTGGATCCATAGAAAATGCATTTTGAATATCAATGGTTTACTTGATGAGGTTCTACATGATGATTTTCTGCTTGTTTTCGTAATGGATGATAGTCATTTTTATATTGTTTTGTTATCTCATAGACTATACGGTTAATGGTAATGAAAGAACATAAATAAAAAGTTCAGGCAATTCAGATCAGCATATCCAAGTTTTTCTCCTTTAGGAACTTTGACTCTTCTCAATTTTTTCTCCAATCTTGTTTGTTACAAATACAATGTTACTGTACTTTTCATTACTTTCAATACAACTCTATAGAAACCCAAAATGAATAGCCTTATTTTTAAGCAACCTAAAGCACGCATCGAGTAATTAATCTCTTTCTTTCACATAAAGATTCTGTTGAGAGACATCAGAATAAGAATCAGCTTAATTGGCCAGGTATGAGTACTGTGAATTTGACTCCATGTTGTTCATTGTTGCTATCTATATAGAAATTCAGCTAAAAAAAAAAAAGGACAATAACACATAGTCACTATTGCATGCCAAAGTGGTACATGCAACTGCACTGTATATGTATAAAAGTGGATTTGCTTTGTCCCACAATACCTCCCTGCAGGTTTTACCTACTTTTACAAGGGCAAGGACTACTGGAAGTTCAACAACCAGCTGCTTCGCGTGGAGCCCGGCTACCCGAGGTCCATCCTGAGGGACTTTATGGGCTGCGACGGGCTACCTGCAGACCCCGACTGGGACTGGAACCCCCCGGTGGCTGAGGAGCGCCACTACGACAACGGTGACGTGGACGTTGTCATCAAATTGGACAGCGCTGGGGGCACGGAGAAAGCCGTGGCCATCGCCATCCCCTGTGTCCTGGCGCTGTGCATGATGGTCCTCCTCTACACCGTTTTCCAGTTCAGGAGGAAGAGCACACAGCGCCACATACTGTACTGCAAGCGCTCCATGCAGGAGTGGGTCTGAGGGGCTGTTATCACTCTGTATAGAGAGGGGGTGTGAAGCTCTGATAGAGGTCTAGCTATTACTTGAAGCCCTAAGTACAGTAATTGGAAGCACTGTAAAGGGTACAGTTCTTAAGGATTGCCATGTTGGCAGATTTGAAAGCAGCTTGAACTCATAACAAGCTGCAAGGAAGCGAAACGATCAGCAGAACTCAACTGAAGACATTAAAGGAGCCACATCTCCTGTTTCCAACTAATATGTATGTATCTGCTTTGACTTTTTTTCTGTATCTTGGAATGAACTAAATTAAGTGAGACAGAGTTAAGCTACTGTAAGTGGGACCTTTGTCTATCCTCGTCTCTGCACGTCGCTTAAAAAGCCCCTAGCACTAACTTCAGTGGACAAATTAGAAATAGGCTTTACTTTCAATTCTTAATTAAAGCGCTCTGAGCTGTGCTTTTTTTTTTTCATTTAGTGTCCCCATAAAAGATTATTCATTGTGTGGAGGACTGATACACAAACCAAATATGACCTTTTCTTCCAAAGAGGATTACTGCTCAATTTTGTTTTTGATGGGATGTTTTTTCCTCCATTGATCGAACATTGTTGCATCATACTCCGATTTTCTTTTAGCCATCGGCATTCACATCCACTCGTCTGCTCTGTAATCTGTGTCGATGGGAAGCAGCAGTTAGTAAGAGCTTGGAACTCAAGACTGTTGTGGCAGTGTATCTCCAAAACGGGGGCCAAAAACCTCTCTGCAATATTTATGAGACTGCCTTAATCACAGAATGCTTAAACTCCCTTCCCTTTCTCTCTGTTTCTCTGGTGTGGAAGCTGAATAATAAGTGAAACAGTAGGAACACAAACAGTGCATTCATTGCTGCCCATAATGCAACTGCAAAACTAGAAGTATAGGACAGTTTCAATCCACACCCGGGTTCATTACTCTTGAAAATGTGCTAAGCAGTGCTAAATACCTGATGGCTAGCAGGCCATCAGCTTTCATTTACTGCTCCACCTGAGGGTATGAGAGAGAAAGTGAAGGCTAGTTGTGTGTGTGTGAAACAGACAGTAATTACCCACACTATAAATGTAATGTAGTGTCAGTTATCGAACAATTACCATCCTGCTTCACTTTTTCCTGGCAAGTTTGGACGCTAATACTCCATACGGTGTCAGGCCATGCATTTTAAACAGCTTTCTTTTTCAACTTTTGTACAAGGTTTACATTATATTTCACAGAGCACGCAGAGAGTTAGTGGAGGAAAGAGAACGTATACACACAGTACGTTTCATTAATCACTGCATATGGTCAGTGCTTTTGCCCAGATTGCTCCATCTTCTCACTAAGTTATTGCGAATAGTTTCTGTGAAAATGCAAAGTAAACAAAACATTAAGAAGGAAACACACATCTAAAACAATAACAGGATATAATCTGCATAAATAAAGACACTGAGGCAAATTATTGTCTGCATTTTCGAGTTCAATAATAGAATCAGGTTGTTCAATGCACTGTAAACACATTTACTATTATAACTATTAACAACTTACTAATAAATGCTTATAGAACTACTCTAACATTGGAATTAACAAAAACAGAACTAGCAAAACTAAGTCTGATGACAAATATGTTACATATATATCGTGATCTATGAATATGCCTTTAGATGACATATGTTTCAAACTGTCTAATCAGCTGATTATGAGAACCAATAATATAACATTAAAAAGCAGAGTCTCTTTCACGTGAGTTGGAGCAAAGGATGTTCCCCCATCCCCATGTATTGTATGATGAATGCAATACACAGCCTGGATCCTAATGAAATACATTGTCCTGCAATTGCCTTTGATTGTTGCCATACATGTAACTATGTGGTTGTGTGGTGTAGCGTTTCTCAGAGTTCGCCGGATGTCAGTGAGCATTCATGATGTGATTTTGTTTTCCTATAAATATTCGTGCTTTGTTACTCTTTTACTTGAAATGGTCATCAACATCAACTGTACAGGATATCCGACATAATCTTTAATATCAAGGCAAAGCTATTTTAATGCCATATCTCAGAAGAAATTAAGAGATTTTAACATGTCTATAATCAATGAATTATCTAAAGAAGGGTTAAGGGGTTGGATCTTGATTGATGGGTTGAACCTTTATTAGATGTGGTTTTATCTTGTCATCGTTGGTAAGGGATAAAAACTTTCAAACCTATGGGCAATGCATGCCGTTGTAAAACTAAGATGTCATTCTTTCATGGATCATTCAGACACTCTTCTTCTGTTCAGTCTCTCCCATTGTGACTGAGCAGCACTGCAGGTTTCTGTTGGATGCGTTGACACATCCAAACTGTCATCTTTTATAAAAAACTAAATGTGAAATTACTAGCTTCCAACCGGTCCTCCCTGTTCCAATCTTCAGTCGATTGTCAAACTGATGAAAGAAAATGTACGCAGGCAGGAACATCTTTCCTAAAGCAGTGCTGAATTGCAGCACGAATCACACCATGTTGATCTACGACCCACTGTAATTTAAGGCGGAAGAAAAACCCTCGGCTCAGTGTTGTGTGTGATGTCTTATCAGTTTTGTGTGTTTGTGGTGAGGCTCTGATGGCTCCAGCGAGAGTGAATTAAAGATGGCCACTGATGCGAGTCGGTACTGTATTTATTGCCGTATTTATTCCTCTGTGCTCAGCACCACAGATCTTGCATTGCATTGTACTGAGGACAAGAAGTGGGTTGGAAATGACACGTTTTTTTTCTACCACTCCCATGTAATTGTCCACCTTCTGTTACTGCCTAAGCAACAAATGATCTGCAGCGTAGGTTTTTTCCAATCTTTGAAAGGTAAATCACAAACTTGAAAAGGTTACATATAGGAAATGCTCTTTTTAACACCTGAATCACTTGAATAACTTGACATTTTAGATGTGAATTAAGTGCAAGGTGGAAGTGTCAATGCTCTGACCTGTCCCTGTTTATCTTCAGACTCCTCCAAGGTTTTTTTTTGTCTGCCTTGACACACTGCATAGCATTCAACTAATTTAAAGTGTTGTTAAAGGAAGTAGATGAGACTGATTAGACAGCAGTCGATACATCAGAGAGACAAGGGTACGGACGAGACAGGGGACATTTTGCAATCATTTGCCGTCACAATCTTGTATACATGAAGTATATATATCCGCAAGGCATAGTGTATGAGAAGTAAACATTGCATAATATGTACATAAAGAGTGTATATTGTCTGCTTGGGAGGATTTTGTTTTTAAAGTCATTCATTACATGGATAAAGAAAACGCTGTGTGTTGTAAATAAAACAAGTCAATAAAGAGTGTCTCCTTGTATCATGCTCTCACAAAAATGTGCATTAGATAAAAGCAGAAAACATCTATTAAAGGGTTGGTTTAACCAAAGGTAAAATAGGAAACAAAGTAAAAAATACCTCTAAATGTATTTACCAATGCAGATAATGTGATTAACACATTTGTTCCAAGGTATCAGCCAAATTATCAAAACAAAGGTGATTATAAGATGTTCTTAATCTCTTTTCAATTCCTGACATTCATTTGTTGACATCACATCCATGATGCTGAAGCTTTTATCCGAGGGAAACCCTAGATAAATTCCTGATATTGTTGCAGGAGCCATCCTTCATTTGTTGCATGTTTGTGATTGCTTCGAGGGGCACATCGCCTCTTTGCAGATCTCTCTGTGGCCTGGTGCTTGAGTCATTCCACTTCCTTTTTTGAGTAAAAACAGACAGAAAATAGTTTTGAACACACATAACATAATTATATCTGAAACACTGCTGTTAGTAGTTATGGTACATCAATAAAATAACTTCTGCTTTTATTCAACTTAATTAGCTTAACAGTTATTTTCCCCTGATTATCCCTTATAATGTAGGTGGTAATCAGTATTCACTTAATATTTAAATGGGTTATGATTATTATTTCAATTATTAATCAGAGTTCCAAATTGATAGTATGGTTTATTTTCTGAGAATACCTTAACCAATAATTATCTTAAAAAAACACAGTTTTTCACATTTACATTTTAATGCCTTTTCAGACTGCACGAAATAAGCACCACATTATTATCAACCCCTATTTATGATTTCATGAATACTCAATCAAAAATCAGTTATCACAAATACTTGTTATTAACCAGGCCGGCCCGATCCCAACATTATGTATGTAAAATGTACCACTGATTACATTGTAGATTTGACTATAGTCATTTGGATCGGTGGCATTCTTAGACCTTGTTGTGGAAGCAATCTGTAAAAGTATGAACAAAAGTAATGTTAAGAGATGTTATGGTACATCTAAATGTAAGATACACAGACATACATATAGTGGCCTTTGGCTGATAACAAGTAAACTCACCTTCATTCTGCAGAAGGCAGGGGCTGCAGGAGGGGGGAACTCAAAGTTAATTGCAGTAGTTATGCGGGTGCTGCGGGATATATGTCTGATTTCAAGGTCTGTGGGGGACTCCTTTAATATCTGGCAGACAAAAATACAAACACGTTAAGCTTGATAAGCATACATGACTCACTCTGCAACAGATCATTATTATTTGTAAGGAGTTTCCTTACTTCCAAAACATCTAAAAAAGCACTTGAAAACTAAAGTTGTAAGAAGTAGTTAATGTCAGAAATATGACACAAGTTTTCAGAGCCAGTATCATTTTAGCTGGTCACAGAGAAATGCCAAATTGTTCTCACCTCATACATGCACTTCTCTTGGCTGTCATCACACTTCTTTGTGCTCCAAGTTTTCACCTGGCTCACCACAGCATTGAACGGTTCAGAGCAGATATTGCAACTCTCTCTTTTATATTACTAAAACGACATTAAAGGCAACTAAATATCTTTATAATACTTCACCATATTGCTCTTTATAATGACGGGTCTATTTCTGAGTCGGCAGCCGGCAGCAGCTGCTGCAGTAAAGCTGAGGTAGTGAGCAAAGATCCAACACTCATCATGGTTGGAGGTGATGTCTTAAGTGTTCAAACCCTTTGCTGTGAAGCCTTTTAAAGTTTACAGGAAACAATGCATCTTCATTGGTCACCTGCCTCAATAAGGGGGTGTAACTTAGAAGTGAAATCAATAAGAGCTGCCTCTCCTAGATGTTTCTAGATCCCGCTCTGGGGATACCCGGTGGACAAGGGACTTGAAGTGATGATAGTGTAAAAATATACTCCATAAATTAAGTAATGATGTCATTTCTTGAGCCCTTAATGTTTACTGGCACCTGGAGGCCACTGTCAAGTTGAAACCATTATGCTATTAGTTGTGGAGAAAAGACTTGATTTGATTGGATGACAAGAACAAGAGATGTGTTCATGGGATTTTGAATGGCACTCGTGGGATCTTTAATAGCCCTAGAAACAATAGAGTTATCACAAAGTTAATAAAGCACAGATAATAGATTAAGAAAATGTCAGAGTCAGGTCATGTGTGTCAAGATTTATCGTTTCTTATGATCGTGCACATCCACAGCAACAAAGACTCATGACTCCTGATACCTGTCAGACCATGACCAGCGCAGGGGTCGGATCAGGTTTGAACCGAAGTCACATTCAGCCAGGTCACTCCTTAAAGGGCCCTGGCAAGCAGAACTGATGAGTCCTAAAGCTACAACATCTCAACAACTTGCTTTCTTTACTCTGAACAAGTGTTTGGTGCATTGGTACAGAGTTTGCTTCTTTTGACACACAAGCTAGCCTCTGTTTGACTGTGTGCCCCAACAAGGAAGGGGTTTATGGACAGGCAAGTTAGGGCTACTCAATTCATCTTATTTTAATCGCAATTACGATTTTGGCTTGCAACGATTATGAAAACATCATAATCGAAAGAAAACGATTATTTATTTAATTTTAATCTTTACATTTTTTTATTTTTTTATTATTTTTTTTATTGGTTTTTCAGTTGAATTATACTTACAGTAAAGGGTAATCAACCGTTAAAAACATACTGTTACATTTTTTTTTCAATAAATTGATGTTTTCAAAGTAAATGGATAATCGTTTTTAATAATCGTGATATCAATTATTGACCCAAATAATCGAGATTATGATTTTTGCCATAATCGAGCAGCCCTAAGGCAAGTAACCTTACTGTCTCTTCTTATTTTCTAACAAGCATCTGTAAATACTGAAGCCACTTTTTCCAAACTTCCTGAACTATCAACATGCATCTTTGCAGTTGATCCCACCTCCAAGCTCACTCAAACCAACATGGCATACCTGTTTAGATGTCTTAGACTTAGAATAACGATGGCAACAGGTGTATCATAAATGATTATCCTATAACTTTATATTATAGTTATTTACTCGTGATATATTATAGTTATTTATTCGAAACTATTTCTTTCAACCAGAAGGTTGAGGGTTCGATCCCAGCCCATGCAGCCGACATGTCGATGTATCCTTGGCCAAGATACTTAACCCTGAGTTGCTCCAAGCCATCGGTGTGTGAATGTGTATGAATGTTAGTTCCTAGTAAGCTACACTGCTCTGTATGAAAGGGTGTGAATGGGTGAATGACATGTAGTATGTAAAGTGCTTTCAGGGGTTGTAAAGCACTATATAAGTACAGTCCATTTACCATTTCTTTTGGATCTAATTTCTAACAAACAGATGAAAATTGTGAACAGCATAATCTGGATTGTCCACAACAAAAGGCCCAGTTTTTGGACAGAGGTGTTTCAGTTGAAATGTCTTAAATGCAAAATGTAAAAGATGAGATGTTAGTTTTACCAGGAATAGATCTACGAGTTGAATGTATGAGTGAATGAGACATTTAACCACCTGCAACAAAAATAAACATTGTTTACATGTCTATAGCAGATCAATCAGAAAACATGGTGTTTTTTGTATCTTAATTGAGCTGACCTCGTGCTTTTTCTGTTTGTCTGTTTCCCACACTCCACTGGAATCCTGCGTTCTTAATATGTAATTTCAGAGGCACTATGGGTGATAAAAAAAAATGACCTGTTTGAGTGTTTGTGCAATTCAAAATCAGAGGCATTTTATTACAGGAATTATAGACATTATCAGCGCACAACCACAAAGTCATACCCTTCATAAAATCAATCAAAACATTATTTTCCACAACTCATGACAAGCCTGATTTTTCAAAAACATTTTTGGGAAAAATCACTGCCGTCCAGGAGAAAGAAACCTGCTCTGTATCAACATGAAGACTCTGCTGCTGGCCTCTGCTCTCTTGGCAGGACTCTTTGTCTCCCTGACTGCCGTCCCTACCCTATCTCTGTTCCTTATCATGCCTTCTGCAAAACACTGTGGTGAGTTAGGATTGCTGCTTTTTATTCTAATGCGAGTTAAGCCAAGATCGCTTTAGTCTGGATGTCAAAAACATGATTTCAAATTAACTTTGTTTCATTTCTCTTTTCCAGGCTCTTTGCAGTACCTTGTAATGAAATCAACACCAAAGTAGTTGCACAGATTCAAGACTTCAGCCCTCAATAACTACTCCCCTGTTAATGTGAATCTCATTTCTTATCATCATGTGTGTGTAATGACATTTTGTTATCTCTTCCAGCTTCTGTCCACCAACCCTCTCTCCATTAGAGCCAATCATACTTCACTCGACAGCCCCGAGGGTGAGAACATCACCTTCGCATTGAACCCCACCATACTGACCACCGGCTGCCGTGTGTTCGTAAGTATCAATGATGCTCAATTTAGAAAAATGAGTCCAATTGTGCATAATTCCAATGGTTAGTGGTTTATAAGTTGTTGAAGTTTAACATTATAGCTTAAGATAGCTTTATGTGACCAGACATAATAAACAGTGATAAACAAGTGCAAAAGTAAGTTATTCCTTTGGTTAGTCTGTAATTATTTTACCAACAAAGTAGCTATTTTACTTGCCCCCTCAAGACATAAGTATTGAGGGGGCATTGCATACTTATTGCAAATAACCATACATTTACATTAATTACTGACAGATATGTCACATTAGGCTTGATTCCACTTTAATAGCAGCACCAGCTTTCTTTTATTAATACATTTATAGATATGAGCTTCTGATCTACTGAGAAAGAAAAAGGTTAACATAAGAAATAGTTTGAAGAGATATCTGCTCACAAGTTTATAACTTAGTGATATACTATGTTTTGAAAATCAAGTCATTATTTTCAGCATGTAACCTTAGTGTAAATGTATTAATCTGATTTATTTGCTTCCTTTCCAGGCACAGTCCACTTCTTTTGGATTCACCAGTCTTCTCGATGGTGGACTGAACTACTGCAACCTCTACAACCTGCTGTCAGGTGAGTTCAGGATCACTTATCAGCATGTCTCCACCATGCATGCTTAACCTTTTGTTTCTGCACAAAAAAAAAGAAGAAAATCCAGTTATTTTTTAAAGTACATTTGTTAAATATGGGTTTCTATTGTCATGCACACGTTAATAAACTTTACATTTAGAGACATTAATGGTTTATCAAGGTCTATGAATATTAAGCATAATTAATATAACTACATGTCTGATTGCAGCAAGCGGCCTCATCTCATCCCCAGACTTCATGGAGATGACCAATGAATGGGCTTGCCTGGGCTACGGGCTCGCCTCTTCTAAAGCCTGACAATCCTTAATTGATGAAATAATGTAACACTTCATGTCATGATCTTTTGACATTAGAATTGGAAAGTGGTTTTCCCGAGTCTGGTGTCTCTAACTAATATGTGAAATATTCAGTGAATAACTCAGAATTCAGAATAAAAAATGAAATGCAGTGACACTTCAATAATGTAATTCTCTGTGATCTGTGTGTCCGTTCGTATTCTTTTCTCCTGCAACTTGGCATGGTGAGGGAGCCATCCATTGAACAATAATCTAGTTTGATCTTCTCTACTTCAGCCAAGTTTGCCCAAATTAACTATTCCAAATAGCTAGACAATAACAGGAATATTATTGTTTGTTTAAAAACAATAGAGTTTTAACAAACCTCTCTTCCTCCCATGGCTTCTAACTCTTCAGTTTTGTTCATTTATTCATAAGTTATGTTTCTCTGGTGAGAGGTCTACGTCTTTCATGCCAATCATTTTTGATAAATCCATAAAAAATAAAAGCATGGTCTGCAATGTGCCGACAAGGTAAAGCTAGCCATTACTTTCGAGTCTAGACTCTGGAGCTATTTCAGTCCAAACCACTTTAGTCAAAGAAAATGTATTTAAATCTGCAGTAAGCAACATTTGCTGGTATGGCTTTGTCTTGACAGCTTCCCGCCCTTCCAGATGCATACATGTACAGTATGCCTAAGGCTAAAAGAGCAGCAGCAAAATGACCGCCATAGGGTACAGAACAAAGCAGGCATCAATGACAACAGAAACAACATTAGATGTGTCAAATACAGCATGAAAGGAGGAGCTGGGGTGTAGGTAGTTTGCTTAGTAGCCTGCAGAGGAAGCAGCCAACACAAAAACAGCTCCTAGTGCAAACAACAATCACTCCAACAAGGGAGTTGTTCATCTTTGGTCTGTCATTTGTACTATATTGTAACATCATGGCACATTTCCATTTTATGTCCAGCTATGGAAATTAAATTGCAGAACACTTCCTGATCAAACCTAGGTTAACCCTGTTACCCCCAAGTGTACAGTTTTGGGATCAACTGTGTCTGAATATTACTTATGTCACTGTCGGTTGTTTTGCCCCTATATTGAAAAGTACCTCACCTACAAACATTATGACAGTATATATTATATACAGTATATATAATATCGTTTTTTTCTCTTGTGTATGATTTTATTATCTGTGCACTGCGCATGAACCTATATGGAGCGTGTGTGCACGTATGGCTCAAATCACAAGATTTTCCAATTTCAAGGACCAGTAGTCATCATAGTCATTCACAGATCAGAGGACTCCTGTTAGCCATACATGTTGGTCACAGTGACCACATGGAGAACAAATTACCTGCATGAAATTATAAGATTCTTTAATAACACCAAAGAGTGGCTGATGGCTATTCACAAAGCAGGTGACTATTCAGTTTTGTGAATGACCTAAGTAAGTGTGTCAGAAAAATAAATGTTTTGTTTTTTACACACATACCTACATTAATATCCAAGCCTGGCAGGGGAGATGGCATATGATGAGTACTGGTTGGTCAGGGCACTCTTAACTGTGAATCTCGTTTAAAATGTTTTTTATTGTTACCCTAATGCGGTCCAAAAGCACAACATGTGGTCTTCGTTCTGTGATGTATAGCCACCATTGGCGAAGAGCTCAGTGTGCTGCAGCCTGGTTATGGAAACTGATTAATCCATAGCCTATATTTAATTACATTTTAATTTATGCCACTTACCACCCTGACAAAAAGCTCCCTGTTGCTTTGACCTCCTACATCAAGTTAACAGGTAATTATAATACATGTAGGTGAAAACTTGAAAAAGCATGTGTTTCAAGGGTTTTTGAGCAGAGCAAATAAATGTTTGAATATATTTGTAATGCTCAATGTTTTATTCTTGCAAAGCATGAAGTTTCTCAATGATTAATAACTAGTGCTCAATGAAAAGAGAAATAATATATAACCTTTGAATGTGGTGATCGGGTGAAATCCCTGGCCTCGGTTAGTGTGACCTGAACATATGGGGCCAAATTGAAAAAAGGGACAACAATTATTGATTTTTCTAGTGGTAAACTATAGCGATCAATAATATTCTTGAATTGGCTCACTTCAGCAGCCAAAAGAGTAAATAAAACCATGTATTTCTTGCTTTTGATGCCAGAATCATACCCTGAGAGAACAAAACTAAAGAAGTGAGAGCATGGCTGAGAGATGAAGAGAGGTTTATAAATCTATATGAAGATACTATTATTCCTTCCAAACCAAAATAAAAAGTAATGTTGTGAAAGAAAGGAGATCTGTGTGATCAAACTAAATTATTATCCATCTCAATGCTCAGTTGCAAGACACAGGAAAACCGACCCGTAATTAAATTTCAAGATTTTATTTGTTTTTTCTTTCCTATAGGCAGAGGTATGAATAATAAATCAAATGCTAGTTGCATACAGCCCACCTGGACAAAACATTAACTAATTCAAAGGATTCAAAGCTTCTTAGGCTTTGCAGGTGGCGAGTCCGTAGCCCAGGCGAGTCCATTCATTGATCATCTCCATGAAGCCTGGTGAGGCTCGCTGCACACACAAAACAAATGGATGTAGATTAGATCATCGAACACTCATGCTAAACACTCAGTGGTATTTATGCAATCATTATGTATCTGAAGATAGATATTAATAAAGCAGAGCATTCTTATACGATTACATTATGACAATTACTCTTCCAAGAATCTTAAATCTATCAAACCTTAGATGCACGAGTGACTGGACCCTACACTCTTCCATAAGAGGGTCAACAATATGTGTAATATGTGTTTTTATGCCATTTTGGTCATTTTGGTTAAGAAAAATCACTTGTTTAATAATTAGTATTATATTTTGGTTCACACAAGAAATATTTAATATTGAATTTTTCACGGTTTATCATTTTAAACTTTTTTTTTTACATTTTGAAACATTTTTTTATGGAAGCTTGGGGTAGTAATACAAAAACAATTTCTTAAAATGTAAATTAAAAATGTGAATGGCATGATATCCAAAACATGTTTTTTGAGGAATAGCTGGAATATGAAATGATAAAAATGTTTAATTAAAAAGATACTTCAAGAAGGGTAAAAAAAAAAGACCCACTTGTGCATCTAAGGGTTAAAAGAGAAGCATGCATGGACTAGACTGTTCATGTTGAGAAGTGTCCTCCTCAAGGAGAGCAGTGGTGTGTTGCTGAGAGAGCGGGATGCTGACTGGTCCCCTTGGCAACTTATTAATACGAAAAAACTGGCTTGTCAAGTAAACCGTTTAAATTGATTTAGTTAATGGCCTATACTTTGTGTCTTGTGCTCATTGTCCTAAACCAGGGGTGGGGAACCTTTTTCCTCTCAAGGGCCATTTCAATTTTTTCAACATCCTCCGAGGGCCGTACAAATTATTGACCTCTGCTTAAAAATACAAAAATCACAGCCCATTCATTTCGCCTTTCTTTCATGCAGTGCAAAGAAAAAGCAAGCTCTTAATCCAGATATTTTACCATGACTCGCGCATGCATGCACATGCACGGTTGTGGCATGACCACCAAAACCGAAAGATATGGACACCAGATGTGTGCAAATCTATTTAGTTTCCTATCCATGTGGACATGTCTTAAGTGTGGGGGGGGGGGGGGGGGGGGGGGGACCTAACCTCCTCTTGGGGGGTCCGGAGGCATGCTCCCGGGAAGATTTTTTTTTTAAATATTGAAGTTAAAAGCATCAATCTGGTGCACTTTGAGAGCAACATTAAGAGATCTATGGATACATCTCTCAACACCCATATGAAACAGAACTGTAAGCAGATTTCTTTTTCTTTATGGATATTTTACAAATCACTCCCCTTTCAAACTGTATTCTTGTTTATTAATAACCATTTTACTGTCATATAGTATTTTATACTTGTTTACTTTATTCTCTTATTTTTTTATAACTATAATGATCATATAAAGATGTGCCTTTACCTCACTGGCTGTAGAAAAAGCTTCTTATATTCGTTAGCATAGCTTTAACCAGATGCTAATAACAACAATGTTATTGACTGTATGATCAGTATGACAGATGAGCAGATCGCCACTGGGCTTTCAACTAAAGACACAGCCACGCACAAACTGCGGCATGTGTACGGCTCCTTATGGGTGCTGCAATTTTTGGATGTGCCGGAGCGACGTTCTGGTGCGCTCCGTCAGAACTGCACCCCTGTCAGACGAGACATATACCACGTGATGACACGTTAGGCTCGTGTTGTGTTCAAGGACCCTGACCTTGGCCAGGAAAAACAGGTACTCGCTTATTTAATTATTTTGCTGTCTAGATTTCTTAATTTTTTTCTTTTTTGCGTGTGTTTATAAATTACCTCGAGGTTCCGTATCAAATGGTCTCGCGGGCCGTATACGGCCCGGGGGCCGGAGGTTCCCCACCCCTGTCCTAAACAGTGATCAAATGCAACTAGTAAAACAAACCACATGGTTTCAATGACACATGTAAATAAACATTTTCACTTGTCAGCTTGTCACAATTCTGTTGCATTTGCCCCTGAAATTAGACTTTATAAAATGTTAAATGTCAGATTCATCCTGAGTTACGATCCTTGTAATTGATTTGTTCATGGGTATGACTTATGTGTCTTGTGGTGATTATGTGACAGAACAGCCCTGATTGTCTTTAATTCCACAATACAATGCCTCTTATTTAAAATCCTGCAAACCCTTGAGCAGTATCGCAATTCCACAAAATACACATTTTTATGCCTGGGGAATGTAGTGACATTTTCTCTATATGAGAATGAAATAAAATTAAAGATAAATAAATACAAACTATTTATATACAGAGAAGTAAAATAAGTTAATGTAAAATGTCCAATAAGCACATTTTTATAAATGAAACATGCCCCTGAAATAACATTTTAGCAACATTTTTGAAGAAAGTTTAGAAGTCAGCTTTCCTTTGTTAGTAAGTAATATTTTTTAAGATTAAGGGCCGATTTCATCAATCTGGACACAAAGTCCTGATTAGTCTTAATATCGTTAAACCTTAGTACGCTTGGAGCTACTTAGTCAGAAAGTAGAGGTGTTGATGTTACATGTTATTAAATGCAATCTTGAAGATGAGACAGCCACAAAATATCATGTTTCAGAGCAACCAAAATCAAAAAGGATTTACATGTGGCTACATGGCTAAGGGGAAAGAAGTATGGTGTATAAATGTACTTTATGTATCAGGAAAGAAGAAAATATATTTTTCTGAAACTTTTCGAATCTCTTAACGCAGATATAAAGACGTGAAAAAGTACTTAATAGGTGACCTTTAAGACAATGGTCACAAGACACAAAGTATAGGCCATTAACAAAATCAATTTCAAGGGTCCTTTGCTTGACAAGCCTGATTTTTAGTATAAATTAGCTGGCAAGCAGCATCCAGCTCTCTCAGAAACACCACTGCTCTCCAGGAGGAAGAAACCTGCTCCGTATCAACATGAAGACTCTGCTGCTGGCCTCTGCTCTCTTTGCAGGACTCTTTGTCTCTCTGGCTGCCGTCCCTGTCCCGGATCCTGCTCCTGCTCCTTATCATGCCTTCTGCAGAACAATGTGGTGAGTTGGGATGCTGATCTGGTTCTGAGATGTTACATGTGTTGCGTGTTTCATCATGAGATGAGACAATATTTTGGTGTCAGGAAAGTAAAAAAACAGAAACTGGATAACATGCAACATCTTTCTCTGAATTGTTGTTTTTTTGCTCCAGGCTCTTTGCAGGACCTTGTACTGATATCAAGACCATGTTAGTCACACAGATTCTAGCCTCCAGCCCTGCGTATACGGTAAGAACCGCTGTGCTGTTGATGATGTTTTAGACCAGGGGTGTCCAAACTACGGCCCGGGATCCAAATGCGGCCCGCAGGCCATTTTTAATCGGCCCTCAGCTAATTAACAAAGTGTAATGAAATATGGCCCACAAATGAGCATTGTTCTTGTTTTATATTGTACTTCTTAAATATACATGTAAACATGAACAGTATTGATGTGTTAATACAACAAATAACATTTTCAAAACAAATCTAAGTTGATGAGAAAAAGCCCAATAACTTATTTACATAACAAGCTTGAATTAGACGCTTCCTATTTCCTCTTATTATAAGCAATCTGAGGCTTCCATTTTAACGAATGAACTGCCCAAAACATTAATCAAACCGTGTGGAGATCTGTGATTTAAGCTGTTTTTTTTCAAGTATCAAGCATAAATGACCTTGATTGATTTTGCTAACTTACAACTTAACTGATAAGGCAATATACCTCTAGTGAGCGGCACAGCCCTTCTTATATTTTTCTGTGTGTGGCCCTTGGAGAAAAGGGTTTGGACCCCCCGTTTTTAGACGGTTAAGACAAAATAACAGACATCAATTATATTATCTTCATGTATTTAATAATGTTTAGTGTAATGCTATGTTTCTGTTTCAGCTTGTGTCAGTCGTCCCTGGTTTTGTCAAAGCCAACCACATGTCCCCGAAGACCCCCGAAGGAGAGACCATCCTCATCTCATTTAACCCCACCATACTGACTGGAGGCTGTCGCATGAGTGTAAGTATCAATGATGCTAAATATATTATAGCGTTAAAACAAATGCAAATAAATGGTTCACTTTAAAATTGTGACTTTTTTTTTTTCTTTTAACAAAACTATTTGCTAGGTGTGTATTATCTGCCCCAAAAAGTAACTTTCTTGTTGTCTCGTGGGAGAGAAACATTGGGATTATTACCTCTACAGCCTGTTTACATGCACAAAAACCTATATAACTCACCACAGGAAAGGGACAACCCCAAAAAGCATAATAAGGCCTCTGTAACCGATGATCTGCTGATCTACTGTATCTGAGAAACAGAAATTCACAAGATAATAATAATTTGAATAGAATTGTACTCATAAACTTTCAACAAACTATTATTATTGAAGGGTTCATCTATATTGAAAACCAAAACTAAGGCCATTAGTCACTGTGAGTAACTTTCGGACAAATCTATGTTGTGTATTTCCTTACTCACCAGGCACTGTCCACCTCTAATGGATTCACCAGTCTTTTCGATGGTGGACAGAACTACTGCAACCTCTACAACCTGGTGTCAGGTGAGTTCAGGATCACTCCTCAACATGAACTGTCTCCCCCATGCATCCTTTTCTCTTTGATTCTTTTAAAGCTTGACACCATTCAGGATGATACATTGTCATGTCATACATCTGTTTAATGAATGTCATTGAGTAGAATGAATGTAATGATCTAATTAATTTGTGTTTGTTTGTGTCTTGTAGCGAGCGGCCTCATGAAAGAACCGGGCTTCATGGAGATAACCAATGAATGGGCTTGCCTGGGCTACAGACTTGCCACCTGTAGCTGAGCTTGCTTCACTAAATCATGTTGGGATTTGATATATTTGATTTGTAAATGTTTTCTTTTCACCTTACTTATGCATGCACCCTTAAGAAAAAAGACCAATAAATGATATTGCAACTGATTTTGCTTCCTGCTCCTTTTTTATTTTCAGAACAAGTATAGGAATCTGTTATTTGTCCCACAGCGAGGAAATGTGCATTATTACATGAAATTACCAGTGCAAATAAAAGTAATAGATAAGATGAGTACGCTAACATTTTGAATAGAGAGAAAAACAGGTTAATAAAATAACATAAAATAAGAACATACATAAAAATAAGTATAAAAGCTTTATGAAAAAGTAAGTGAACAGTTATCAGCCAATTATGAAATTATACACTTGTAAAAAAATAAAAGATATAAATATTGGACATAGCACTGTTTTTGCACAACAGTGTTATCGTCTATATTGGTGTGTGTGTGTGTGTGTGTGTGTGTGTGTGTGTGTGTGTGTGTGTGTGTGTGTGTGTGTGTGTGTGTGTGTGTGTGTGTGTGTTGGTCTACCAGGGGCCGTGGTGTTTGTAAAGTCTGATCGCTGCAGGAAGGAAGACTGCCGCTGCACTAGTGCCCTCTACTGATCCTCACAATAAGTCCTTCATCAGTTTATCAGGGGAGTAGAGATACTGTCAGACATAGTGAAGGAAATGTTTTACAGAAATGTATAATTAAAACGTTAGCCCCTGCACAACACTGTATTTCCCTGTGTGATGGTGAACATCTCTCTCTCCCCTGACTTCTAGTTTAGGGAATATTGTTTGCCTCCAGTGCATTAGGTCCAGGGTTTTTGAATATGCCAAGCAGTACACATCATTTCACTATAATTTCATGTGAGATAAGATCACATCAACAAACCATTCATATTCTCGATTTGGCTATCTTTACCGGGTCACAATGAAACAAAATTGAATATTCTGGCAGATACAAACCAGGCTAGGATCTATCTGTGATTTCTTCACAGTTTTTGGGAGAAGAAAAAACATTGGCCTTTCGCTCAAGGGAAAAATCATATCATGAGAGCAATTGAATAAAACCTTAGGAGGTAGAAGGCAAGGGAGACAGGACTGCACACTCTCCACAGTTATTTCCCCAAACCCAAAAGAAAAGGAGAGCAAAAAAATGCTCTTAGAGAGAAGTGACTTATAGATAAAACTATTTTTTGATCAAGGTGTGGCTCCCTCCATGTTCAGTTGCAAAAAAAGAAACAGAGCATAATGAAATGGTAACATTGTATTGTTTTACCCTACAGTCAGAGGTATGTATAATATATAAAATAATAGTTATATACCTGGGCAAAACAACATTTGCAAATTCAAAGGACTCTCAGTTGGTTCGGCTTCACAGGTAGCGGGTTTGTAGCCCTTGCAATTCCATTCAGTGGTTATCTCCATGAAGCCCGGTTCTAACGGGAGGCCGTTCGCTGCAAAAAATAAAGTAGACCAAATTAGATCATTCTAATCAATAATGTCTTTAAATGTTAGATTTTAAAAAGTTGAATTATACCAATATATACATTTGTGAAAGCATGCATGGGGGAGAGTCTTCAAGTGATCCTGAACTCACCTGAGAGCAGGTTGTGGAGGTTGCAGAAGTTCTGTCCATCATCAAGAAGACCGGAGAGTCCAATAGACTGTGCCTGGTAAGTAAGCAAATATATAAGATGGATACATTTACATTGAGGTTTACAACTATCATGACTTTGTCAGTGTTTTTTGACACATTAACAACAAATAAACAATACCTTGTCAAAAGATTTTGTCTATTTTCCACATAAATGATTTCTTCTGTCAACCTATTCCTTTGTCTTTTTCAAATACAGTGGATCTGTAGGTCATCAATTAAAATACATGTATAAAAAGAAGCTGGGGTTCTTTAATTATGAGCGCACAAAAGGGAAATATCACCTTCTATAACAAACATGTGAAGCCTGCAGTTATACTGTATCTCTCACAGGCTCCGCCCTCTACTGGACTCATTGGGGTACTACCCCTTGATCATATGCAAGCAATCATCCACTGAGACTTCTATAAACGTAGCCGGCCCCGGGGCAACCTGAGAAGTAAGACGAGAAAAGAAAGAAAGAAGAAAAGCATGGACTCAACACTCAAACACCGGACCTTTCTGACATGCCCTGGCCTAATCGCGGGGGCTGATCCGCACCGCCTGTGCTTCCAGTGCCTGGGGCCGGATCACGCCAAGGACGGCCTAAGCCAGTCGCCGGCCTGCAACGCCGGCCTGCAACGCCTGCAAAGGACACTGATACAATTTGAGAGATTAAAAAAATAAATAAAAATAAAAATAAAATAAAAGTCGGAGATAGTGATAGAAATGGCAGTACTCCAGGTGTACCATGCTCAAAGTTTATTGGAAGGCCTGCCGAAAGAAGAAGGTCTTAAAGCCGGTTTTTCTGGGAGACCGGAGAGAAGTGCATTGCAATAATCTAGTCTTGGGAAGACGAGTGCATGAACCAGTTTTTTGGTGTCATCAATTGAGAGTGAGGGCTTCAGTCTGGAAATGTTTTTCAGGTGAAAGAAGGAGGTCTTGGTGCTATGTTTGATCTGGGCTTGGAAAGACAGAGTGGGGTCAAACCACCGAGGTTGGTGACAACAGAGGAGAGAGAAATGAGCTGACCATCAAGGGAGGGGCTGATGTTGGCGGCCTTGGCAAGCTGGTCGGTGGTGCCTATCAGGATTGTCTCCGTTTTTGCTGCTGTTGAGCTGGAGGTAGATGGTGGTCATCCAGGAGCGGATGTCTTCCAGGCAGGTGTTTAGTGTTTGGATAGTATTGGTGGTATTGGGTTGTGTTTTGATATAGACCTGGGTGTCGTCAGCATAGCAATGGAAGTTGATTATGTTGTCTGATGATATGACCGAGATGTAATAGATAGATTGGCCCCAGCACTGAGCCCTGTGGGACCCCGCATGTCACTGCGGTGTCGTCAGACCTGGAATCCCCCAGAGACATGTGGAACTCCCAGTTGGTGAGGTAGGAGGAGAACCACTTGAGACCCGTGTCCGTCACCCTGGTGTAGGTCTCGAGGTGGTGGAGGAGGATGGTATGGTCCACTGTGTTGAAGGCTGCACTCAGGTCAAGTAGGACCAGGATGCTGGGTGACCCAGAGTCGGCTGCCATCAGCAGGTCGTTGGCTACTTTTATTTGTGCTGTTTCTGTGCTGTGTGCAGGGCGGAAACCTGATTGGAAGGTCTCATACACTTTATTTTCAGACAGATGAGACCTACCATGGCAGGTATCATCAGGGGGCAGGGCCTTTTCGGACACGGCGTGTCCCGGTGTGCCCCCCCTCGACGAGAGCCAGGCGGCCCATCTGCTTCCGCAGGCAGCTGGTTGGGCGGAGGGAAAGAAACCTCTGCCCCCGCGGCAACACCTTAGAATATTTGGATAAAATGTTCAGGCTCTGCGCACAGATTGCGGCTGCGGCGAATAATCTTGGCGTGTTGGGTGTCTCCCTGATTACCCCTCAGATGGACACCCCCGCCCTCCCGCCTCAGGACGGGAGCGATTATCCGGACCGCTGCATTGGTCAGATGAATAATCTGATCCATGGGGTGGCCGCCGCAGAGGGGCGGGTGCAGTTGCGGCGCCAGAGATTTTCTCTAGGGGGTGCTGTGGGGTAGCTTGACGTTTCATAGAGGGTGCTCAAACATTTAGAGTTTCCCATTAATGCACCAGAGCTACAGTTGAATTTTCTACTGCAACACTCCCCACACAGTGCACCAGCGACTGTCACAATGTAGGCTCGATAATCAGCTCACGGCATATAGGTGTAAGCAGGGGTAAAGTGCTATTTTTACAAGTGGAGAGTGGACCTAACCTCCTCTAGGAGGGTTTTTTTTTTTAAATATTGAAGTTAAAAGCATCAATCTGGTGCACTTTGAGAGCAACATTCAGAGATCTATGGATACATCTCTGAACACCCATATGAAACAGAACTGTAAACAGATTTTCTGTTTCTTTATAGATATTTTACAAATCCCTTTTAAAACAAACCGTTTGAGACCCACTGAGATAACTAGACTAAAGTTAACTATCGAGAGAGTCCTTTACTTCACCTGAGCTGAGGTTATCTGAGACTCTCAGTTTGACAGGAGAGAGTTCTCCCTCCACCTTGTCGTTGAAAAAGCTCCTTATATCCGTTAGCTTGACTAGCTAGCACCAGATGCTAACCACAACGATCTCCGGTAGATACCCACTGGTGCGCGAGGCGAGCTCTCTCACTCGCTTGCGTACGCACACAAAATGGCTCGTGCCACACACACACCAGGGCTCGACATTAACGACTGCCCGATGGCCCGGGGCCATCTAGCATTTAGCTCGGGCAATGAAGCCTCACCTGCTGGTTGCCTGATCGGTCAATCTATTATGCCAGTATCATACAGCTCGCGGATCCAGTAATGAGTGAACCGACAGTAAAACTAAACATATCTATAACTAGTTTAGGTCGTTTGAGAGTTAATTAAAATAATATAAATTCTAACCTGAAGTGTGTTTTGTCCGCTCACCGCTGCATGTGATCATGCAGAGCTGCGTGTCGACTCGTCAGCAGCAACTGATCTCTCTCTCCCGTCAGATTAGACTTCACTCGCGTTTATGTCCATATCGATCTGATCCAGCTAGTTCTAGCTAATGATATGTCTACGTGCTTATTAAAAGACACCTAAACAATAAGTGTCGCTATGCAACTGGGTGAGGCCACAAAGTATAGCGCAGCATTATGAATTTGTTTACATGCCCACCGGAACCCCGACGCATTAACAACAGATCAACGCACAATCAACCCAGGACATCTCTTTCTCCACATTAAGTGTTAGACATTAGAATTGACTATTCTTGTCTGTCACATACTCTTCTTGTCTGTCACATAAGTGGCGCAACTGAAGCGGTATTGCGCTAAAGGGAAATTATTTTGACCGGACATTTTGACCGAAGAGATTTAGATTTGCCGGCTAACGGGAACAAAGTAGATAACATTACAAACATGTTTAACAGGGGCCATAATAGTGTAAATATTGTTTGTTTTGGCAGTTATAACTGAATTGAATGGGTTTTTTAAAAACTTTTTTACATCTGGGAAGGCATTTGCCTTCATCAGATGGAAAGTGTCTTGACCAACAACTTAAGTATTTCTTATAGCTATGCAGGGCATGCAAGCGAGCAAACACAAATAAGAACAAACAAACAAGTGAAATGAAGAATACAATTTAAATTGTACAATATAATATTGTGGTGGGGCTCCTCTTATAATTCAGTCTAGAGAATGCACCAGACAGCATCTAAGACCTGCAAAAATCAAAATGTTCTAGGTGCGTCATTTCGTCCTTGCGCATTTTTCAGGGCAATCTCTATTGGGCTCAGGGCCATCTGTAAATTAGCTTAGATGGCCCACAGGGCCATCTCCCAAAATCCTTAATGTCATGCGCGCACACACACACACAGAGACCCTATTGCAGAATCCCTCTCGCTTTCAGGTGATTTTGATTGAGTGTCCACACGTGGACGTTTAAGGACTAAAAAACGATAAATGTTTCACTTTGCTGTTAGCAAATAATTTGGCGCTCTAGCTAACAGGAAGTCACTCAAGTGTCACAAAGTAATTTAGCCTATGGGCAGGTCAAACATCGAATGGGTGCTGGCCATTCAACCCAGTCTCATGGCATTTCGTGTTCACCAACACGATTTTTAATCTATTGATTCGTGTTCACCAACACGATTTCCCCCTTTTTTTCGTGTTGCACAGCACGATTTTAAAAGCAATGTATTTCTATTGGTAGTCTCACGACATTACGTGTTATAGGAAGACCGGAAGCTGTGTGGTTCATAAAAGCATGTTCTTACTCAATATCAAGCCATAATTATTGCTTTTATTTTAAATCGTATAATTTCGGACTTTTGTTGCCGTCTCTGAGGAAAATAAATGGGGCTGAGAGCCTCAGGATACTGAAATCTGTATATTTGTAAAACTTTTTTTCCTTCTAAGTTGTTATTCTTTTCAAAATAACACACTGTTATTTACTCACCAATAACACACAATTATCCTTGTTTTTATTTATTTGTTTAATTCCATAATCTCTGGCTTTTTTGGCGTCCGTCAGGAACTGAATTTCAAAATAAAAATAACCGGAAACAGACGTAGGCATTTCGAGCGATTACCCAAGATCCTCAGCTATGGTTTAAGCTCGCCGATTGGATGTTTTAGCCGCAATGCATGCTGGGATTTGGTGTCTATATGATATGAAATCCGGAAAACATTTTAAAATAATACTTAATTCCGTGTGTTCTTGCTTTTCTCTTTGAAAGTCATCACATAACGGCATTGTAATACACGGTTCGGCTGCATTAAATATTACAGATCTGCCGTAGTTCTTTATTTATAGAGCCCTGATGAGAAGACCTTTGGAAAAACTGGAAGAAACGCCGCCGAAACTGAAGACTTGACGTGGATCATATATATATCAACAATTAAACAACATCTTCAATTTTTCTTCACACAATTCGTCTTCTCGCAATATCAACACTAATTCGGCTGACTTTTACATTTGATCCAATTGGTAGATAGTTTATATTTACACCATAACGGTGCACAGCTGATATAAAAGGACTTCTAGTTTTTAAAGATATTACTGATTTTCTTTGAATATAAGAATGTAAATACTGAGTCTGAAATAGTATAGCAATATGCTGTAAAATTATGTGAAAGCATGAATAAAACTACACATCTTCAGATGTTGTACATACATAAGTGTCCTACACTAATAATAAAAAGTTATTATGGCTGTGTGCACCTTGTGTGCACCGCCTAGTGGTTAAAGCATGTTATTGAATTATTGTTTTTATGTGTTATATTTGATTACAAAAATATTAAGAGTACATACTTTCATAGGGGGAAAGTAGAAGGTCTGTGATAGAAATATAGAATATAAAAAATCAAGAAGATACTGTAAGTGATCTCTACAATAAAACTGTTTAGAGCAGGATGTACAAAGATATTAATATGAGGATGTGCAAAACAGAAAAACGAATTAACCTTTATTCAAACATTAAATAATACTTTAGATTAAGGTCTTCTTTTAAATAAGAAAAAAGCTTTGGGGGTATCTACAGATAAATATTAAGCCTGACAAAGTACTTAACGTCTAATATATTGCTTTCCTGCAATGTTGACTATGTTGAAGCACTTATTTTAACTGATATCATACATATGAATTATACTCTTATGTATGTAGATAATATAAGAAATGTGCAGAATATGACAGTTTAATGGTGGTGGTACCATGGTGGTACACACATATTGATAGATGTCTTGTAATGCGCTGTTGAGGAACCTGTGACCCAAGTTTTTCATTCATTGCATACACAGTTGTGTATTATGATATGTCAATAAACCTTTGAACATCTTAAAATCTTGAAAGGGATGTGCAAAATAGCCATTATACAGTCTTTAATTAACTATTAGTAGAGAATAACGAGTAATGAATATACTTTATTACTCGTTTCCATTCATGTCAATTGCAGATAAATGTTTAGTCTTCTCAAGCACCAACTATCAAATATCTCTCCTGATTGTTGGCACTTGACAATCACCTTCCCTGAATTTTACTCAGGTGTAACTAAAGTCTGCTTTCCTGCAGGCGAGGGAGTGCAGCGCGACGGCGAGACAAAGGGAGAGGCGCCAGCATGGAGCTCCCGTGCCCGCGGCGCACTCCAACTCTTCGGCCCACCACGTGGAACCAAAGCTGTCATTTGAATGGCGGTCAATACAGATTTGGAAGTTTTTGCCAATCCGATCAGAAATTTAAGAAAACCGTGGATTTTTGGATATTCAAAGAGCCCGATTACAATGACCAGACAGGCAAACAATGACATTAAATAATTGGAAACCGGCGATCGGGCTCGATATATGGTAAAATATAGCAGTAGGCGATCGATCGACATCTACGTCACTTTACGGCCCTGCCCACTTTTGGGGGAAGCCAACGCTGCCATTTGAATGGCGATCAAGCCTGAAGCCACAGAGCTCTTCTTTTACTGTCATCTTTTCTTAGAGGAAGTACAGAAACCCTGAACTCTGGATTTGTTTTAATGTTTGAGGTGCAATAAACAACATATTATCTAAACAGAACTACGCCTATATAGCGTACAGTGCCCATAAACTATGCCTCCCCCCCCTCAAATCAGTAAGTTGAAGTGCCCCAGGGAGGGGAGGTGGGGTCAAGTGTCACTGACCGGCTTGCAATGTTAGTGCAGGCCCTGGTTGATAGAAGTTCAGAGTTTTGTTTTTGGCAAAATGTCAGAAATGAAAAACTGTTGTGCATTTTTCAATTCCAAATTATAAAAGCCAAGCCTCTCTTTATAGATGTCAAAATGAACCTGGAATTTGTTTTTTGCCCCCTGCGTTAAGCTCACATATTAATGAATATATAATTGATGTGGTTATTTTAATAATTTTTTTGAATCTGCAGAATTATCCCAAACTTACAAAAGTTATCTTTAGCTAATGCTGAATTTGCATCAAATTTCAGAAAGTGTGTAATAATAACACCAAATATTTATTATATACAAATGAATAGGCTTAGCCGTTCAGAAAAAAACTAAAACCAATGAATGAAAAATTAAAAGAAAACGTGATACGTTAAAGTAACTTTATTGTATGATGATTGACTCTGCAGCTTCTGTTGTTGATGGAGCTTCAGGAGACAGTATTCCTCTGATCCTGAGTCAGCACACATGGACAGCTTCCTCTGTAACAGTGAGAGGAGGGTTAGGTCAAAATGAGTGTGTAGTACAGACACAAGTGATAATGTGGTCATGTGGACACTCACAGCACTGGTAGAGAGTGTTGAGTCTGGCCTTATCATTGCGGCTCATCTCCTTAGCGTTGCCAAAGGATACGTTGGGGTTAGGGATGGGGACCATGGTGGGCTGGCCATTCTTGGAGAAGGCAGTCCTACAAGAGGACAGACAGCAGTTACAGTGAGCCACACACACACACACACACACACACACACACACACACACACACACACACACACACACACACACACACACACACACACACACACACACACACACACACACACACACACACACACACACACACACACACACACACACACACACACACACACATAATCAAACACACAGTGACTTCATGTTGTTCTCACCTGAAGTACTGCATGACAGAGTTGTAGTCGTAGGGAGTGCCCTGGTTCAGGGTGGAGATCCTGTTGAAGTTGTGCTCCATACCTAGAAAAGATACATTAAAGGAATTTGTAATTACTTTGGTTTGAGTTCACTTTTACACAGGATAGAATCCAGCTGCTGAAGAAATATCCCAGTAACCTTTTTAATGTCTTTTATAACATATTAAGCTCGAACAGACCCTATTTAATATGATATTTACAGTAAGAGAGCAAAC
This sequence comes from Notothenia rossii, assembly GCF_949606895.1. Taxonomy (NCBI): domain Eukaryota; kingdom Metazoa; phylum Chordata; class Actinopteri; order Perciformes; family Nototheniidae; genus Notothenia; species Notothenia rossii. The sequence goes on from NC_136907.1 coordinate 67,908,806, forward strand.
CAGCAAATCCCAATATTTGAGAGGCTTAAAATCGCAATTTTTACCATATTTCACAAGAAATATTTTAATAATTAACCTGTTGTGAAGATAGTTGTCAATTATTATTTCAGTTGTTGTAGATCTTGTGATATTGTTGTCCTTGTAGTCCTCCACTATTCACTAGGGAAGCAAGAAATGAACTTCCCTAGCTTTAAAGAGCGACAGAATGTTGTTAAGGACAATAAGCACGGCAGATTAGCAGAATTGTCTAATATCAAAGTGTTTGCCTGTTTGTCAGGTTGTATTTTTTATGTCATAGTACACAAGGTATCTGTATATCAATCATTACACCTGCATGTTTGCATGCCTGCATCTGAATACTTGTCTTCCGTTTACCGGCTCTCCTCGCTCCTCTTTTTATCATTGTGAATAACAAACAGCTCCATTACCAGACACGACGTTCTGCAGCAGGACTCTGATGTGGTTGTCTCTGTCAGAGCGGGTCTGCTCGTGGTTGAAGCCCAGAGCATGGAGAAGCTCGTGCTGGACGGTGTGATGGTAAAGACATCCGCTGCGGGCCAGAGACACCACCTGCTTTCCACCACGACGGCCGACAAAGGACCAGCAGCTGGACAGAGTGAGGTGAGTTAAAGGACACTGAGGTGTGAGGAAAGCTTTGGTCTCCAACTCTTTGACAACATCAATTTCTCACCCATTCTGGGACTCAATCTGCAGCCAGTCGCGGTCGTTGCTCATGGTGGATCTGAAGCGGATGCAGGAGAAGGAGGAGAAGGACTCCAGTCCACGGGTGATGATGGCCTTCTCGCGGGAGGCTGGGAGGAGCATAGCACACAACATTTAGCTTATTTAAGAGCTTTCATTTTCTTGAAATTACATCACAAGTATGCTGACTACAGCAGATATTCTTTAACATGGAGTGTAACAACAACTCCTGGAGGTTTGCATTATTTAGTGCCTACAAACCCATAAATGGTCAAATGAGACAGGAAACATGGGATTCAACAAAACCATTCAGATTTGCCTCCCTTCTATGTTACATGTAGGTTCAGTACTGAATATCTCCATCCAATTCATCCATATTTTTAAGCCAATCAGAGCAGGTTTGTGTTTACACAAACTTAAAGAGACAGGCGCTAAAACGAGTCATTTCAGATGGAGAGTGAATGAAGGTGTTTACAGTCAGACATTAAGAGAAAGATTATATGTTTTTTGAACAATGAAACATGTAATCATGTTCTAGTAGAAACCCCAAATGTAGGAATGCATCTAAAAATCAGCATTTGATGTGCCCTTTAATTGAGTTATTTCTAGTTATTTAGAGTCATTTAGCCCTGATAGTGATTCCAGTTTAAATGAGAGGAGTTTCTGTTTGCTTGTTTAACACATTTGTTTGCGTAGGAGAAGAAATAAATTACATAAATAACTGAAGCCTAATGATACTCCTAATTCAAAGGGCTTTCCCCCCTTGGTGATATAATTTTTGTTTCTGAATTCTTATTATGTTTGACCTTTTCTAATCAGTTTTTATTTGTAGTCTGTCATGTCATGACTCCATGGTTCCTGGCTTAGTGGACCTATTACAGTGTTGTATATTCTAGATGAACCCTTCTCCCCTCAGTCTCACTCTCAAGCCTTTTTATAAGAGATGCTGTTAGAGGAAGCTGCATTAAAACTGGAAGCCTACAGGATACAGACAGACATGTTAGCCTGGCTGTGTGAGACTTACAGAAGCTGTTGGTGATGTAATAAGGAATGTAGACCTTTCCATCACTGTACTTTAACCACTTGCAGCCACGGCTGGTGCAGGGGTCGGCGTTTCTCTCTGCCTCGTTGTCGATGGCGATGTCCAACTCAGTCAGGATAGGCCCATTGTCGGAGCGAACTGAAACACATCACACAGCATCTCAAACTCCTGCTGAGGATATACTGATAGAAGACTAGGAGCATGGAGGTGCAGCAGCTCACACTCACCCAGATCTTTGTTGGCTCTCTCCAGAATTTCAGACACAGAAAGCTCCTCTGATTCTTTCTCTGCAGAGAGACATCAACAACACCATTTTATTTTGTGTAAAAACACAGTAGCACAAACTGTGCATGTAAAGACTTGAGGTCTGATCATTAGAATAGATACATACCTGCCTGCAGGTTCAGCATGGGATTAGAGGAGAGAAGACAAACACAGTTTAAATTACAGCTAAAACGTAACAGAACAATATTTTTGTAAAATAACCATATACTGTGTCTTAAGGTAAGCCACTACAGGCAAAAACATAATTTGTTATACGCTGGTGAATTTTAAGAGTTTGGGCTATTTTGCTTCCTTCAGACTAGTTGTGGAATCCAAAATTCACATTAATAGGTTTTTTTTTTGTTTAACAAAATTATTTTCGTGCAGAACATGTATCATCATCTGTGACAAACTTCTCTTAAAAAACTAAAAAGTAGTGCAAAGATCATACGTAATGGTCAGCTCAGCAGATCCAATTTTTTTATTATAAAACGCATCTCCCAGCAGATGGGAAGATGAGCGGCTTCATATAATATACAAGAATCCTTTCATCAAACTTGCATTTTAACATGAAAATGTATGAGCAGATATCACCCTGCCATTGCTCCTACCTCAGTGTCGGCCCAGCAGCAGGCAGACAGCAGCAGCAGAGCGAGAGCGGAGAACCTGAAGACAGACATCCTGCAGGACACACACAGCTTCACTCAGCCCACAGACACACACACAGAGGAATATACACACTGAAACAAAGTGCACATTGAACTCACCTTGGATCCTTGGTGTGGATTAGTGCAGAGGAGGTCTCTCTCCAGCTTTTTATATACGTTCAGCTGTGTCTGTCAGCCCAAATATGGTGTATCTGAGTACAGCAAGTCACAGAATCAGCTAAACTCACAGGCTTATCTGCAATGTACAGTATGTTCCATACATATGCAGGTGGGAAATGAACAGCTGTCAACAATTCAGTTGTCAGTATTTAAGTATATGTATGAAATGAGAATGTCTACGAAAGAATAACCTGCAATTACACAATTACATTAACTGTGCATTTTTCCATTGCAGACGGATCAGTTAATTAAATCTCAACCCATTTCCCTAAAAGTTCATATAAAACTAAACCGCATTAGTAGTTCTGTTATAAAAGCAAATATTGAAGACAATAAATGTTTATAATAATAATTGCAAATTATATTTATTGCTACGGTTAAAAGAGGCTGGATGATATTGTAACATTCCCAAAATGTTTCTGCATCTGAAAGTTGTTTTGTGTGCTGTTCTGTGTTTATTGGAAACACCTGGACTCTGATTTGACAATACATTGATAATAGAGGCATACTGCGAATACCAAAGGTATATTATCTTGGGCAAAATATATATATATTTATCTTTTATCTAGACAGTCTATCATCACCACACAATCTACTCTTAATGCTAGCTACATCTATTCACCATGTTAAATGATTTTCAATAACTATATCATATTTAGCTTCTTTTTGTTGTGTTTTGTTTCGTCATTACAGACCTCTACGTGGTTTCAGGGTGATTTTGTGTTTTTTAAGTTATTTTTTACATATTGTATTGCACCGATAATACCTGTGTATCATTAGGAATTGTTCATAAACTCTATTTGAAAAGTGTCTGTGAAAAATTAGTTTGTGTAACACTCTTCATGGTTTGGAAGTATTTTCTGCATATTTAATAATGTATTTATCTACATTGCCCATTGTCTGGGCCCCAATCTCAAGCTTCCAATAGCTTATTGGGTTTCCCATTTCTCCATTATGTCTTATGATTGATCTTATATTTGGATTTAAACTTGTGTATAAATAAATAAATACAATTAAATGAAGGGATATTTAATTTTTCTTTTGTGAGGGCAATTAAATGAAGGGATATTTAATTGTTCTGTTGTGAGGGAAAGGTCGGTTCAGTAAATGAAATTAGACATGTGTTTTGTTAAGAAATGGTGCAACGGAAACACATTATAAAATGGCTTTTAAAAACATTTATTAAAAAGCAAAGAGAATAAAATAAACATAAAATAAACTAAAATAGAATAATACATGAATGAACTACATAAATAAAAGTTACAGTGCAAGACATGAATAGTTCAATTAAAAGCAGTGGCAAAAAGAAAAGTCTTCAGCCTCGATTTAACATTTGTAAGAGTTGCAGCAGACCTGCAGGATTCTGGGAGTTTGTTCCAGATGTTTGGAGCATAGTAACTTAATGCTTGTAAGAGTAATTTTGGTGTGAGTTCATGTTTGTGTTTTGGGCTGTCACAATTTGGTGTTATTCACTGTGTGTGCCTTAGGGTGTTGCTGTCCGAGTGCCTATGGCACAGGTATTTAAGGTTGGTTTTGTCACCTGATTGGGTGTGTCTGACCCCGGAAGGGCACATTTTTTTGCTTATGTTATTTGCTCAATGTGGTGGATATCCCACGCTCTCTGAATCCAGCAGTTATAGGTGGGCATTTCTGTTTTCAACCATTTAATGGTGATGCACTTCAGGGCCGCTGTCAATACAATTCTTAATAGATATGTCTTAGAACTCCCTTCTAGAGCTTGTGCAGAAATCAGCACCAAAGTAGTTGCACAGATTCAAGCCTTCACTCCTGAGTATATGGTAAGAATCGCTCTTTGAATGATGTTTAAGACAATTAAAAAAAGGACATACATCAGGGGCCGTATTCACAAAGGATCTTAGGGCTAAAAGTAGCTCCTAACTGGCGAATTTAGGAGAAACTCCTAAACATAATGGGCGTGTCAGTCTTAAATTTAGGACTCCTAATTTTATTCACTAAGAGCAATTCACAAAGTATTTCAGGCCTAAAAGTAGCACCTAAGTTTAGGAGAGCTTAAAAGTCCTCGAGAGGACTCCTAACTCAGTAAGACCTATTCACAAAGAATCTGAAAATGGCTGAGAGACGAAATGTTTTGGAAACAATGGAAGACTGTGAATTGATCAAGAGATATAGGCTAAATCGTGAGGGTATCAAACTTATTGTGGAATTAGTGCGGGACGCAATAACATCCCCGACTAACAGGAATAACCCGATTAGTCCGGAAATAAAATGTTTGGCAACACTACGATATTTAGCAACAGGGAAAATGTAACTTTGTAATGCGGACGATTTAGGAATATCGCAACCATCAGTCAGCCGTGCCATAAACCAAACCATCAACGCGCTCTCTAGACCACATATCATCCAACAGTTTATCCGGTTTCCTTTGGACAATCAACAACTACACAGGATCAAAGCCAACTTCATGGCAATTGCAGGTATGCCCGGTGTGGTCGGTGCTATTGACGGGACGCACATACAAATAATTTCGCCATCAAAAGATGAGGACGTGTTCGTCAATAGAAAGAAAGTACATTCCATCAACACGCAGATTGTTTTCATTCATCATGATAGGGGGACTTGAACGGCGGTATGGGCTGTTATTGAAAGTGTTTAAGTGCTGGAAATATGCTCATTGGATAATAGTTTGCAGGGTGCTTTTAATTGCCTCCTTGTTTTAATGCAATTTACGTATTTTTATTGTTTGCTCTCTCTCTCTCTCTTTAACGTGCATCGTCATTATCGTGGTCTGCACAAACTTGTCATCATGCGTGTATTCTGCTAACTGCACTGTCCATAACTATTTGATAGGAATACATTTCTAGCCTAGGCTATTTCCTTGTTTTAGTGGGCTCGTTTTTGGGATGTTGCGGATGAGTTTCAGCGAGACCGCCTGCTCTGAACAACCAATCACCGTACTGACCGCTTCTAAACTCATGCACGAGAATCAACGTAATCCATAGCAACGGCGCGTCACTCTTAGTTCACTCTTAGTGATTTATCCTTAGTATGAGTAGGTCTCAGCGGCTTTGTGAATAACTTTTAAGAAAAAACTCCTACGTAAAATGTTTTAGCGCGAGTTAGGAGCACTCCTAGCGGTAAGATAAAATGCTTTGTGAATACGGCCCCAGATCTACTATCATAATTTAAGTAATGAATACTTTTCTTTTTTAGCTTGGGTTAGCCACCCCTCTGAATATCAAAGCCATCCACACTTCCCTAAAGAGCCCCGAGGGAGAGAAAGGTGGGGCGTCACATTGAGCCCCACCATTCTGTCCGGAGGCTGCTGTGTCACTCTAAGTATCAATGACGGTAGATGGTCTTCTGCTGTGTTTAATTTTTTAGGTTCCAACTTATGGGGGCTCATAACTAAGTAGCCTCAGCTTTGTATTTATGTGTGCATTATGAGACAAAAGATCGACTCCATATATGTCTTGATAACCACCAATAAAGCATGTTATGGCAGTGTGTAACCCTTCTAATCAATGTATATCTCTTTTATTTATCAGGCAATGTCCACTTCTCTTGGATTCACCAGTCTTCTTGACGGTGGACTAAACTACTGCAATCTCTACAACCTGCTGTCAGGCGAGTTCAGGATCACACATGAAGCGTCTCCTCCACGCATGCTTTTCCTTTTTATTCCAAACAGACAGCTTTTTGGATGATCATATGCTTCTACCTTGCATTATTCAAAGCTAAATCTTGAACATTGATTGTGTGATTGTCACTAAGTATTGAGCATAAGTGTTGAATGATCTATTATAATCATTTTGTGTTTGTGTGTCTTGATTCTAGCGAGCGGGCTCATGACTTCATGGAGATGACCAATGAATGGGCTTGCCTGGGCTAAGGAGTCGCCACCTGCAAAGCCTAAGAAGCTGCACAATTGAAACTGTTTCACTACATCATGTGTTTGAATTTGACATGTATTATTTTCTCCTTAGGACGACTAATGTACGCCTCCTCGAGAAAATCTAAATAAATGGTTTTGATTGTAATACGTTTTTTGAAAATGTCTATTTTTACCAGACAGTTTTAGACAGATCATTAAAAGGAAATCAAATCAAATTTATTTATATAGCCCAATATCACAAAACACGTCTGTCGCAGTGGACTTTACATATATAAAATAGCAACATTGTAAACAATAAAATTACAGGAAAATAATTAATAGACAAGGCAGAGTGTAAAATACAAATAGAAATAAAACAAATTAAGATTAAACAAAACACTATCAAAAATACATAGATGATATAGTTGTTCATCATTGGCGTAACAATACAAATGTATCGGATAATTTCTTATTATATTGCCCAATGGTAACATATACAAGGAAAACATAATGGGTCCAAGGACAGAACCTTGCGGCACTCCATGTTATACTGTGTTTTTTTATAGAGAATTAATTGTGAGCATAAACAAACTGAAACTGTTCTGATAGATATGACCTAAACCAGTTTAGTGCAGTACCCTTTATTCCAATTAACATGGAAATACTCCTGAGTGAAGATACTTGTTTACTAAATGAAGGAGATCTGAGGCCATGCAATGAAAAACATTTTTGAAAAAGCCTGATTGGTATAATGTGTCAAGGCAGCAGGAGATGGATTTCAGATGTTGTATAATGTTCTCGAGGTCTTTATCATTGATCAGATGGGATTGTGTGTCTTTGAATTTATTTTAAGTGGACACAGGGACAACACATTTCCTGTAGCTGAGGCACTTACTGCTTGTTTGATTTTCTGAATGTTGTCAGTGAATAAGGAGGCAATTTTAGTGCAGACCCTGGTTAATAGAAGTTCAGAGTTTTGTTTTTGGCAAAATGTCAGAAATGAAAAACTGTTGTGCATTTTTCAATTCCAAATTATAAAAGCCAAACCTCTCTTTATAGATGTCAAAATGAACCTGGAATTTGTTTTTTGCTCCCTGCGTTCAGCTCACATATTAATGAATATATAATATGTCTTCTTCCAGACTATTTGAAGGCAGAAATCCAAAATAAACATTGATGTGGTTATTTTAATAATTTTGTAGAATCTGCAGAATTATCCCACATTTACAAAAAGTTATCTTTAGCTAATGCTGAATTTGCAAATGTAGACATTGAATTTCAGCAAATGTGTAATAATAACACCAAATATGTATTATATACAAATGAATAGGCTTAGCCATTCAGAAAAAAACTAAAACCAATGAATGAAAAATGAAAAGAAAACGTGATACGTTAAAGTAACTTTATTGTATGATGATTGACTCTGCAGCTTCTGTTGTTGATGGAGCTTCAGGAGACAGTATTCCTCTGATCCTGAGTCAGCACACATGGACAGCTTCCTCTGTAACAGTGAGAGGAGGGTTAGGTCAAAATGAGTGTGTAGTACAGACACAAGTGATAATGTGGTCATGTGGACACTCACAGCACTGGTAGAGAGTGTTGAGTCTGGCCTTATCATTGCGGCTCATCTCCTTAGCGTTGCCAAAGGACACGTTGGGGTTAGGGATGGGGACCATGGTGGGCTGGCCATTCTTGGAGAAGGCAGTCCTACAAGAGGACAGAAAGCAGTTACAGTGAGCCACACACACACACACACACACACACACACACACACACACACACACACACACACACACACACACACACACACACACACACACACACACACACACACACACACACACACACACACACACACACACAATCAAACACACACACACACACACACACACACACACACACACACACACACACACACACACACACACACACACACACACACATAATCAAACACACAGTGACTTCATGTTGTTCTCACCTGAAGTACTGCATGACAGAGTTGTAGTCGTAGGGAGTGCCCTGGTTCAGGGTGGAGATCCTGTTGAAGTTGTGCTCCATACCTAGAAAAGATAGATTAAAGAAATGTGTAATTACTTTGGCTTTAATTCACTTTTACACAGGATAGAATCCAGCTGCTGAAGAAATATCCCAGTAACCTTTTTAATGTCTTTTAGAACATATTAAGCTCTAACAGACCCTATTTAATATGATATTTACAGTAAGAGAGCAAACCAGCAAATACCAATATTTGAGAGGCTTAAAATCGCAGTTTTTGCCATATTTCACAAGAAATATTTTAATAATTAACCTGTTGTGAAGATAGTTGTCAATTATTATTTCAGTTGTTGTAGATCTTGTGATATTGTTGCCCTTGTAGTCCTCCACTATTCACTAGGGAATAAAGAAATGAACTTCCCTAGCTTTAAAGAGCGACAGAATGTTGTTAAGGACAATAAGCACGGCAGATTAGCAGTATTGTCTAATATCAAAGTGTTTGCCTGTTTGTCTGGTTGTATTTGTTATGTCATAGTACACAAGGTATCTGTATATCAATCATTACACCTGCATGTTTGCATGCCTGCATCTGAATACTTGTCTTCCGTTTACCGGCTCTCCTCTCTCCTCTTTTTATCATTGTGAATAACAAACAGCTCCATTACCAGACACGACGTTCTGCAGCAGGACTCTGATGTGGTTGTCTCTGTCAGAGCGGGTCTGCTCGTGGTTGAAGCCCAGAGCGTGGAGCAGCTCGTGCTGGACGGTGTGATGGTAAAGACATCCGCTGCGGGCCAGAGACACCACCTGCTTTCCACCACGACGGCCGACAAAGGACCAGCAGCTGGACAGAGTGAGAGGTGAGTTAAAGAACACTGAGGTGTGAGGAAAGCTTTGGTCTCCAACTCTTTGACAATATCAATTTCTCACCCATTCTGGGACTCGATCTGCAGCCAGTCGCGGTCGTTGCTCCTGCTGGGTCTGAAGCGGATGCAGGAGAAGGAGGAGAAGGACTCCAGTCCACGGGTGATGATGGCCTTCTCGCGGGAGGCTGGGAGGAGCATAGCACACAATATTTAGCTTATTTAAGAGCTTTCATTTTCTTGAAATTACATCACAGGTATGCTCACTACAGCAGATATTCTTTAACATGGAGTGTAACAACAACTCCTGGAGGTTTGCATTATTTAGTGCCTACAAACCCATAAATGGTCAAATGAGACAGGAAACATGGGATTCAACAAAACCATTCAGATTTGCCTCCCTTCTACGTTACATGTAGGTTCAGTACTGAATATCTCCATCCAATTTATCCATATTTTTCTCTGAAGCCAATCAGAGCAGGTTTGTGTTTACACAAACTTAAAGAGACAGGCGCTAAAACGAGTCATTTCAGATGGAGAGTGAATGAAGGTGTTTACAGTCAGACATTAAGAGAACAATTATATGTTTTTTGAACAATGAAACATGTAATCATGTTCTAGTAGAAACCCCAAATGTAGGAATGCATCTAAAAATCAGCGTTTGATGTGCCCTTTAATTGAGTTATTTCTAGTTATTTAGAGTCATTTAGCCCTGATAGTGATTCCAGTTTAAATGAGAGGAGTTTCTGTTTGCTTGTTTAACACATTTGTTTGCGTAGGAGAAGAAATAAATGACCTAAATAACCGTAGCCTAATGAAACTCCTAAATCAAAGGGCCTTCCCACCTTGGTGATCTCGTTTTTGTTTTTGAATCCTTATCATGTTTGACCTTTTCTAATCAGTTTTTATTTGTAGTCTGTCATGTCATCACTCCATGGTCATGGCTTAGTGGACCTATTACAGTGTTGTATATTCTAGATGAACCCTTCTCCCCTCAGTCTCACTCTCAATGCCTTTTTATAAGAGATGCTGTTAGAGGAAGCTGCATTAAAACTTGAAGCCTACAGGATACAAACAGACATGTTAGCCTGGCTGTGTGAGACTTACAGAAGCTGTTGGTGATGTAATAAGGAATGTAGACCTTTCCATCACTGTTCTTTAACCACTTGCAGCCACGGCTGGTGCAGGGGTCGGCGTTTCTCTCTGCCTCGTTGTCGATGGCGATGTCCAACTCAGTCAGGATGGGCCCATTGTCGGAGCGAACTGAAACACATCACACAGCATCTCAAACTCCTGCTGAGGATATACTGATAGAAGACGAGGAGCATGGAGGTGCAGCAGCTCACACTCACCCAGATCTTTGTTGGCTCTCTCCAGAATTTCAGAGACAGAAAGCTCCTCTGATTCCTTCTCTGCAGAGAGACATCAACAACACCATTTTATTTTGTTCAAAAACACAGTAGCACAAACTGTACATGTAAAGACTTGAGGTCTGATCATTAGAACAGATACATACCTGCCTGCAGGTTCAGCATGGGATTAGAGGAGAGAAGACAAACACAGTTTAAATTACAGCTAAAACTTAACAGAACAATATTTTAGTAAAATAACCATATACTGTGTCTTAAGGTAAGCCACTACAGGCAAAAACATGATTTGTTATACGCTGGTGAATTTTAAGAGTTTGGGCTATTTTGCTTCCTTCAGACTAGTTGTTGAATCCAACATTTACATTAATAGGTTTTTTTTTTGTTTAACAACATTATTTTCGTGCAGATCAGGTATCATCATCTGTGACAAACTTCTCTTAAAAAACTAAAAAGTAGTGCAAAGATCATACGTAATGGTCAGCTCAGCAGATTAATTTTTTTTACTATAAAACGCATCTCCCAGCAGATGGGAAGATGAGCGGCTTCATATAATATACAAGAATCCTTTCATCAAACTTGCATTTTAATGAAAATGTATGAGCAGATATCACCCTGCCATTGCTCCTACCTCAGTGTCGGCCCAGCAGCAGGCAGACAGCAGCAGCAGAGCGAGAGCGGAGAACCTGAAGACAGACATCCTGCAGGACACACACAGCTTCACTCAGCGCACAGACACACACACAGAGGAATATACACACTGAAACAAAGTGCACAATGAACTCACCTTGGATCCTTGGTGTGGATTAGTGCAGAGGAGGTCTCTCTCCAGCTTTTTATATACGTTCAGCTGTGTCTGTCAGCCCAAATATGGAGTATCTGAGTACAGCAAGTCACAGAATCAGCTAAACTCACAGGCTTATCTGCAATGTACAGTATGTTCCATACATATGCAGGTGGGAAATGAACAGCTGTCAACAATTCAGTTGTCAGTATTTAAGTATATGTATGAAATGAGAATGTCTACGAAAGAATAACCTGCAATTACACAATTACATTAACTGTGCATTTTTCCATTGCAGACGGATCAGTTAATTAAATCTCAACACATTTCCCTAAAGGTTTATATAAAACTAAACCTCATTAGTAGTTCTGTTATAAAAGCAAATATTGAAGACAATAAATGTTTATAATAATAATTGCAAATTATATTTATTGCTACGGTTAAAAGAGGCTGGATGATATTGTAACATTCCCAAAATGTTTCTGCATCTGAAAGTTGTTTTGTGTGCTGTTCTCTGTTTATTGGAAACGCCTCGACTCTGATTAGACAATGCATTGATAATAGAGGCCTAAACTCTATTTGAAAAGTCTCTTGGAAAAATGTGTTTGTGTAACACTCTTCATGGTTAGGAAGTATTTTCTGCATATTTAATAATTTATCCATTTACATTGCCCATTGTCTGGGCCCCTATCTCAAGCTTCCAATAGCTTATTGGGTTTCCCATTTCTCCATTATGTCTTGTGATTGATCTTATATTTGGATTTAAACTTGTGTATGAATAAATAAATACAATTAAATGAAGGGATATTTAATTTTTCTGTATTATTAAGTATTTAAGGTTTGTTTTGTCAACTGATTGGGTGTGTTTGACCCCGGAAGGGCACATTTTTTTGCATGTTATTTTTTTCATAATGTTATTTGCTCCATGTGGTGGATATCCCACGCTCTCTGAATCCAGCAGTTATAGGTGGGCGTTTCTGTTTTCAACTATTTAATGGTGATGCACTCCAGGGCCGCTGTCAATACAATTCTTAATAGATATGTCTCCCTTCTAGACCCTCAGGTAAAACTCCCAGTCGAGCCACAATCAGACTTAGAGCTAGATATAACTAAATTCAAAAATACACATGTTCTCATGTAACTTCCTGTATGAAGTCATGTAATATGTCATTTTATTTTTGAAATAATCTTTTGGATTCTCATAGGTTGTTCCAGTACAATAGAGACGACTAATATGTTGAAACTCTCTTAACTTTGAAAGATTGCATTTAAAAACACTCAAAAGCAGCGCCTCTGTTCAGAAACTGTCACCTTTATCGTGTGCAATACCAATCACACTGTAAATACTGCCATTATTTGAAAAGAAGTTACAATGAACACAGCTGATATTTAGGTTTAAAAAGAACCACATTATGTCCAGGAGAGTGAACTGACCCCTTAATGTTAAAAAGACAAATGATGACTTTATGTCTTAATGTTAACTGATTTGAAAAGTATTGAATGTGTTAAATGTTATATATTTTGTAATACAATGTGCATATGTTTGTTACGTGTCAAGGTAAGAGGCATTGTATCTAGTAATTTGGGACAAAGAGCACAAGACCCACAAGGTATGCCATTAACAAAATCTATGTCATGGTGCATAACAAGCCTGATTTTTTGTATAAATTAGCTGGCAAGGGGACCAGTCAGCATCCAGCTCTCTCAGAAACACCACTGCTCTCCAGGAAGAAACCTGCTCCGTATCAACATGAAGACTCTGCTGCTGGCCTCTGCTGTCTTTGCAGGACTCTTTGTCTCTCTGGCTGCCGTCCCTGTCCCTGTTCCTACTCCCGCTCCTTATCATGCCTTCTGCAGAACAATGTGGTGAGTTGGGATCGCTGATCTGGTTCTTGTAGCTTTTTGGTTTCAAGCATGAATGTGTTAAAACTGTTGCTTCTTACTAGAAATCAGCAGTCAGCACCAAAGTAGTTGCACAGATTCAAGCCTTCACTCCTGAGTATATGGTAACAACCGCTCTTTGAATGATGTTTAAGACAATTAAAAAAAAGGACATACATCAGATGTAGTATCATAATTTAAGTAATGAATACTTTTCTTTTTTAGCTTGGGTTAAGCCACCCCTCTGACTATCAAATCCAACCACACTTCCCTAAAGAACCCAGAGGGAGAGAACATCGGCTTCACATTGAGCCCCACGTGCTGACCGGTGGCTGCTGTGTCACTGTAAGTATCAATGACGTTAGATGGTCTTCTGCTGTGTTTAATTTTTTAGGTTCCAATTTATGGGGCCTCATCACTAAGTAGCCTGATACTGTTGTCAGTACTAATTGGACTACTCAGGAGGGGAGTTTGACAAAGGATTACTCAAAAAGTACACAGTAAAAGTACTTCATTGTACTTGTGGTAGTAGTCCAAGGAGTACTGAGTCCAACAGTATCAATTTCACTCAGAACTTATTGCAAAAAATCATTTTATCACTCATCAAAGATAGCAGAATACATTAATTAGTGTACTCAGGACAGGATTTTAAACGAGTATTACTCAAAAAATACACAGTAAAAGCACGTAATTGTATTTTTGGTAGTAGTCTAACAAGTACTGAGTCCAACAGTACCAATTGTATTAAGAACTTATGGCTAAAAATCATTTTATCCCTCATCAAATATAGCAAATACATGAATTATTTTACTCAGGAGGGACACAGTAAAAGTACTTAATTGTATTTGTGGTAGTATTCCAACAAGTACTGAGTCCAACAGTACCAATTGTATTAAGAATTTATGGTAAAACATATTTTTATCGAAAATAACTGTTGGGTTTATTCTCATCGAAATGCCCTTGCTAATTCTAAACATGTGTTCCTCTTTCCAACCAACCTATGCAAAGATTGAGTGATGAGTACATTCAGGAGTTAGGTGAATTAAAATATTTTGAATCGAGTTGTGACAATTGCACTGACAGTTGAGACAATGTTAAGACTGTTTTAAAAACATGAGTCAAAGTGTGTATATATAAAACATATAAGAATAAAGATAGTCTTTTGACTTTTGCTTTATCACCTTTTAGTCACACAGTTTATGTCATAAAAGCTCATCTGCAGCCTGTAAGATCCATGGCAAGAGGATTGCCTAAATCGAGAACATTTAATATATAACACTGTAAACAACACACAGAAACCCACATACAAAACAGGGAATTATCTTTTGAATTGAGGCATGAGGGAGTCTCACCGTTACCAGACCAATAGCTTATTTTCTTAATCTGATGTGATACATTTAATCCGCCTAATGTGACAAGCCTTTTATATTGGACATATTTTGAAATATAGCCACTTGCTCAGTCCCAAGCGCTCACACTCTTCAGAGCGCGCAACCAGCATACTTTAACTTGCCACTTTGAAGAAACTCGCCTCATTGCAACCATGAGGGCTCTAGTTGTGCTGGCATGTGCTCTGATCCCAGGAGTTTATCCCTCACACCACCGTCCTGTGTCTTTAAGTCTCACACCAATATCCTGTCTTTCACAGATCTTCAATAAATCAGGAGAAAAAGCGCACATCAACTAAAGTGTGCTTCTTTGCCACAGGCTCAGTCTTCTTCTCTTGCATTAACCCCTTCTTGATGTTGGCCTCTACTGCAACCTCAACAACCTGCTGACAGGTGAGTGACCTTTCTTAATAGGAATTAATCATCTTTTCATGGATGCTGTTACTCTGCAAAGTATCTTATAATCACTCCATTTTAACCTTTTGGAGTGACTTTTTATTCTGTTAATGAAGATACTTTCTTTCCTCTTTGTGGATGCACTGCTTGTGCAAATGCAAACACATGTTATACATAAATGTGGGATGATTTGATTTCTATTCTATTGATATTTCTATTTACGCAAACAAATCTTTTGATTTCAGCAAGTGGCCTCAACTTAGCGCCGGGCTTCAGGGAGATGACCAGTGAATGGGCTTGCCTTGGCTATGGATTTGCCGCCTGCGCCACTTAAACAAGCTGCCAGTTGTATATTTGTAGCTTGGTTGTGTAGCATTATTACATACTTATTATGTACCTTTATATTTCTATCCAGCGGGTCATAATAAAGCCCTCTGCACATCTGTGTCATTTGTTTGTTCATTGTTATGTAACATACAATTCATGACAAAATGAAACAAATAAAGACAATAAGTGAGATATTTATAAATGCATTTGTGCAGGTCTGTAAGTATGACGTGTTCTGTGTTCTGCATGTTCAGTGGATAAATATCTTTCTGTCATCTGCATCATCAGATTATGAATTCACACACATTTTAACCAGCTTTTATATTCTGTGAAATCATTATATTCTGCACGATGGTCATTCACAAGTCTTATGACTATTCTTAGTTTCTTTATGGTAAAGGAAGATCACAGGATCAGGAGGCTTGACAGTCAGAAGAAGACACCACGGGATGGCTTACATGAAATAAATATACTGTAATGCAGACTAAAGAAAACATGTGACTTGTGACATTCACTGACACAAAATATTCCGCTTCAATCAGACCAGAAAATCACAACAAACATGAAGCCTGGTCAGCTGGAAATAAAAATCTATTGATATGTTAAACTTACCCAGAAATAAAACTATAGTTAAAGTAGAGACCTGGGCCTGAAAGCCCACAAACAAACACATGACTAATTGCTAATCAGCATGTCCAATGTTGTTAACTAGCACATTAGTCCACTCCCACCTTCACGCACACGCACTACCAGCAGAGTCACAGGTAAAGTTCCTCTCACTGATCAAATAACATGAGGAACGCAGTGAATATACGTTTTTCTAAATCAATAAACAAGTAGACATAACATGGTTTGTCTCTCTCTTAACATTAAATAGCATTAAAAACGTGTAACGTGCAAATCCACAGCATAGTTTACAATGTTACATAAATTCCTTCACAAATCCTCTATACATATAAATTACCTTATATATAATATTTTATGTCACATAGTTATACTGAAAATAGAGTGCATCTAAAAAAGAAGAAATGTAGCAGAATAATACATTAATATTTAACATCACCTAATGGTGTCAAAGTAATACATTTGTGTTTTAACATCTATTACAGGTTTTTTCCACCAAAGTATGTCATTTTGTTTATTTCCAGATTGTGTTAGTTACACAGCTTTTAAACCCGCATTAAATGTGTTTCTGAAAGTTAGGACATGATATAATATAATATCAAGACTATTATAATGGACAATCAGGATTGTTATAAAAAAACGCACAAAAGATTGAATGTATTGTCATTCTACATTCTGTCTTTAAGATAATCAAAAAATATATAATTTGTAATAAACCGGTGATCAACTTCACTTGGAGGCAGCGAGCTAAATGAAGGCAGGAAGTCATGCAGGACAACAAATAAAATGAGGCACAAATAATTGTTTTAGTGTTTAAAGGTCTTGTGGACAGCGTGACAACAGCAGGTTTGTGCAATTACACTTTACAGTCATTCGCATAGCGTTCAGTTGTCTAACCCTGTTTGACTGTGTCTAAATAGGAGGAAGGAAACAGGACAGACTCAACCATTACAATCACATCAGCAGAAGAAGACAAAGGGAGGTTTATAAACGAATATAACATTCATCTTGATTTTTTTTCTCTCCTTCTATGAAATCAATGTGTCAATCACATTTTATTTCTCTACCATAGCCTAAACCTTACCCTTACTCACCTGGCATAAAAAAGGTGTTGGTTGCTTGCTGACTTAAATCTAGTTTTACTTGCCAAATAAAAAGCACTAGGAAATGGTATGCCCAATAAGAGTTCTCATCACATTTTCTACCACAAACTTTCGGCTCAAAGTTCGACATTTAGTCAAAGAGTAAAGTTTCCTGTCTGCAAGGCTTGTAGTTTGAATATCAACGTTCTTTGACTTATTAAATAATAGCATCCTGTGTGACTAATTTCCTCGACGAGCACATCAAAGGTGCACAATATTAACTGCTTCAGAAAATAGAAAGCCAAAATTCAGGCCCATCCACACTGAGCAAAGGTGAACGTGTCTTTCATAGTTTAGGGTTTCAGAGTTAAACGTTTAGGAAATGTTGATTTCAACCTAAACGTGGGCTTTTTCAGGGCGTGTCTGAAATGAGGAACGTTTTGCTTCCTTATATAGTGTCTACGAGACTTAATACATCAGTATATCACACAATACAAATATTTATTTCATGATAAATATTCTGTAGCTCATGTAGGAAATAAGCTGCTTTAATAAAAATAAAAGAAGAAAATAAAATCAGCAAATACTGGGACCAGTTAACAACAAATGAGTTTCCTCATTAAGACCTGTTTTTATTGATTATGTACGTTCACTTGTTTGCAGACAGATATTTGAGTGTAATTTTAATCCTAAAGTTGTCATTAAGTAAACAAATATTGTTGATATCTATTAATTAGAATATGGTCTCCCTATGAGGTCTGCTCCATGTTTTTATATTATTACATCCAATGTGCCACACAAACAATCGTTTTCAAAACAGAAGTACAATAATGGAATTTATTCAGAACACAATGAAAAGTTCCTGTGCTATATAGAAAGAAAAACAACGTTTTGTCTTTCAAAATGTAGCTTTTATTTAGCAAATCCACGTATATCCTGTATAACGGGACGGAAAGTTCAGCCATGACACAAAATGCACATTTCAGATTCTGCAATCATTTGCAGGGAGAAAGTGCAACTCCAAGGCAGAGCCATTCGTTAGTGAACTCCATGAAGCCTGGAGCTTTGGTGAGTCCACTTCCTGTAACAGCAAGAAAATATCTTGAACTATAACCGTTAAAAACCACAGATAGGGACATGTCAGGACTGTATGCTGACCCAATTATGCAAGAGTATTGGTCACATTTAGACTAAAATTGATTTTAATTTATTTCAAAATAATCTCAGTTATAATATCACTTGTGTGTGAAAACCACCTACCTTGAATAACATTGTGGAGGTTACAGTAGTTGGTGCCGTTATCAAACAGGCTGAACCAGAACGCGGATATGGATGAACCCTAACCAGCAAACAAATAATAAACATGACCGTTACATTTGTTAGGAGGTTTATTTTAAAAAGCTACTAATTAAGATTTAGTATTTAGTTAAAAAGTATCTGTCTCACCTCGACGTGGCAGCCCATGCTCATCGCCGTGGGGATCATGGTGAAGTTAACACTCTCGACCTGGCCGACTGCAGAGGTGTGGTTGGCCTGAATTAGGTCTGGAGTCACTGAGCTCAGCTGGATTAGAAACACAAAAATAAGTTATTGCAGTTCTTTAATAATTATGACATAGTTCATTCATGTACCAGCCTTCAAAATAAACCTGTGAAACTGCATGTATCGTCAAGTTTCTCACCTTGTAAGAGCCCATGGCTTTAATCTGAGTCACGAGGGCCATGTTAACTTGATCACATGGCACTGCAAGCAACCTGGGAACAAAGGAGTGTCAAATATGTCAATTTCTTAACTGACTATCTGTATATTTATTTGCCTATATAGACCTTTTGGGGTTTCATTTTCATATTTTACATTTTAGCTTACTGTAGATCCCCTGCATGAACACACAGTCTGCATAAACCATCAAATAAGGAAACACATCTTACTAACACTTGATCACAAATAGATGAAGTCTTACCAGACAATTCTGCAAAAGGCGTGTGTCATTTCAGTTGGTCCGCCATTTATGACGACGCACATTCCCAAAAAGAGAGCGCAGGCCACAACCAAAGTCCTCACAGCCATGTTGAAGTTTGTTTCTCATGCCAGAGTTCTCCCAGACTGTGTGAACGTTTCTGCTTCAGGTTTATATAGAAGACTGCATGAAAAGGAACAACTGGCAGACCATTGGCTTGGCATGTGGACCCGTGGAAAAGTGATTCGCATGACACTTCAGATGGACTGCATGGCACCTTTCACGCCAGCAAGGTTGGATTCGACAGCCTGGATTCAGCAGTGACTCTGCCAACTAAGAAAATAACCAATTTAACTCGGTACTTTCTGAAACATATACCAATAAATGACAGGTTTTCTTCTTATTCATTTGTTCGACTATGCTCAAATTGGAGTTTATTCTTAAAAGTATCAATCTTTTCGTTTTTAAGACCAACCACTGCTCAAGATGAGACTGATGTTTACATTTTGGACCAAATAAAAAAGGATATTTCAATGTTGCTGATTCACAGCTGCTAAGAACTAGTAATCAACTCATTGTTTGGTTGATGAAATGTCACAAATGAGTAAACATTCTAAAATATATATTTAATTTACCCAAGAGCCAAAGATCAAATGCACAGATTTCACACTCCAAAAGTCCTCTTCTGTATTTATATAT
Organism: Notothenia rossii; assembly: GCF_949606895.1. Classification (NCBI taxonomy): domain Eukaryota; kingdom Metazoa; phylum Chordata; class Actinopteri; order Perciformes; family Nototheniidae; genus Notothenia; species Notothenia rossii. The sequence continues at coordinate 67,928,857 of NC_136907.1, forward strand.
AGAAATTATATATGTGAACGCCTGAGTGTTGTTAAGTCTAGAGATCTTTGGGCTAAGGGCCTTAGTTTTTAATCTTCTTCAAACTTTATTTGTGATGGTAAATTGGTTTTGCAGCATAGTGTGCAACAACAAAAGAACATGAAACAACATTAGTCAGAGTAGCCCAGACGCAGCAGCACTGCATCAATGAATGAGCAAATTCCTTTGAATAGCAGTAAGAACAATACATGACATCCTGTCAGCTCCATGCATAGAAATACAACTAGTAACTCAGTGATGTTTGAATGCATATGTGTTGACATCACAGTGCAGTACTTTGAAAAAAGGTTACAGTACGCTTCAAAAAGCTCTTACACCATAAATCTCAAATGTAAGGGTAATGATCACATTTTCTTTTCTGTTTTCCTGTCCTTTGAAAACATGTGGCTCTGTTTGAACTCCATCGTTATCAAGGACGAGGTTTGCAATTCATCACAATGTCATTGTTCTTCTAATACTGTTATATCTTGAAAAGACATGCCTATTGATTTACAATTATTTAGGCTCTAGACAGCCTAACCAGCGTGATGATAGATAAAAGACCAGAAACAACAAGCAGAACACCACAGTCAACCACTGCTGGCTTTTATTGTTATTCATGTCATTTAAATTGACTTAAATCACCCCAGTCCCCCTCAGGCAACAGCAGTACTGTGTGCATGCTTCTGCTCATAGATAGTGGGCTACAGTGGTAGAGTATAACAACATAAATGTACCCTATCTTTATCTGAGTATTTTCTTCTCAAGCCACTTTATATTTATACTATACATTTCAGGCGGCGATATTGTACTTGTTATACAACTAGAGAAATGTCCCTCAAGAAACATTTTCAATTTGTACTTTAACCAAAAGTCTGAATACTTCCAACAATTAACAAAATGTGATATTGTAATACCAAATCAAACTTCAAAATAAGTGCCTCATCTCTGTCTGCAGAGGGCACCAGACCACAACACTCGGACGGACAGGGAAGTCATTCAAAGCCTCTGTCAGTGCAGAGATATCAGGCTCTTTCTCCTTAGGTAGCAAACATTGTCTGCCTCAAATTTAAGTGCGTAGTTGATGAAAATGTAACATAAATGTTCAAATACATAAATGCAGATTAGAACAAAGAAAATTCAGTATTTAAAGTGAGTTCAGTTGTGATAGTTGGCATAGGCCATGCTTTCGAAACATGTCCAAAAGCTGATGGCTCTTTTAACTGCCTGAAAAAACATGGTATCTCCAATAAGCTCCAGTAGAATACATTAAACTTGAAACTGTGTAAAGGGTCCCATGTCATGGCCATTTCTACTGATCATAATTCCATTGTTGAGGTCTACTAGAATATATTTACATTGTTCAATGTTCCAAACTCACATTGGTTTCTCACACAGCATCTCTGTATAGTATGTGTATTCACTCTCTGTCCTACACGCCTTGTTGGAGCTCCTGCCCTGGCGCTGAGAGAGTGTGTGTGTGTGTGTGTGTGTGTGTGTGTGTGTGTGTGTGTGTGTGTGTGTGTGTGTGTGTGTGTGTGTGTGTGTGTGTGTGTGTGTGTGTGTGTGTGTGTGTGTGTGTGTGTGTGTGTGTGTGTGTGTGTGTGTGTGTGTTTGTGTGTGTGCTCGCTCCACGGATTGGTCCATTTGGACAAATGGGTCCCTTTGGGTATGGTCACGTCACCAGGAAGAACAAGAGAAATCTCCAACGAGGCGTTCTGGGGCAGCAGACAGGTATTTTCTGTGTTAGAGTTTTACTTGCTAAAGGGTGTACTTTGAGGGTTTGTGACTGCAGACTGTTTACATGCATATAAACCTTCATAACACACAAGGCGGACGGGTAATAACCAGAAAAGCATGACATAGGACCTTTAATGTCTGAGCTGTGTCTCAGGAGGCCTGCCCACATGGGAGAGGTGGTTTTTAGTCATCTCTCTCCCTGAGAAGCTCCCTGTGTCTGTCTGACACATGTCAGAGAAATGGCAGTGACGATATCCCATTGTCACTAATGAGGAACCCTGCAGGGTGATGGCGCTCGAGGCTTATGAGCAAGAACACGTTTTGTTTTCAGTTTAACCTTTTTATTTCACAGGACCTCATGGTCTGTGTTTGCTATTAACTGAACCTTGAGGCCCTGGCTTGTGGAGAGTTATTTCAAGTTTTAGCTTCAGTATTGAATGTGTTGACATAATTTGACCATAAAAGTGACCAACAGCACACTAAACATACGGATCAAGCATAAGAGACTTTATTTATAGGGCACTTAAACAGCCAAAAGTGCATTACATACATGCAAAACATAAAAGAAAAAGGACAATAAGTGTTTAAAATGAACTAGAAAATACACAACTGCTGGTGGGTTTTGAGTGGATTTGTACTAAATTTGTTCACAGAATAGGAGCCACAAATTAAAAAGCACAGTGTCCTTAAGAGGAGACATGTTGCTAAAACAGTGTAACAGGTATTGACAGCAATATGTACATTTCAGCTCAAGACAGAATGGGCTTTTCAGCCTCATCGGCTCCAGTCGTGTTTTTTGACCATGGTAAATCTCTTTTTTTAAGACATAAATAAAAAAAGTTACTGCATATCGCCCCGACTCCATTCTTCACTTGTCAGCAGGAAAAGACGAAGAAGACAAGGCATGGCAACTTTATTTATATAGCACATTTCGGCAACAAGGCATTTCAAAGTGCTTTACATAAAACATCTAAAGCATGGAGACAAAGTGCCAATGAAGCCCACAATAAAGCCACATTCAAATAAAAAAAATAAAAATAACAACTCAGAGTATCGGGCACCTAGTTAGGATGCCACCTGGGCGCCTCCCTAGGGAGGTGTTCCAGGCACGTCCAGCTGGGAAGAGACCAAGGGGTAGACCTAGAACCAGATGGAGGGATTATATCTCTTCTCTGGCCTGGGAGCGCCTTGGGATCCCCCAGTCAGAGCTGGTTGATGTGGCCAGGGAAAAGAAAGTTTGGGGCTCTCTGCTGGAACTGCTACCTCCGCGACCCGACCACGGATAAGCGGGAGAAGATGGATGGATGGATGGACTCAGAGTATAATAATGTAAACAAGCCAGAATAGAATGAGACAGTACAGTGTAAAAGGGAATAATGATTTGATTAAATAATTATCTTTTGAATTATTTAGATTTTTTAAAAGATCAGCATGAACAATCACAGCTGCTGGTCGATCTACAACGTTTGATCTTGCCAGCAAATGGATGGCTGCAGTTCCACAGTGTGTGGATGGTCAGTTGCTCAGCAGTTTGCATGGTCAGTGACTGGCAGCTCCCTGCCACAGCAGAACAAATGCTGCTGTGGAGTCCATCTGCTGAGAGAGGAGCACAGAGAGAGCCACGGTCTGTTTCCCACACCCCGCATCATCCTCACATGTTCATCTAATCCCATTACAGATGACAGCTGATAACATTTACAACACAACTATTTGCCTGTAATTTATTTTGTGTAGTAGTGCTTGATTTGTGCCTAAAGGTTTGAATTTTGCAATATCTAATAAGTCAACCTAAAAATCAGGAGTGTTTGATATAAAAACAAAACTATGACCTATTCAGATTTCTGTTTAGTAAATGTATGCAAATCAGCACAACATTAATAACATAATGACTCTTTTGCATATTTAAACATAACATTGCAAGTAACTTGTAATACAAAACATTTATAATACTCGTCTTAATTTACTATGTCAACCAGGGAAGTTTAATTGTGACATCTTTAAAAAATCTTTCTTTTATCCTTTTCAATCATTTATTATACATTATGTATTTAGGTAGCCTATTGTTTATATTGGTTATCATAAGTAAAATCAACGTTTTTTTAAATAGCAAAAGAGTAAAAATGTAAACTCCATAGCCTACTTATATTCTTTGTTTTTTTTGTCTGCCAACACAATTGATAATGAATCAAAAACATGCTTAAAATAAAGGTCCCAGACCAATACAAAAAAAAAAACTAATTTAATTTAAATAATAAACGTATATTTATTGAGATTGATGTTCAGCCAGTTGTAAACATAGCAGGGTTATGTTGAACCTGTAGTCAAGTGATCTCTCGCGATGATTCACACTGTTCTCGCAGTGTACTGCTCTGTTTGTTAATCCGTAAACGTAGCAGCTGCCTGTTGTTGAACTGGACCGATATAAGCAGAAACAAGGTCAGCATACTGTCTGTCAACATATTACATATATTTTAAGATTCAAGTCAATGCCCACCTCCTCGTGCTGCAGCTATGGTTTTACTGCACGTTGTTTTTGGTTGATTTTAGCGAGTTACACTTGCACCCTACGTTAGTCTTAAAGGAGCGACTATTGAAGTGATTATGCTACTAATGATTTGCAAATCAAACATGTAGCTTTGAAGGGAATATATAATATATGCAACTCCTAGACGGACTACATGGTTAGTTCTACTACTAAAGATAATAACTTTTACTTTACTTACCTCGTTGAAGTTAGTTTTAGGTTGGATATTCGACAGACTGTCAATCCTCTTTTCCTACGACCACAGCCCTCACTTGTAACGATTTAGGGATCGTCAATAAATTACCACTCAAATAAAACAAAAACTAGAAGAAATGTTGTACACCTTTCTGATCACTTATGTGACATGAATTGATTTGACAACATATTTTTAAAGAAGACCTTTTTTTTCCACATTTTATGTTACCCATTAAGTAATTTTACTACTAAACTGAACACGTTTTTATAGGATATCAGGACTTTTTCTATTTTATGTGAATATTTGAAGTTCAGATTTTGTTATTCAAGCATCTTTTATTCTATTTTCATGACTATATTTATATAAATATTTAAATGTTCAAAGAGCTATTCATATAAATAGAAAAAGCACTACAATGAAAAAAAAGAGGCATTTCTTATTAGTTCAGTGTAGTAATAGTATGGTATCTTTACTGGTTTTTGTTTTCACTATAGTGGGCAAGCGAGCATGGAGATTCTAAAAATAACGTTGATTTTGCTTTACTCTAGCAGTAAATTATGATGGCCCCTAAATAAAACCCTAGTGTTAAGGTATAGGGCTCAGTTACCATGCTGTATGTGAAACTGAAGCAGGAGTTAACGTCTGTAGAGCAGCCTTTCCCAAACTCAGGGTCGCGACCCAAAATGGGTTGCGGACCCGTTTTGATTGGGTCGCCAGTTAAATGCATTGCTACACACACACACACAGCGTCAGAGCTGATGGCTGGTTTGCAAATATGTTTTTTAAATAATTTTTGTATTTTATTTTTTATTTTGAAAATGAAATTATGCAATATAGCATTGTATATTGAATGATTTAATTTTCTAAATACAAATAAACTAAAAATAAAAGATTGTATTTGTATCAGCTCTGACGTGTCTCCCGCGAAAGTTTATTGTCTGTTGATTAATCTCGATCGTACATGATGGCAAAAAGATGATACAAAGAGGAGTTTTTAAACGTTGGCTTCACAATGGAGAGGTGCTCAGTAACGAAAGCTTGAAAATGAATAAATTGGACCGGCATCTCCAAACAAAACATCCTCTGCATCGGGACAAATCGAAGGATTTTTTCATCTGCAAAGAAAAGTCTTTCAAGAAGCAGTGTTTTGACAGCGGAAAAGTAAGTCACTCATTTTAATCATTTGTTTTGTGTGTTTGTGAGTTTGTCAGGGTCTGTTGTGAAATTGTTTCGTTAATGCAAAGTTGGATGAAATGCAGACTGAGCCCCGGAGCAGACCGCCAGCTGCGCGCTCTCGCGCGTCCTCTACTCGCTCCCGCGAGTCCACTACATTCTGCAGCGGCACAGAGCGGTGTTTCAAAACAATAACCACAGGAAGATTAGAGGGAAAGTGACAGGTAGTATGAGAAGGAAAGCGAGAGAAAGTATCAGCCGCATGGACGTGACTGCTGCAGTGTGATGCACATAGGAATACATATGGGGGTTATCTTTATTTAAGAGCGTGGTCTTTAAATTTGAGAGCATACTTTATTGATTTCACATTCAGAATATGTATTTCTTTCCCTCAAACCCTGTCCTCACACTCAAATAGTGCCTGCTTGCGCTTAGATTTGCTCTGCTTCTGCTCAAACTGTACGCTTGCACTCAGATATATTGCTGCACTTCCAGGTTTCCTGTGTTCCAGTTTAAAACCTTCTCCTCGAACTCAGGCTGTTTCTGTGCGCTCGTGAAATGTCTGCTCTCAGATTTCTTCTGTGCGCGCTTGGATCTTTTGTGCAACAACCCTGTCAAAATCCCTCTGTGGGGATTCCCCACAGTATTGAGTATGTACTCGCTTTGGATAAAAGCGTCTAACAAGTAACATGTAATGTAATGCGCTATAAATGCGGTTGCCAGGTCCACATTGGGTATACAGCATACACCGGCTGGTGTTAAAAATCACCCAATAACCCAGCATTGTTAATGATAATATCTTTTCTGTTATTTTCAGGCATTCAAAGGGAACAGAGGGGCACTGAGGGCATCCTATCAAGTCAGCCTCCACAAAAAAAAGTTAATCAGTTGCCAAGTGTTGGAGTTTCTTTTTCCCTCAGAGTGTTTTAAAACAGCTCATTTAAAAGTGTTTAAAAAATGTGTGTACATAGTTTTTGATCTAGTGACAAACTTAATGTTGCACTTCTGATCATTTAAATGTGGTTTCACCTGTGATGTACTGAATACACTTGACTGCACTTCAGTTAGTGTTTTGTCCCTTTCTGTTTACAACATGTTTGTTCTTTGTTCATTTAAAATAGTTTAAAATGGTGTGTACATAGTTTTTGAGCTAGCGACAAACTTAATATTGCACTTTTGATAATTGTATAATTGAAATTTGTACTGTATATACTTGACTGCACGTCCCATGTCTCGTCTTTCTGCTTTGATCCTTATTTTTTTCTGGGCAAGCTCAAAGGGAAGGTTGTTATGGTGAGAAACCTAATTGCTGCGATGCACTTTTATAATTAAATAAATATTTTCATTTACATTTAAAATTCATGGTGTGTTGCATTCTTTGTTTATAACTGTAGATATTATGGAAAATCATGACATTTTTTGAGCTTGGGTCCCTTAGGACCACAACATTTCTGTTTTGGGTCTCATGCTGAAAAAGTTTGGGAACCCCTGCTGTAGAGTATCCAACCTAAAACTAACTTCATCGCCGTTTGTACTTTGCACTCCAAAGGTCCGTTTTCTGCATCCACTGTGAGTTGAACCTGGGGCCTGTGCTACGAAGCTAGTTCAACCTAACCTGGATATGTTTGAGTTAGCCGGTTGGTCTAATCCAAAACATACGCGCTCTCGCTAAACGGTACTACGACACGGGTTATCAAGTGGATCGCTCAAGCCAGCCGTGCCCTCTCTAGTTAGGTACGCGTTCACATGAAAGGAGTGGTATTTGGAGCATTCGACCAATCACAAACATGGAGAAGCGTACTGGCAGCGCGTGATATTTCTGATTGAAAAGTCAACTATATAATTAGACAAATATGAAAACGTTAAACTTTAAACATCCATGACTTAAACACTTTATCCAGGATCAAAGCCACATAGCTGCACCTGCAAGGTGAATACAGCTGGTAAAAGAAAAAGTGTGTGAATGCGTACATTAACGGGTTTATGATATCACTGCCCCATCTAAGACACGAGGATCTGACTTTAATTACATTTGACTCGAGTGTTTCGTCAACTTAATGTGTTGCTTAAAATAATACTTCTGCACAGTAGCCTATGTGAAACTGTGAGTGTTGCGCGGCCAGATACGGCTCAGCTGACTCAGATAAGGAAATATGATACATTATGATGTGATATGCCGCGGACTGTACTGTTACTTTGATCCGGTTACTTATGTTGTGGCAGATATTTAAGTAAGCTTTCTTAACGCTAATGTTATAATAGTCAGATTGCTCTGAACATGGCAGGTGATATTCTATTAATGTTCACGTTCACACTCGGTGATTTTTGCCGGCCGTCTCAATCAATCAATCAATGTTTATTTATATAGCCCAATATCACAAATGTTACATTTGTCTCAGTGGACTTCACAGTTTGTACAGAATATCAGTATGACAATACGACACCCTCTGTCCTTAGACCCTCACATCGTACAAGGAAAAACTTCCAGAGAAAACCCAGTTTAAAGGGAAAAATGGGAGAAACCTCAGGGAGAGCAACAGAGGAGGGATCCCTCTCCCAGGACGGACAGACGTGCAATAGAAGCCGTGTGTAAATTGAAAAGATAATACATTTGCAACATAGGTAGTCCAAATGTTTGGAAATGCATGTGTGTATAATAGGAAGATGAATCCATGAGTATATCCATCCAGGACTTATGATCCAGGACCACAGCCACGACTCAAGATCCAGGACTCGCAATCCATGACACAGGACCGCAGGATCATCCATGACTCCGGATCCCGGCGTATATAGACACCAAAAAGAAAGACATTTGGGGAAGCTGAGTTAATCGGAACATGAGAGTACACAGGTATAGACAGAGAGAAGGAAGAAGTAAGATGTCCCCCGACAAACTAAGCCTATATCAGCAAAACTAGGGGCTGAATCTAATCAGCCCTAACTATAAGCTTTATCAAAAAGGAAGGTCTTAAGCGCACTCTTAAAAACGGATAGGGTGTCTGCCGTCCGAACACAAACTGGAAGCTGATTCCACAAAAGTGGAGCTTGATAAGAAAAGGCTCTGGCTCCCATTGTACTTTTAGAGACTCTAGGAACAACCAACAACCCTGCATTCTTGGAACGCAATGCCCTAGTAGGACAATAGGGTATAATGAGTTCTTTAAGGTAAGATGGCGCCTGCCCATTAAGGGCTTTGTAGGCAAGAAGAAGAATTTTAAATTCTATCCTGTGTTCTATAGGGAGCCAGTGTAAGGCAGCCAGAACAGGAGTAATGTGGTCCCTTTTCCTAACTCTGGTTAGTACACGAGCTGCAGCATTTTGAATCAGCTGAAGCGACTTGACTGACTTCTTGGTACACCCTGATAATAAGGAGTTACAATAATCCAGCCTTGAAGTAACAAATGCATGGACTAGTTTCTCTGCATCGTTTTGAGGCAAGATATGCCTGATTTTTGCAATGTTACGTCTTTCCTGCAACAGCAGCTTTTCTGTATTTCCTTTCTCCTGTAATATGACTTGATCGCTTTAAACGCCGCACACTGAGCTCTGATTGGTCAGCAGGCAGTGCTTTCACTGAGTTGAGCTCTTAGCCTGCAACCTAACCTGCTCCGGGGCAGGTTAGCCGCTCTGCATAAGTTACCATGGAGATCTAGCCTGCTAAAAAGAGAACCAGCTTCGTAGGACCGGAAAGCCCGAGTTTTCCCTGAAGTTAGCCGGCTAAGCGAAAATCCTGCTTCGTAGTATACCCCCCTGGTCAATCAGTTTTCAGAGCTTTGTTTTACAAACACATCTCCTGTCTGATTTGAACAATTATACATGAGTACTGTCTTTTTCTATCCAAGTTTGGCTCATAAAAAAGGAAGAGGTTTTTGAAGTGTAAGGCTAAATTATTGTCTGATTACTGGCTCAAAAGTTTCACCTTTTATAAAAATGTTTATTTGTTTATCTGGTTATTGTTAGTATTATTATTATGAATTACTGTATCTTATAAATTCCCATTTGTTCTAAGCAGGGAGGTTTCTTAATGTATGCATAACTTGAATGTATTAAATCGATACATATATATTAAAAAAGTGTGTGTCCCTCCAGGTTGTTGGAATCGCTGAACACCAGTCATGTCAGAGTTGAGTGGGAAGGTCCAGACCGTCCTGGGCCTGGTGGATCCGGACCAGCTGGGCCGCACAATGACCCACGAGCACCTGACCATGACCTTTGCGTGCTGCTACTTCCCCCCTCCTCAAGGCGATGAGGCGGTGGCGGAGAACCCGTTCCAGATGCAGCACATGCACTGGCTAAGGCAGAACCCCTACAGCAGCAACGAGAACCTGCTGCTGCAGCAGGAAGTCCCCGCCGTGAGGGACGAGCTGCTGGCCTTCAGGAAGGCCGGCGGGGGAACTATCGTGGAGAACACGACCACAGGCATCGACCGGGACCTGCCCACCCTCAAGCAGCTCTCCAAGGACACAGGGGTCCACGTAATAGCAGGAGCAGGGTACTACGTGGACTGCACCCACACTGAGGCCACCAAGAGAATGAGTGTGGAGAAGGTGAGGCACAGTCTGGTTATGGTATAGTAATGTTTTGAAGGGACTTGATAAATGATTAGCTATTCTCAAGTTTCATTGCTGCTTATCTGCCAATTGCACAATTTCCATTTGATTTCCCCATGATCTGTCGAAAAACATCTATATTGTGGAAACTTAAAGAGATAAATATTCCCTAAAGGCATCATTTGTTTATCAGTTACTCACCCAGTTCTATATGCACTCAATGTTCACAACACACTTCAAACAGATACTAGTATCAGCCTAAATACATGTTTTAAGAAGTGCACAGACGACTGGATAAATAGGGCTTTTAATTATACTGCACTCGTTGCTAATTTGTTTCTAAAGGGATGTTTTGATATATGTTTGCTGTTTAAACACTGCCCCGATTTACAGTGGAGCAAAAAAGTATTTAGTCAGCCACCAATTGTGCAAGTTCTCCCACTTAAAAAGATGAGAGAGGCCTGTAATTTTCATCCTAGGCATACCTCAACTAAGAGAGACAAAATGAGAAAAAGAAATCTAGAAAATCACATTGTCTGATTTTTAAAGAATTTATTTGCAAATTATGGTGGAAAATAAGTATTTGGTCACCTACAAACAAACAAGATTTCTGGCTCTCACAGACCTGTAACTTCTTCTTTAAAAGCCTCCTCTGTCCTCCACTTGTTAACTGTATTAATGGCACCTGTTTGAACTCGTTATCAGTATAAAAGACACCTGTCCACAACCTCAAACAGTCACACTCCAAACTCCACTATGGCCAAGACCAAAGAGCTGTCAAAGGACACCAGAAACAAAATTGTAGACCTACACGAGGCTGGGAAGACTGAATCTGCAATAGGTAAGCAGCTTGGTGTGAAGAAATCAACTGTGGGAGCACTTATTAGAAAATGGAAGACATACAAGACCACTGATAACTTTTTGGTAAAAACTCAACTAGACGTGTTTGGAGGAGAAAGAATGCTGAGTTGCATCCAAAGAACACCATACCTACTGTGAAACATGGGGGTGGAAACATCATGCTTTGGGGCTGTTCTTCTGCAAAGGGACCAGGACGACTGATCCGTGTAAAGGAAAGAATGAATGGGGCCATGTATCGTGAGATTTTGAGTGACAACCTCCTTCCATCAGCAAGGGCATTGAAGATGAAACGTGGCTGGGTCTTTCAGCATGACAATGATCCCAAACACACCGCCCGGGCAACGAAGGAGTGGCTTCGTAAGAAGCATTTCAAGGTCCTGGAGTGGCCTAGCCAGTCTCCAGATCTCAACCCCATAGAAAATCTTTGGAGGGAGCTGAAAGTCTGTGTTGCCCAGCGACAGCCCCAAAACATCACTGCTCTAGAGGAGATCTGCATGGAGGAATGGACCAAAATACCAGCAACAGTGTGTGAAAACCTTGTGAAGACTTACAGAAAACGTTTGACCCCTGTCATTGCCAACAAAGGGTATATAACAAAGTATTGAGATTAACTTTTGTCATTGACCAAATACTTATTTTCCACCATAATTTGCAAATAAATTCTTTAAAAATCCGACAATGTTATTTTCTGGATTTTTTTTCTTCTCATTTTGTCTCTCATAGTTGAGGTATACCTAGGATGAAAATTACAGGCCTCTCATCTTTTTAAGTGGGAGAACTTGCACAATTGGTGGCTGACTAAATACTTTTTTGCCCCACTGTACATCAATGTATAATGAATTTCAGATTTTGGATTCTTTCTTCACAGAGAAGGTATGCAAGAAAAAACAAAATCTTTAAGAAGGCAAGGTAACAGGGAGCGATTAATTGGTATAAGAATGGTCTTTTGTGGAGAGAAGTATTCCTTTTATCAGCGGTTTTATTTTTTTTACATGTGTGTCCTAAATTTGCCACTGGTGCTGAATGCCTCAGTCATAAGACAGGAAGGACATCCTGCAACAATTTGTAGTGCTGACTATTTGAAATGTCCCCTATTCTCTCAGCACATTCTGTTATGTTCTTTTCCATCTCTGTATTGATTTGAACAGGTTTTACGAGTTATGCACTAAGAATCGGCATTACATAACATCACATGTCACTTGTTAGACGCTTTTATCCAAAGCGACCCACTGAGCCACAGCCTCCCTGCAATCTTCATAGATGTTTAAATACTATCATTTAAACATGCTCTTTCCATGTGCGTTTACCCCTGTTAAAGGGACAGAATCAAGAAGCCAGAAAAGAGTCATTTTAATGCACTAATATTTCAGTAAACAGTTTTTATTTCCTGCCGGTCAGCTCACAGACATCATCGTCAGCGAAGTGCTTCACGGCGCCGACGGTACTGACATCCGCTGCGGAGTGATCGGAGAGATCGGCACCGGCTGGCCCATCACTGAGAGTGAGAGGAAGGTGCTGAGGGCCACGGCTCATGCTCAGACACAGCTGGGCTGCCCCGTCATCATCCATCCCGGCAGGAACCCCGCGGCTCCGGCTGAAGTCCTGCGGATTCTTCAGGAGGCCGGTGGTGACATCAGTAAAACTGTCATGTCACACCTGGACAGGTGAGAGGTCCATAGAAAACAGTTGGGGATTGTTGACAGTGTATTCAGTCTTTAAGATATAAACATTATTGAATTTAAAATCACAATTAGAATTTTCACTCAGTATTTCCTGTCCTACATAACTTTTGTTCCCAATACTAAACAAAATGCCGATTATTACATTTGAACATTTCCCAGGAAAACAGTTCCTGTTAACCGTCATAATACGATCCAGACGATTTCCTGATGGCATACATTGTGAAATTCAGTAAAGAAGCAGCTACAGGCTGCATATTTAAAGTGCTAACATCCAGTGCACATTCAGCTACTTTTGACCTCTACACTCATATCTAACTTTACTCTCCGTCACTGAAAAGCTTTGGACTTGGACACACGATAAACGTTTGCTTTTAAATGTAGCATCTATCACTTTTCGTTCCAGTAACCTTTTCGGCTCTTCCTGCAGGACTATATTTGATGATGGTGAACTGCTTGAGTTTGCGAAGCTGGGGTGTTACCTGGAGTACGATCTGTTTGGAACAGAGATGCTGGACTACCCCTACAACTTGGAGGTGGACATGCCCAGTGACAGCCAGAGAGTGAAGGCGTGAGTAACACAGAGCAGGGCTAAACTTTCAGACTTACATCGTGATGGTATTGTGACGAGAAGTGCCAAACGGGAACAAGTGTGGTCACATTGATAGGGTCATGTTACATTTTAATTATACATTTATTCTTATTGATGTAACATTCTCTTGCACTATTTGATAGGTTTTATGTCCTATATACATTTCCACTGTTGAAGGAGCCTGTGACCTAAGTCTTTCATTTCCATATCTACACTGTAGCTAATGTGCAAATGACAATAAAGCCTTGAATGTTGACTTTAATCTATGTATCTATTCTATATCGCTACATTAGTGTATATCACTTAGAAAAAACATTATATTCTACTCCATGAGGAGAGGAGACAGCGTCCTATAGTTTTAGAGACACTAATCTCCCACTACTGTGACGTCGTGCGTCAACAGGAGTGATGAATGATTCGCCACATGTTAGCCCACACAAACAATAATGTGTTATGTTTAAGGTCCCTCATTTTGTTTCTTTCTCCGCCCTCAGCTTGGCGTTACTCGTGAAGGAGGGCTACGGCGACAAGGTACTGGTCGCACACGACATCCACACCAAGAACCGTCTCACAAAGTACGGCGGCCACGGCTACTCTCACATCCTAAAGAATATTGTGCCGAAGATGCTGATGAGGGGGATCTCGCAGCACCAGGTGGACAAGATCCTCATCGACAACCCCAAACACTGGCTGACCTTCAAATAAGCAAGAAAAGGGAGAAAACCAGAGAGCAATTTGATTAAGCATTTTTCTTTTCTTCACGCCAATAAATCTCACAATGAAGTCTAGAATGAAGACAATGAGATGTTTGCAATAACCACAGTCCAAACTCTAAAACCAATGAGCTTGTGTTGTTTGTGGATTCATTTGTCACCAGTGTCAACACTTAATGTCTAGCATTGTCTTTCGAATGGAAAACATTAACAGGCTGTTGTTTCATCCAGCGGAGAGGCTTTTTTTCTATAGAGGCCCTCATTCATTAAAACTTGATTTTATATTTGTGATCATACATTATTAACTTTTCTCAAAACAAAGCTTTAGAGGATCACAGTGCCTCATTAGCACTGTTTTGGTCCCATTTATGTCACCACAAATCTAATTGTCTTGCGAATGCAATCTAAAACAAATATTTTTGAATTATCTACAGTTGTGCTCTCAAAAGTGGTGCTGATTGATTTTTGTTCAATGTCAATGTTGTAGCAAAATGCAAAGATGTTTTTGGAGAATAAATAATGAGCGTGGCAGTAATCAGTATGCCGCTCTGCTCTCGATGCGGCTGCGTTAGATGAGTTGTCTTGTTGCCCCTCAGTGGGTGTCTGAGTGTCAATGGGAGGCTGACTGGATGAAGGACATGTTCTCCTCTCATCTGGGAACAGGTGGCCTCACAGGGTGACTTCGCCACATGATCAATGGCATGATCGCCACAAGTGACTGTGCGCCGTGAAAAAACATCTAACTTTGATTAATCTTCAGAGAGGATTACAAAATGAGACAGAAGGTTTATTTTTGACATGATTTTGTACACATTAGATGACAGTCTTATATGAAGGGGTTCACAATCGGCAGGCGGATCGATGAACATCAAGGAAACATTTCCGTCAATGTGACTGTTCAGTTTTTGTGATGGTGACTAAGCACCAGACCATCCTGTTACCAGCTGTCAAATTGAGACGAGTTAAAATGGTGATTTTGTCACAGTGCTTCAATTTGAACACCAGGATGGCCCTTTACAGAAGGGTTTCTATGCTGCACAGAGTTCAAATGTCATCGTCTATAATCATGCATTACTACGGCTTTTAAAATCTTCACTCAAAATGCAACAACCAACAATTATTTTTGAAAAATAAAGCACACATGGACTTATAACAGTGTAAACAGAGTGGTGATTATGTGAGTATCTATAATTAAGTGCTGAAGGCCAATACATTGAACTTGCAGTCTACATTCACTCATATGTTACCACGGCAGCATGTACAGTATGTTTTACAAATCAGCGAACTAACAGTTCATTCAGGGTGCAATAGTGACACAAACAATCTCACAAGTGTACAATTCAACCCTGTATAATTTAAAATAAGTTATTCTGTAATTAAACAGTGAGCTCTTAGCTGTTTAAAAGTACAGTTCTTTATTTTATTTTCAAATGACGTCCTCCATATCCTTCTGGACTTTTTTGCAGGATGTAAATGGTGAGCTCTGCCTCTAATAATCCAGCTGACAGTGATTTGAGCATGAGCAGTGAAGTAAGCTATATGCAGAGCAGATCTGTCCAGTGTTTCAGTCAGCGTACAACATAAAGCCGGAAAAAGTGCTGTACTTGTTGTTGTTGCCCCCGTGCGCCTTTCCACCGTCCAGCTTGATGTAAATCTCGTCCCCAGGCTCAAGGTGCAGGACAACACTGTTGCTGGCGTAGTCGTAGTTCTGGTCGGCGTCCTGGGCGATGGCACTGGCTCTCACCTGAAAGGGAAACATTTCTGCTGATGAAACATGTCTTTATTTTAAAATCAGTGCAGAGGACAGCTCCATCAGTGACGACATTTCAAATGTGGAACAACTTTACTGAAAGCATGTTTACATATCCGGGAAATGTGTTCTCTTTCAACCGTGCGTAAAACCTGTGCGTAAAATCGAGAAACTACAGATTGGTTAATCAAATAATGTCTTTTCACCGTGTATTCAAAACACAGACTAAATAGTAAAGCTATAACAAATTGTAATATTGGTATTTTATTAAACCATAAAGTGTCTTACCTGGTTGTTTTTGCAGAGGTCAGCCCACATGCTGGTTCCATCTCCTCCTCGCATCAGCACATGGTAAACAAAAAAGTAAATCCCCGGTATTGAGCAGGTGAATTTCCCTGAAGAGGGGTCATAGTGGTTGCCCAGATTTGTGACTACGTCGTCAAATTTCAACACTTCATATCCCTCGTGCTGCTTCTTCAGTCCTGCATAAAACGCAATCTTTGGGATTGTGTTGTAAGTAGCAGCACTGATGGCTCCGTTAGGCCCGTTTAATCCAGGTGCTCCGGGTGGACCCGGTACCCCTCTAGTTCCGGGCGGACCAGCAGCTCCAGGGGGCCCGGGCTCGCCAACAGGACCCCTCTGACCCATCCTCCCGACGCGCCCCGGCTCTCCTTGAGGACCTTGGATGAAAGTCGGAAGCGACTGAGCGAGTCGGTTCTCTTTGATGGTGTTGGTTGTCTTGGCTGTGGTCGTGGCCGCGGTCCCGTGGGAGTCGCACACCATTTGACAGGACCCCAGCATCTCGTAGCGGGCAGGTGTCCCGGCGGCGTTCACCACCACCGGGATCAGAACCACCAACACCAGCACCAGCGCGACTCCACAAACACCAGTTGCGATCATCTGCACTCTGCGGATCCGCTGTGTTCTCCGGAGCTGATGGTCTTCCAGCCTGCTTGTTGACGATATTTTGCAGAGAGAATAATTTCACCTGCTCTCGTTTTATACCGCAACTGCTGGATATAAAATAGTCCTTTAAATGTGTGTGCACAAAAGTAACCATCCACAACTTTTACGCCTTGCAAAAACTCTCTAACCGATTCATATCAACTGTGAGAAAAACAACATCGAAGACTAACAGGAAAAATGACACAATCTGCGTTTAATTAGAAAGCCCAAAGTCAGCCGCTCAAGTTTCTGCCCTCCACGGTGCCACAGGAGAGAATAGGCTAGAAATAAACCGTTACTGCTTCTGTGTTTGGAGAGTGAGGGGAGGGGTGGAGGTGATGGATGGGATATAATCCATGCATTTCTTCAATCAAAAGAGAGGAAGGGAAACATCTAAAAACACTGATGCAACTTTGAAGCTATGAAACGTGATTGCTTTATTTTATGCATTTGTTTGTTGAGTCAGGAGTTAACCTTATCATTAAACAGGGTTTTAACACCACTTTTATATTGATTGCTGTAACGTTACATCCCACAACTTGTTATTAAAACTCAAACTAAAAGGTCTTCAGCATAATTAGGCCCATTAAAGACAAAAAAAGCTATACTCCTTTGGCACCTGGTCACACCTCAATGGCTCCCTGTGTCCAATTGATCACTTGGAGAAAATCTATAGAGCCACTGAAGGAAAGGAGGGAGTCACTAGAAGCTGGCAGTGAAGGATGAATTCACCAAATATATTCTGATGAAATGACTGAATGCTGAGGTGTTTAGAAGATGAATAGGGCGAGAGCACTTAATCAAGTAAAGATGGGAATTCAGAAGTTAAACATTAAATTGTTAGTTGTATTATGAGTCTAAATAAGTCATGTTTTAGTTAAATGTTAAACAGACTTTTTAATTATTTAGGAATGACCAAACCTTAATACGGATTTTTAATATTCAAAACAAAATGTCCTGTCAAAAGAAAGGGTTTGTTTCTTTAGGTTTGAGTTATGAAGGGCTAATTCTCGTGGAATAGGGCAGATGCTGATGTGCTCATGAATTCAGAGGCTGTCACTCCAAGTCGATGGCTCCTCGTGCCATGTGGAGAGATGGATGAACAGGAGGGAAAAACACGGATAACCTTGTTTGTTTGGGAGGAGCGAGGCTTTGATTGCAGCCCGAATGAGATTCTATGTGAGTCACAAATGCAATGGTTGAATCATGATCTCAAAAAGTGGCATACAGAAATGTTTAGTTAAAATGGATGTTCATTTAAAAAAGTTTTGTTTTTGTCACAGAATTATATATTTTTTTAAATCATTAAATGTATTTGATTGAGAGACAATGAAGCTAAATATTTAATTATGTACCAGATCTGTATCTCTGGTTTCTCAAGATATGCATGAATACATATGACCCATTGTTTTTGGGTACTTTTGATCATATTTGTCCTTATCGAGATTGTGAGCCATGAGTTGGTGGAGACCAAAACAAAGCTAAAAGGATAATAAACGTTGGACTTGCATTTATTTGGTGGCAAAATTACCGTAAAAAAACATTGTAAAATTACAATTAAAAACGAATTTGATCCCATTTCAAAAACTTTCATTTGTGGCTGAAACCAGAAAAACACTTCCTCGAATACACTCGCAGCAAGTATGTTTGTCAATCAATCTGCCACTTCGGTCCAAAGTGAAATATCTCAACTACTCACAAATTCAGAAGACATTTTATCTTGGAACTAACATCTTATCATGTTTATAATTTGTCCAATACTTAATGTTTATTACTAATGACACAATATTAGCATAATTACATGATAAGCCAAGAGGATGATTATGGTAAACATTGTGTCTGCTGAACATCAGCATGTTACCTTTGTCATTGTGAGCGTGTTAACATCATGGGCATTGGTTAGCATTCTGAGTTGGTGCAGTTCATGATAAATGAGAACAAAAAACTGGAAATAACTAGGATGTCAGATATGAATACAAAAAGAAGCAATCTTCTAACAATTTTGAATTCAAAAAATGTATTTGAATTGTAACCAATATTTGCTTTGTTTATTAATATATATTTTTCCTGTCTATATTTCCGCTTTTCCTTTTGTTTTGTTTAAGTCATTCATCTTTGGTACAGCTGACAATGGTCTGGGAGGGCACTGCTGTTGATTTAAAATATATTATAATTTCCAAAAGAGCACATGTTTTCTGTGGGATGGGTGTAAAGTGAGAAATAGAATAGTATATAAAGAATAGTAGACACACATGCACACTCACACAAACAAAGTGGGACATACTGTGGTGGCTATGAGTCAGTGAGCACTTGTTAGTGGTCAGGCTCTCTCCCTCCAGTTGGCACGGGCCTCCAGTGACTCAGGGAGACTTGTCGACCGGGAGCCAAAGTGAACAGCAGTGTCAAAATCCAGCAAAAGCTGTGGGAAGAACACGAAACTTGTGTTCGCTGTTCACAGTATCGCAACAAATGAATCACAGTGCATATTTTCCATATCTGTTATTAAAAAAAAGGTATCCAAAGTTGACTTTCATCACTCTTTTCCGGCACAAGTCCTGAGTAACTCACCGTGTTGAAGGATTCCTCTGGTGGTGAAGGGCTGACAGGTTGCTTTGAGTCTCGACTTCATTTACAACCAGTCAGGCAGGAGTCCTGGGGGTGCCTGATGATTTTTTGACATCCGGACAAGCAGATGTTCAGAGGACATGAATAAAACATAAAGCCCATCTGACCAGAGACCGAAGACTTTCAGAGTGTCTAATGAAATCTTTCTGATAAGTGTGATGCTGAATGAAATATGTATGATGTTTATGTAGCCTGGCCTGGGTGGCTAAGTAGGGTTCAATTGTTTATCGCAATCAAAGCTGAGACAGGTTTGTCAGAGGAGGTTTTTGATGAATGGGAAGGGAAAGTGAATGGACCTCTCATTACCGGCCAGGAATACAAACAGAAATATTATGTGACCATTGAAACCTAAGTGTTTAACAACGGCTAAAACAGCATGTGTGCCGTGCAGCGGATAAGATGCATGTCCTTCAGTACTTTTCACACCTTCTGCTCTTTCAGAAATGAGTGTTCCTTTTTTCTTTTCCAACAGAATGAATAAGCGGGGCAAAACAGTTCAGCTCAGCAGGGGGGCAACAGAATGTGTTACCGCACCACCCACTCAAAGCCGGTCCTGTACTGTATTTAAGATGGAGAGGCAATCAAAAATAATCCAGGGCGGGACTTGAGTTTCATACTTGAGAGCAGGGATTTTCATTCAAAACCAAAGTCTTTGTGTTGTTTCATTTTATTATGCGTTTCCAGTCTACAGCCAAAAAATACCTTTAAAACCATTATTTTTATTTTTATTAATTTCCTTGTTTCAGTGTGCTGCCGGTATTTAAAAGTGTGCGTTTATGTACTCTAGGTGGATTCATGAGAGAATACACGTTAGGTCTTAAAATATTTTACAGTGAGATCTTTCCACCGGAGGGAAAATTAAGCCAAATAAAATCTTAAAAGGTTTTTAAAAACTTTAAGCATTTCAGGTCACTCAGGTTTATCCTTTCCCGTTGTGTGTAATATAAGTTTGTGTGCATGTAAATGGTCTGCAAATGCTAAAATCCCAAAGTTCCGCACAGAGGTAGTTTCTCTCCCACAAATTCCCCCCGCCTGAAACGCCTGGATTGTAGTCCTTTGTTTACATCTGCAACATAGTGACATCACTATGTAACACTCGTGTTTCTATTTGCTATCGATCTAACACATTGTACCTGATAGGTTAAGCGTCTGGACCCCTCTAAGCGGTTAACTTATCACAACATAGCCGGCCAGATAACCAATCAGAGCAGACTGGGCTCTGGTTTCAGTTGCAGTAGGTGCTGCAGCACAGGCAGTATATGACAAAGATGAAGATCTCTTTAAACAATAAAGCATGTAAACGTGACACAGTAGAGGCACAAAAACAAATGTGAATCTGAAAATGAGCATAAATATGTCCTCTTTAAAACAAATGAATAATCTGACAACACTTGTTTTCCATGCATGTTTCAGATATAACCTTTGCAATTTCCACACTGTAACATACAAATATCCTATAAAATACTACAGTAAAACAAATACCCAATAGATTATTTTGGACACTGCTTTTAGAAAGCAATCTGAGGACTGGCTTATAAACCATGACATACTTAAAAGGGTCAATTTGATCTGTCATATTGCAAAGCATAGAAAAACTTCAAACAGTCTTTTTTATGACTTTATATTTGTAAGAAACATAAAATGAAATAAGAAAATACTGTGGCTGTTTGGTGGTGTGTGTAACTGTCTCGCAGGAAATGCTCGCCCCCTGCAATCCAGGGCGGGTTTTATTTGCTCACAATAAAACGTTATGTATTGCAACCTGGAGAACAGGATTACAACAAAGGATTATAACAAAACCAAATCCCCTGTGCAACTAAAAAAAACAAGTAGATTGATTTTCATCGAGATGTCAATCGATGAGTCGTTTCGTTCATGGTGTCAGCAGGCGTAGTGTCACATTTTCTGCCGATGAGATTGAGCGGCAGTAAGGGGCTTAGTGGCAAATACAATCGAGGAGTGTAAACATACAGAGGGCCGCAAGAGGCAGATCAATGGCTCCAGTCTGGGATTGATTAATTACCCCAAGAAAGAGACTGAGGTGTGAGGGCACTGGAGAAACCTGATCAGAACAAGATTTATCACCCAATCTCTGCATCATCTCTCCCTCCTCACTCTTTGCTCCTTTTTACTTTTTCTTTTAAAGCTGCCCTTCTCCATTGACTTGAGTTTGTCATTTGAGATTGTGAATGGCTTTTAAAAAGTATGGTAAGTCTTCATGTTGTGAGGATATGGCTTCAAATGATGATCCTCTGAGTAATTCACTTGTATCAATTGAGCTTTGTGACCCAGAGTTTCAGAAATTAGGCCAACAAAAAAAAAAGACATAACTACAAATTCATTTCTAATGTTGCAGTGCCATGAGGGAGTTCCTTAGCTTTAAGGTAATTACTGTTTAAAAGGTTAAGAATGAACTTTGACACTTCATTTTAGATTAAATCTTCACAGGCTACTCTGGGGGATATTAAGATAAGAAGATGGACGCCACTCTAGCATGTTAAATATAATTCTACAGCCCAAAGCTTAGCACAGGGGTGTCCAAACTACGGCACGGGGCCAACTGCGGCCCGTGGTCCATTTTTAATTGGCTCGCAGCTAAATCTAAAAGTATAATTGAATATGAACCACACATGAAACTTGTGCTTTTCTTATATTGTACTTCTTAAATATAAATGTAAAGATAAGCCCGCTTTTCAAATACATTCATAAAATTAAAGTTGAAAACATTTTCAAACAAGTCTTAGTTGTTTAAAAAAAAGCCCAATAACTTATTTACATAACAAGCTTGAACTATACCATTCCTATTGCCCCTTATTATAGCAATCTGAGTTCTGTTTTAAGGAATGAGCTGCCAAATAATAAATTAAACCCTATGGGAACCTCTGATGTTTTTCTTTCTTAATGCATATTCAAGTATCAAGCAAAATGTACCTACATTTGATTGATTTTCTAATACAGTATATTTTAACATAAGAGGCAATATACCTCAACTCTAGTGAGCGGCCCAGCCCTTCGTATATTTTTCTGTATGTGGCCCTCAGTGAAAAAAGTTTGGACACCCATGACTTAGCACAATGCCCGGAAACAGGTGAAAAGCGTTAGGATGCCTCGGTATGAAGGTAACGGATCAACATTTTAGCTACTCTTATGCAAAGAATAATAATAATAATAATAATAATTATAATAATAGCAATAATAATAGCCAGAAAGTGACAATTCACAACGGAGTGCGTAAATAAAAACTAAATGGCTGTCTTTTTAAAATCCCGAGACGTATTGCTGATCTCATACATCAGATTTTCTT
The DNA here is from genome assembly GCF_949606895.1 of Notothenia rossii. Classification (NCBI taxonomy): domain Eukaryota; kingdom Metazoa; phylum Chordata; class Actinopteri; order Perciformes; family Nototheniidae; genus Notothenia; species Notothenia rossii. Next base: position 67,951,527 of record NC_136907.1, read on the forward strand.
TCAGAACAACAACGATCAATCACATGAGGCAGGAAGCTAACAATATTTCCCCCCCTCAGATCACACAACCACTAACTGCCAATCATTGTGTTAAACATAATGACTGCAACGTCAACCTGAAGTAGTGACTACACTTCGTACCTTCAGAGAGCATGCAGCTGTTGATTGGAGGTGCTCACGGTTCCTCTGACTCCCTTACATTTCCCAGAATGCATCAGATCTACTGTTGGCATAATGCTAACATGCAGGACAAACCCAGAAACAGATTTACAATGAGTCTTTCTTCAATTTCTTGGTAATCTTCATTGTTTGCTAAATCTGTGAGATTTTCTTTACAAAACAATGTGGAAATCAGAGATATCTTACCTGAAACTGCTCGGAAAAAGTCCTCCTGATATGATTAAACTCTTAATCAGAAAATCTAATCATGGTCAGAAACACAAATCCTCTAGCTTGCAGATTAAAAACAATCACGTTTTAGCCGGAAATGTGTTTGAAGTAAAAAATAAATAAAACCCTTAACTTGAAAATATGAGTTTTTGGCTGTTGAGAATTGCCATTTTAGTATGGTAAAATGTGATTGCTTTTTTTCACGAGCCAGAAATTATTCTTCAATCTTATCGGTAAATTAACATTGATCCGTTTGAAGAAAAATAACGAAAAGTTTAGATATTGACAAATCTTTCCTGTGACTCTTTTGTGACATGTTCTGTGGCATCACCCTTCATTTCCATGCTAAACTCCAGCCAAAGGTATGACTTAAACCAGCTCAAAGACTCCTATGGTCGTCACTGTCCGCCCATACAGAAAGATTAACAATATAATTGTCAACTAGCCAACGCTGTACAGGTCAGTCATATGAATATCATCATATAAGACTGCACATAGTGAATAAAGAGCGGTCATTCTTATAGCGCTGCTGCCTGATGTGTGACTGTCCGTCTGCCACCCCTACATCCTCCCCCGAACTAATGATGACCTTTGATTCCCAAAAGATGTCAGGAAATGGGAGAAAAAAAACGCAAAGGCACCCAATTAATTTAGGGTGAAGAGGACTGGAACGTGTGAGCGCGTCATGCTGCTGGAGTGAACGGTGAGGAGCTCCAGGAAGGACACGGCTCGGTATAATTAGGATTCAGGAGGGCCATTGTCAAAGATAATTAAAGCTGACAGCCACTGTGGAGTAGAGAGGAAGAGAGCAGGAAACATCTTCAAACTACATGCTTCACTTTAACACAATTTCTACATTTCAATCTCACACACCCTCACACATAACCTGCACTGCCATCCATCATTCCAACTACTTCGGAAACTGCATACTAGGCAATCAAATAGAAGACAGATTAATAGAGACAATAAAGGCAGCTGTTGGACACGTGCGGCAGCATTTTGGGACTCAAATCAACAACATTATCAAAGGTGACCATTTCAGTGCAGATGTGTATCTCAGAGATGTGTGTGTGAGGAGCAACTTCACTCTTTATTGTTTAAGTGGAATATGTCGATATTACTCGGCCAATTATGACTTCAGCCATTCCTAATGAGAAGGAATCCATAAATTGGATCAGAACACAATTATCTAGTATAACAATGTCTCGCTTGCTAAAACATGTATCTATATGTATTTATGTGAATACCAGAATGTGAGTGTGTATGCAGTATAATAACTTTTCCTTCAATTTCATTTCATTTTTTCTGTCAGATGCTTTAAAGCTGGACTCAACGATTCGGTAAGATTTATCAAATTCAGAGAATAACCCCTCATGGTCCGTCAGCAATCCATTTTGTGAGTGTCTTAAAATATAAATACCTCTGAAACACACAACACTATAAAAGCTATAAGCGCAATGTCGCTGTAGGTGGGACTAAATGGGTTTAAGGCATATTATTGGTGGTCCAAGGTCAAAAGAGAAAGTACCTATTAGTGATGTTTTAAACTCTTAACACATGGGACAGCTCTTTCCAAAAACAACAAGACATAATAACAGCTGTTACATTTATTAAAACTACAAAATCACCTCTGAATCATCATGAAATAGCAATTTATTTTGCGTATTCTCCCTGTCAAGTACATCCTGCAGGAATGTAAGATTATAGCCAGTTATTCACATGAATGGTTTAAAAAGGCAGTCACCTTTTCCGTCATCTGCACCTATTTATTTTTAGCTTATTATTCACATTGACAGCCTATCACTGAAATGCACAAATACACAGACCTTCAGTTCATAAATCCTTCAAAGTTGAATCCATATTTTTCACACCAAACTTTACACACGTTCTGAATTCATTCATTTCCAGTTTTTTCCCAAAACACAAAACAGTGGCTTGTTTACTGTGTGTGAAGTACCGGATGAGATATCTGTGGAGGCTGAAGTGTGTCATCACAGAGACCACAAGAGCCAACGTAGGAAAGGCACTTAATAGTGACAGATATATTCTGATTGGCTGAGTTCTTTTTGTTTTGTTGGGTGGGTTTCGTCTCTAGTAAAAAGAGAAATGGACGTGGCCATTTAAGAATACTGCTCTGTGAATTTCTGGTGAAACTCCTTGACTTTGTTGAGCAGGATCTTCAGCTTGTCTGTCGATGGCAAGATGGTCATTCTAGGAAGGGATAGGAAAGGAAAGACAACATTAACATTTAAATGGATTTTCCAGAAACGCTTGAGAATCATCTTAGAAAAGTAATATTATGTCTCTTGTGTAAAGAATACTTTTAAAAACGATAAGCCTCCTTTACCATAAAGCCCTTTTTAGACATGGAAAATGTAACATTGTGTTTAAGTGATGCCTTTGTGATATTCAGACATTGTTTTGTGATTTTCGCCAATGTTTCATTCAAATATGACATTTACAGAAAGATGACACATTTAAACCATTCAGTTGTGTTTTAAATCTCTCCTGACCTCTACATAAAAGTAACTCTCGGGTCCTCATTCAAACACAAGACCAACAAATTCAATTCACATTTACTTTCCAACAAAGGAACAATTATAGATGCTTTGGGCGAGGCTTTTTTGGTGTCAAAGAAAAGACGAGCTGAAATGATTATTTGATTAATCAATTGTCATCAACCCTCAATTTGTGCTCGAGGGAACTGTTTATCACTTTTTTCAAACTGTTTTCAAGTCCCAACAACACAAACATATTCTGCAGGTCAATTTGGATATAAATGTATTTTGCTGCACTTTAAGAGAAATATTCATATTAAAATAGATGTAGAAATGCTTGAGTGTTCTTTACCTGAAATGGTACGTTCCATCCCTCTGCCCGAAGCCGCTTCCCGGCACGAGGCAGATTCCCGTCTCCTCCAGCAGCTTCATGCAGTAAAACATGTCTGCCTGCTGACCTTTGTCCTGACAGAGAGAAAATATAAACATGTGAAACCTCTGACACAGTATAACTTTCATCCTTAAAGTTTTGCACATACCTCTTTTACATTATTCCCATTGAGTAGCCTCATTTAAACTTGTTTTTTTCCGCTACATTTTTTATTAATTCATAACTTAATATGAAAGATTTCCAATTTGTAAATCAATTTAAAGCAGAATTGGACCAAATGAAAGCATACATTGCTCTATTGAGTATCTCTTTAGAATCAGAACAGAACAGAATGTTCTGAACTTCTAACATAAAATGAGGAATCTGACTGAATGCTCATACTGCGCTTAATCTTTGTTTGATTCTACAGCTTACGGCAACAGAAGCATTCATGTGTAACTCAGGTACGGAGCACAGGTGCCCTTGAGAGCTAAATCAATGATTTCTTTGGCAGCACAAAAGCGTTCTGAAGGTTGAAACAAATAGAGATGTGTACTAATTTATGTTACAATTAGGCTTTTGTAAAAACCTTTTAAAAACCTTAAGTGTTGCAGCCTTACAACTTTAAGAGGGTTGGGATCAAGAACAAGCTTAATGGACAGAAGCTCTATTTGAACTGCACATGGTAATGTTGCTAACAGGATGGTACTTTCTGAAGTGCGGTTGTATGAGGTTCTTATTCATGTCAGCACACCCCTAGTTTGGAGAAATGGACAGGAGAACTAGCATTGAAGCAAAGCATTGTGGGACTTGGAGGTAGCAGCAAAACATGATTACTCATCTAAAAGAAAGGCCCACCTAAAACATTGGCAATATCAGTTTAAGTGTACACAATATTTGGAATACTTTGACTTCTTTACCATCAGACAAGACACAAAAGGAAAAAGCTGGCTCCTGTTAGACCTGTAATATCTTTGATGTGCAATAACACTGCCTGTAAACAACATGCTAGGCAATACACACTCATGTGCAATACACCAGCTGTTTGTCTTCTAAATGGTCACCTACAAATACACTGCTACTTAGCTTTTTGTTACCATGGTGTATTTATCTGTTATTTGTTTTTACTTTTAATAATGTGTGCCGACTTTTATTATTACTGTATGTAAGTTTATTCTTTTTATTTTAATCTGTGCTGTAGTTTAGCTGTTGTAATGCCGTAAATGTCACTTTTGCGGGACAAATAAAGGAATTCTAATTCTGAAGTTGAACGATGATCAAAATTCTAAATATACCAAACATTTAAACTAATTGTTTCAACTGATGTTTTGCTGCTGTCCTCAGCAGTACAGTGGCTAGCTTCTATGCCAGTACTCCTCTCTGTTTTGTCTCAGTCTACTGTTGGTAACACACTGACTATGGATTAGTACCTCATACAACCCTATTTCAAAATAGCCAATATATCCCTATAAGAGCTGTCTTTATGCGTTGTCTTGGGGAAAAACCGGCATCAAAAAAGCAATGCTACAATTGATGAGCTGTACCCTGACCTTATCCTCTGTAAGGCTAATCAGATTCCCAGTGGCTCATCAGCCCTCCCTGAAATTCCTACTGAGCAGTAGGACAGAATTGAAAGCACAAGCTATTGGAAATCATTTCCTCCCTTTAACAGGGGGGTTGATGCTCTGTTTACTGAACCTGGTTAAAGCATCGTGTACGACAGGGCTATTCAATTAGTTTGGAATGGGGCCGGTTGATGAAAATGATCCAAAGCAAGGGGCCGGGAAAAAGATGGCTTGAAATATGAGCAATCATATTAAGAGCTTCAGATACAGTAAATACTACAACAGCATAGTGGAGTGCATATTGTGTTGAATTAAATCAAACAACATAGCCCCAAGGGCCTTTATAGATCTAAATGGCAAGTTCAGAACTCATTAGGCCTACATGTGAAGCTAATCTAACCATCAACATCATTTCATTTGATTTCATTTAGGTGAATGATCTAATCATTCACGCAGAGATGCAATCAATGACAGGAGTTGTCACTACAGTAGCTAGTAGGTGGGTTCGAAACCCGAGCCCGCCAAAGTTTTCAGGCAATGTCTTTCCCTCTATCTCTCAATTTAACACCCTCTCTGGAATTGACGCTGCCAATTGAATAGCCCTGGCGTACGAGATGTAGGTATTGTGTAGTGTTCGAGGTCATGGAGAGAAATAATGGATGAACTAAATGAAATGAGAAGTACAAGACAAGTGGAAGTGGTGTGTACAACCTATTGAATAACTTGCATTCGCTCATTGTCAATGTCATTTCCTTGAAGCAGTGATTCAGTTAAATCCAGTTCATTGAAGCGTTTATAAAAAGGAGCTTAAGGACTGACCGTGGCCTCCTTGATGGCCTTTTCGGGGATGGAGATGCGAGGGAAGGAGTACATAGCGCCCTGCACAGGGTTGCAGCTGATCCCCTTCACTGTGTTGAGAACCTGCTCTGTAAGCTTGGCCTTCTCCGCTAAGACACTTAAGGTCGCGCTGCGCTCCTGGATGAGGGAGAGAGGGGAGAAAGATGGTTAGAAAAGAGAGATGTATCTACATTTAGCAAATGCAAAATAATGCAAGGGAATGACTATACTAAAATAGATTTCCTCTTGTAGCAGTTCCTTGTGTTGTTAACAAAGTATGGAAACAAATGTTTAGATACAGAGAAATGTGTGTAGTGTTTAAAAAATAAGCAATTCTAAAAGGGAGTGTTGCAAGTGTAAACAAAGATGATGTAAATGCTACGAGCGCAATAATTAAAACTTCTTACACTCAGAATATGGTCACACCTACACAAATGTCCACCTTGTTTTTTGGAACCACAATATAATTGGACGTGATATGATATACTGAATATGCACTGTATTACAAAGTGCAGGGTTCATACACTTTTTCACCAATGATTTTCAATGAGTTCTCCATGACCTTTACCTAATTTCCCATGACCAAAAAAATACTCTTTCTCAGCGGTACCCCGAATGGGGGTCGCGAGATGATTATAAAATAAAAATGGAAAATAAAAAAATAAAAATTATTTTTAAAAGATTGATTACTTTTTTATTTTTTTTATTATTATTATTAATAACGTTTGCATAGAAATGTTTTTCTTTGACAATCCACTAGGGCAGTGTTTCTCAAACTTTTTCTTTTCTGAAATTAATTCACTAGCAACCCCCTCCCCCCCGTCGCCAGTCTCTGGCACTGTTATGTTGGGGGTCGCGGGCTGCAAGGACAATGAATGACAGTACCGGTGTCAGTGTATTGATAATGTTCCTGAAGAGAGCATGTCACAATGAGACGTAGACTCTGTACCTTGATAAACTTGTCATACGAGGGCTCCCCGATCTGCGGAGGGTTGACCACCAGGTCCATCAGAGCCTGTCCAGGAACAGGAGGACACAGACGGACGGACAACAGCTTAGTGAGCTGAGCCCTCACCTCCTCGTCCAGGTTGATGATCTCCATGTAGCCTCCACGGAAGCCGCACCTAGGAGGAAAACATAAAGGTGTGATACAGAAATGAGGTAACAGTCCAAACTAACTAAAGAGAAAGAATGCAGAAGAAATGACATTTACAGCCATTTTTAAATCCAGGATACAAATATTTCTACGTTCATGTGCCTTCTTTTGAGCGACCATGTTTTAACAATGGTCTAATACTTATAATCCTTTAATTCAATTACCTTCCGTTTTACAGAACTTTTTAATGTACTTTGTGCTGTCCTTTAATCCTATTTTATGTATGGGTCTTTGTGTTTTTATTTATGTAAAAGCAAACTGAATTGACCCTGTGAAATACAAGTAAACAAATATAAAAATAGACCATGTTACAGTAAATAGGCAAGGCAAGGCAATTTGATTTATATAGCACTTTTCAGCACGTGGCGATTCAAATTGCTTTACAGATTAAAAGCAAATACATACATTTAAATATATAATCATTTGTTATTTTTACCAGGTATGAAAGATTGATCGCAGAATGTAGTACAGTAAAATGGACTTACTCTCCCATGTAACACTTGGAGGTGGAGTGAAAAGATGCCAGTTCCACTATATCCGAGTACTCCGGCCCCATGTCGAACAGAACCTTCTTGAAGGAGTGGAACTGGCAACCCTCAGCGTACACATTGTCCTGGTACACCTGGAAGATAAAGTCAGAATGACAGCTGTCACAGGGCTCAGAAAACATTAGAGCAGGCAGGTGTTAAAGGAGATGCAGAGAGACAGTACCTCATCGGCCATGAGGAAGAGGCGCTCCTTTGCAGCAAATCGGATTACATCCTCAATGCACTGTCTGCTCTGAACCTGACCTGTGAATGAGAGAGGAGGCTCATTAAGGAAAGGGGTTTGAAAGGAAGGTCAGCCAGGAAGTTACATCCTCTTGCTGCCATCTAGTGGCTCTTATTGAAGCAGTGCATGGTGAGTTGGGTTATGGAGATACGTAGGAGGAAACTAAATCATGAGTTCATCTCATGCAGAAAGGATCTGATTTTAGGTTACGGTTATTGGTTATGTTCATATTCAGTACTTATTTGATTATTAAAATGTAAACCGATCTTTTTCATATGGGCGTTTTAGAGTTGTGCCCCCTAGATCAGGTCTCTAGTAATTGTGTGCTCAAAGTGCACCAGATTGAAGCATTTTACTGTAAAATGTTCAAAAAAAATCTTCCCGGGGGGATATACCCCCGGACCCCCCTTGAGGATGTGACGTCCAACCCCCAATTCAAACATGTTCATACAATACTGAATACATTTGAAGCCATTTTGACGTCTATTACCTATGTCAATAAGTTTCTGTTTTTGCAGTGTATTTGTCTTTTGTAGAGATTTTTCATTTATTCTTTACATATAAAATGTCACCTAAAATCTCACCTAGGGCAGCAAATTGTCTAGAACCGGCCCTGGTACTAGGCCTCAAGAGCCTTTCTCGTGCTGACACATAGAAACAAATTGGCGGGGCGCACTTCGCACGCGCACACACTAAACAATTCCACGCGCTCCGCGCTCACATTATGCTGGGCCCACGTGCCTTAGCACCGCGGCTATGACTCCATCCTAGGGGAAACACTGAGGCTTCAATTCACTTTTGATTGTCTATAATTAACTATAAACAAATATCGGCGTTTTAACACTACGTTTATATATGTACTTATTTTTACGGTTTGCATATGAGGTGGTCCGCGAAAATCCTTGATAATAAATAGTGGTCCGCATAAACAAAAAGTTTGAGAACCCCTGCCCTAGTGGTTAAGGATACTAACCATATAGCCTTAACAACTTTAGGCAGATTCAAGCAAAAAAAAAAATAGATTTGATTTTGTTTTTGCATAGCCCTTTCAGCCCAATATCTTTTGTCTCTTTCTCTGTAAATGTTTCATAAAGGTCCCAAAAATTATCAATAAAAGCACTTTAATCTACAAACTACATTAGAGATAAGTGGTTGCTAAATTGTCACAAAAAGAAAAATAATTGTGACTTAGTTAATAAGTTTACAACACCATCTTGTGGTCTTTTTGGCAAATTTATTTTAATCAAACTACCTATTTCCAAGGTAAAATAGGTCATATTTAACTGCTAAAACATAGCAAATTAAGAATATTATTGCTATATTGTATGGTTTATCTCCTAAAACCAACAACCTGATTATCAACTTGCTGAACAACAGAATTCAATATGTGAAAATGCTTGAATTTACTATGGGTCTAATAATCACGTCGAACAAAACAATGAAAGGTCTCTTTACCGGTGGGGTTTCCAGGGTTGATGACGCAGAGGGCTCGGGGGTTGCAGTGACGCCGGGCTTCATCCAGGGAGCGCTGCAGCTCGCTGAGGTCCATACTCCAGCACTTTTCCTCATTAAGGTAATAGTTGACCTGCACGGCGGCCAGTTCAGCCAGCGCAGCCGAGTACAGCGGATACTGAGGAATGGAGATCATGACCCCCGTACGGGTCTCACCTTTGCCACACACCAGGAGCTTCAGCATGGTCTAAAAGTGCAGGATATGAAAAGATATGTCAGCTGTATGTTTTAGAATTGTAAGTACAAGGTAGCTTTGTTTGCATGACACTTTCTAGGCATATACAACTGTAGAAAAAGGTCTGAAAAGAAGCAGGTGCCCCAGCTGGTGGTCTCTTTGCTTTTATAACAAATTAAAAAACACATACTGCAATACTACTTATTCACTTTTGTAAACCTTTCAGGACAAAAAAGGAAACTATTTGCTATTAAAAACTACAAAAAGGAAAACACCCTTCTGAAACTCCTAGACACAAAGCTCTTAGATAACCTATGACAAGGGGTTGTGAGTGTGTTATTACTGGCTTTGAAGGGTCACACGCTAGTAATGTGTGAGCATCAGTGACCTAATTGCAGCACTTTTTTTGCACACAAGCATTTATTCTCCTTTGATGTGTCCTTTAAAAAGAGTGAACCAACTCATGAAGGGTTCACTCCAGAATATTTGTTTAATTTGTTCAATGTTGTGAATAAATTCCCCACAAAATGACTGAGAAATTAGAGAGGTTTGAGCTTACAAACAAACACAATTGAAAGTACAATTTTGAGACACAACGTCAGTTTAAAAGATGAGACATGTTTAGTACCACAATGCCGTCGCTGGCCCCTGTGGTGAGAAAAATGTTGTCTGGGTCGCAGGGCACACCGCCATCTCTTCGCTCAATGTAGCGAGCCACATCCTGCCGCACTGACTCTATGCCTTGACTGGCACTGTAGGAACCTGAGGGAGATTTCAATGGAGACAAAACAACTTAAAGCTTTAACATAACAAAGCTAATCCCACAGAATGAAACCCACGTACAAAAAGAAAGGTGATAATTGGGGATGTATAAAGAGGTTGTGCTTATGTAAGAAACCAACGCACCCATACTGTTCCCTCCACAGGACTGCAGAATGCGTCGTGCTCTACTTTTAGCATCCTCTGGGAATGAGCTTTCATTCAGCAGTTCAGGGTAGGAGCACAGCGCCAACACCTTGAAACAGAAAGGGAGGTATGAGGATAAAGAAGGGACATTCTGCAAAAACACGCACAGATTAATGCACAAGACATGAAAAATATATTTGACATCAACTTCGCTGAGTAAGCATAACATATTTTTCATAGAAACTGAGAAGTCAGAGGGGAGGTACTAAATGTAGACTGGTGGTTGGGGGCGAGGAGTAGGTGCAGACCTGTCTGAAGAAGGTGATTGGCTGCTGGCCCATAGCATGCGCGTCACCAATGTTGGCCTTGATGACCTCGACAAAGGGCTTCTTCATTCCCTGCATGGCACGAACACAACATGGGGAAATGATTATACATCTGGAAAAAAGTTTTACCAATCACAACATTTATTACTTTGTACACAAACAACTATAGAATTATCATTTCAGAGATTTAAAGTTAATAAACATGAGAAGAGGCTGAACAACCTTGGCCCTGCGCCCACATACAGAGACTTTCACGCCTACATACGTTTTCCATAAATATTCATGCCATAAGAGGCTGCAGCTGCTGAGAGCACAGCGCGTTTGGTGGTTAAAACTTTGAGAGACGGAATAGATGGCATTATTGGTTTGTTTGAAGCAGTGAAGTACAAAAGGTCTGTAAGGAAAGAGTGAAATAAATATCCACTGAGCTCAAATTCAATTAACCCTAAACAACTAATGGCAATATCAACCCTTCTGTATCATGTCGCAAATTTTAGAATTTTAGAAGCCTTTTCGAGGACATTAAGGGGTCCAATAGATCAGGGGTTCCCAAACTTTTCAGCACGTGACCCCCAAAATAACAGTGCCAGAGACTGGCGACCCCCTGTCGACGGGGGGGGGGGGGGGGGGGGGGGGGCAAAACACTGCGCTAGTGGATTGTCAAAGGGGGAGCTTGTTGCGGGGAAATTATACAGATGGCTAATCCGCCCCTGAAAATGTCTATGCAAACGTTATTATTAATAATATATATTTTTTAAATTAATCAATTTTTTTTTATAATTTTCTTTTTTTTTCCATTTTTATTTTGTAATCATCTCGCGACCCCCACTTTGGGAACCCCTGCAATAGATGACAACATGCAGGCCAAAATGCCTTTTAACAGACCATTAGATTTGCAGAAACAAAGCGTACACAGGCAAAATCAAATGTACAAGTCTTACAGCACATTTTATACACAAAGAAAGAGTTCATCAGACAATAGCACGAAAAAAAGTTTGAAGTTATAGTTGAAATTAGGAGTGAGTGTGTTCATTTGTATGAACATTTGTTGCGCAATTGTTTCTTTTATTCATTGATGTCCCCCCGTAAATAATTAATTGTAATGAATACTCACAAAAGTGAATATACTGTTAGGCTTCAAAGATTCATTTTTATCCCTTACTTATTTATTTTCTTCTCACACACACACACACACACACACACACACACACACACACACACGTGCATTTGCAACAGCCTTGATCCAGATAGCACTGTATGTGTACACACGGAAACAAAGGTTGACCTGTGCACTTGCTTACCTCACTGATACCATTAACCTTCTGACACATAAAGACGGACTTACAGTGCAGTTGCCTTGAACCTACTAAGTGACTTTAGACTGGAAAGGAACAGTATGTATTACAGCAAAGCAGTAAACAACGGCAACAATAACTACAATAATACATCCACAAGTAAAGGTATCAATTTACTGTCTCCCAAGCCAATAATATGTTTCTGAAAGATAATCTCCCAAGCAGCTGAGACAACTGACGGACAGAAATGCAGTTAGCCACGTGCACAAACACAAGCACCCACACAAGATGTTAATAACAGATGTTCAGAACAGCATGACCCTGCAGAAAAATACATAAGCAGAACCTCACACTGACAACCTGCAGAGATCAAAACGGCATGTTTATTGTACGTGTCCAATGGAGTGCAGATTTTAGGAGGATACTGAGTCTGGCTCTCCCATTGGTCGCACATTAGAGGCGTCTCTCAGTCTGGACCAATAACATTGCATGGAGAGAATAACACCCCTAGGTCGATGGGGATCTTTTAGAAAGACACTGACCTCTGACCGTAAAAACTGTCTCCAAAAGGCCAGTTGTTCTCCACCGTAGATAAAACATCCCAGAAAACAATGCAGAAGGTTCAAACGGTGCTTTTTAAGTACAGCACAGGAAGTACTTATTTTTACTCCAAGGGCTTTCCAAGAAAAGCTTTTCATTAATGACAAACAGTGAAAGTCATTGTGAAAAAGGATGTGACTTAGGCTGCTCGATGTATATTTTAATGAGAAGCTAGGATAGAAACTCACATAGCATTTACAAATACACTCAATATTCAAATTAAATATTTGAAATGCAAATATGGAAAACGTTTTTAGAGTTCTGCTTTTTGCATTCATTGAAAATATGTAGAGAGAATAACAAAAACAAGCCTTGTGCGTTTACTGTCTGTCCCCATAGCAACGCTCGGATAAAGATCCTCATTCACTATTATCCAACAGCTCATTAGAACAAACAAAGACCACAATGTAATAACTTCACGAGGAGCCTTTGTGTGCTTTTGTTAACTGGTAGAGCAAGTTGGCTCAAGGTATGACCCGTTTCTATTCACTGTGCTGTAAATCGGATACTATGGGGAAAAACACAAGAACAGGGCTGCATTTGTAGTGTATAAAAAACCCCCTAAGAGATCAGTTCCGAAAAACAAGGTGTGTAGGAAACTGGAGCTGGGTATCTGTGTCTGATTAATCCACGGATAAGGGCGAGAATGCATTATTGTGACCCATTTCCCAAAGAAATGCATCACCATCCAAACCGCAAGGGAGGGGTTTATAAAATGAAGATTAATGTGTTTTGGACAAAACATCAGCATTGAAAGTCGTCACCGGCTTGATCTTCAATATTAGGATACATGTCTGTATTATCCTTGCAAGAATGGAAGTAGTCATCAAATACACCAGGTTGCATGGCACAAACAAGTAACTTTAGTAGAGCCCTTCATACAGTATGCTTACATACAAGAGAGGGTGTTACAGTCAACAAGATGGAAGAATACTATCTTAGGAACATAGCTATCATAACTTCAACTGTCTCATGAGCGTCATCCATGTAGTCATACATCCGGCTATGTACACAGCTACGTCTAAATGATGGGAGCGTTTTAAATTATTACTGGCAGCGGGACAATCTTCAGAGAACAGAGACATTTCAGTGCTTCCCCTATCGTAGTGGGAAATACAAATGTTTACCATCTAAATCAAACTGCATTTCTTTGTATTACACCTGATCAAACTCTTGAACAGGAGGAAGAAAATAAATATACCATTAAGAGAGAGAGGATGAACTCCAGATAAGTATTGACCTAGTCAAAAAACTCCCTAGAGGCTCTTTCACCTGTGGAACAACCTTTTCAAAATACTCGTTCCTTTCCTGAGCGAAGCACTCAAGAGAGGACTGTTTTCACACCAGACTGAACTCAGTACACTAAGCGCTGGTTGCCACATCACCATAAACTGTGTGAGAGGAACAGATGAAAAGTATCTTTGAAAAATAATACAATAACAAGCCTATATTTATAATGGATGTTTGTTTTCCAGCTGTTAAGATAAAATGTATATCATTATCAAATTGATTATAATGATATATACCATATCTGATTGCTTAGCAAAATTGACACTTTACCATTGAGGACTGGAAGAGGTCAAGTGAGGCAACATATGATATATTTGCATCACATGTAGGTCAAACATATCAAAAACAGTATGTGGTTTAGTCTATGAAATTTCACCTCCCACAGAGGGTCACTTCATAAACAACTGTGGTTCAGAGACAGGTCTTAAAACAAGGTTAGCCATTAACATGATACTAACCAAACTACAGATTTGCTGACATGATCAGCCTCCTCAGGAGATACTGACTAACTAAAGGACTTTCATAAGACGGTGTGTAAGCAAGCGGCACAGCAATTGATAACACCATTTTCTTTTGAGGTAAAGTTAAGTAATAGTGAGAGTGTAAACAGGAATTTAAATCTGCTGGTTTCATTTTTACAAAACCATTCATCAGCAGGAAATTTGCTGAGTCTCTTTAAAGTGAAAACTGTGAAACAGAATCAAATCTACCATTTTTAAAAGGATTTTCTTGAAAGAGATTTTGAAGTTCCAGGAATTCAAATGAATATAAACACAAGTCAAGTTCTAACTGATATGATTAATAGTCTTAAATGAGTCTTTTGTTTTAAATACAGCAACACAAAAACAACTTAATTTGATGATGTGTTCTGGACACACTGCACTGGTGTACATCCACAAAATATACACAACTTGTTGCCACATTCTATTTAATAGAAGGATGGGTTGATGTAATGAAAGACAGCTATAACAACATGTTTGGGGTGAGTTTGAAATACAAAGAGCAGATATTGTCCATAGAGATCAGACAGCGAGTACAAACCTCAGAGAGCTCCCTCTCCAGCTCCAGAGCCCGCTGCACGATGGGGCCCCGCACGGCGTACTCCATCTTCTTCACCGTGGGGTTCATGCTGTCGATGGTCAACACCTTGGCCCGGGGTAACACTCCATTCTCGGACATTTTCTCTTTGGGGAGCCCACGCCGCGTCGCGCTCAGACTCGACAAAGCTCTGCCGGGAGAGGAGGACGACAGAGGGGGAGAGGTGAGTGAGCAGACCCTGGGGCCAGCTCCGGCTAACAATTCGTTTCGCCCCCGGCTCAAAAGCCGCACGTTTCGGGGTGACAGCAGCTGCATTCGTGTGGCTGACATTTGTTTAGTCACGGCCTTCCTTCCCAACTTGGGGAACTTGTAAAAGCCTCTACGGTGCACAGCGAATTGCACAACGGCGGTCACTTCTCTCGAGAGGAGTTAAATCAAAAGTTGTGACACCACAGAGCTCCTTAAAAGGACTAAGCGCCCAGACCTTTGGACCTTGAGCCTACAAAGAAGGCTCCGATCAAAATTGTGATTAAATCCAAGGCTGTTTCTAAAGACAATGGCTGCTTCCACAAACTGACTGCTTCTCCCTCCGAAATTATTGGGGTATGAATCCTGCACACATGGCAACACACAGCCAGACCGACCGTATCCCTCCCTCTTGTGCGGCCCGTTATCCCACCCCCCTGTCCTCCGTTATCTTACGCACCGTGAGGCTGTCACTCAGGCTGTGTTCTCCGGTTACCGAGCTGAAACAGTTGAGAGCTTCAGACGAGGGTCGTGGGGATATCGCCAGTTTGTCCCGGGCTCCCTGACTGCACTGAGACTTTTTTTGTTCTGGGAGCTCCATGTGGTTTGGGTGGAGACTTTTTAAGCTTCTTTGTAAACAAAACAATAATGAATGCTCCTCCTATCTCTACTACACCCCACTTACATTTCTGGTTGAATGCTAATTCCTTTGACAAAATATAATTGTGCAATCAGAATAATTAGAAAAATGCTCAATTTCACAGGATCACAAATGTTCCTTTGTACTGGGATGTAAATGACAATCGGTATAAAACTCTGGGCCTTCACACCTACAAGTGTGACTTCAAAAAGTTTCAAAAATGATCAGTGCAGGTATGAACAGACAGCACTGTAACTATCATTACATGATGTATTCAGGAAATGATTGTTTTGTTTATAGTCACTATAATTTCAGCGTTAAGTGGTTGGGAATACATATAGTTGTGATAACTCACATAAGACAACGGTTGTAGGTATGACTTATTGAATGGACTTCTTTAAACATGCTTTTAATAGTTTTTCTTCTTAAAGTTAAATTCACATATTTACCCCAGTACAGTCTGTGCCAAGAACATTTCAGAGGACAAAAAACATTATAAAAAGTGTTTACTTTCATAGGTGAGTAGTTCAAATTGAAAGGCTTATTAACCATTGAACTGTCTGAGGAATTGCTTGTTGCATTTTTTTTTTTGTCAAGTAGTTTATTTCGAATTCTACAGTCGAATAACTTTGTTGTGTAGAAATCATAAAATACAAGCCACACATTTTCATCATCACATTAGTAAAAGAAACATTGTGAATAGATCATTCAAGACCCTCTGGATATAACAAACATATTTAGGATTCAAACTACAACATTGTTGAGCCAGAATGATTCAGAATGTCTACAAAGCATTATGTAACATTTAACCATGATGCTCAAATACAGTCAAATATTACTGAAAATGTTGGTATTCAATTAATCTAACAATTAATTCTGAAAAGGGCCTTTCAGTCAGTGAAGTTAGACGCAATGTGCAACCGTGACTTATTTCCTGGATGTAGAACAAAAGCAGTTCACTTTGGTTGGACAATTTCCATTGTTTTCGAATAATGCCAGCTTTAAATACCTGAGTAGTAAAGTGAAAATAACCAGTGATAACCTTTTCTACTGTTCATCTTTAACCAGTGGTGTGCTTATGATAGTCTTTACCAAATATGGAAAGATGGAGGCACATTTGTTGCAGCAATCAATAGGGTTGAATAAGAATCTAAATAGCAGCAGCTGGTTCACATTTAAGTATCATTTTAGTCACATTGATGGTTCATGGACAATCAAGATGTGCTATCAATTTCAATACTTCTATTAAAATCCAGTGGCACCAACAATATCAGAGAGAGTCTGTGTGGCCACTGTACGCAATGCAAAGGTGGGCACTGACAGTGGGGCGAGCACAAAGAGCTGGTGCTGCGGAGTCTGAAGGCCATAGCTTTTGCACTCTTCTGTAACTAGATAGCAGTGCAGTGGCTGGTGGGAGAATCCAAGGACAAAGTCATCAGTGTTGCCCCTCTGAGCCCTCTCCTCAGGGGACACACACAAAGTCTCCTCCTGGTTGAAGTAGCGTGTGGTGCTGAAGATGTAGAAGAGCTTCAGTATCTCCCAGCAGCGGGCCTTGGAGGGTAAAGGAGGTTCACCCAGTGGACGATTAGTGGAAGTCCGCACACAGGAGACTGAGCGACGTGTTTCACGGTTAATCAGAAGTAGTGCCAGCACATCAGGGCGCAAGGATACAGATCTTGGTAAACTGTGTTCTCCAACAGCCAAGCAGTCTCTCAGGGTCTCCACAAGAGGTGTCCAGAAACGACCCACCATCCCACTCTCAGCGCTGTGAAGGGAAGGCGTTGGGCCGCACAGCACGCACACATCTGCCCCAGGTAGCAGTTGGAAGCGAAGCAGGCGGTGGGCAACAGTGGGGCTGCCCTGAGGAAGGAAAACTGGGTAATCACAAGAGGCTGATCCAGAGGCAGAGAGGGACCGTATCAAAGCCGAGAGCAGCACAACCTCCGGTGGAGCCAGGCGCCACCATTTCTCAGTTGCTGCAGCTATCCGCCCATGGACGATGAGGCAGCCGAATTCACTGTCTGCAGCCTGAGCGAAGCCATCCACAGCATCTTGAAGAAGAGTGGGGTTTGGAGGCAGCAGTGAATCCGCACAGTGTGTCAGGTTACCCAGGATGCCCTCTTGCCTGTCCTCCAACAGTTGATCAATGAGGCTGAAACAGGACCGCAAGTCCCTCTTCAGTCTCTCAACATTTCTGACATTAGTCAGTTCATCCTGCCCCAACACCAGCACCATGCAGCTCCATACATTCTCCAGGAGCCGCTGTAAACGCACCTCGTCCTCTTTGCTGTCACCTGCACCATCTTGTCCACCTCCACTCACGACAATGAGCATCATACTGTCCTGGAAAACTCTCCATACTACTTTACCCCCGCCTTCAGTCTCACAGCTGGACAACACTACTCCGTGGCCACCCCCAAACATGTGGACACCATTCAGGGAGCCGATGACAGAGAAGGGCAGCTGCTTGGAGGCTCCTCTTGTGAATAGAGGAACCCCACTGCTGGCTGTGAGGCAGAGGAGCTGTGTGGATCCATGCTGGAGCATCATCATGCTAACTGTTGCTCGCTCTTGTGTTGTTTTCAACTGCAGCAGATTTTTGAATTAACTTAAGGTCTTCATTGAGTTGATTGTTGACTAAATCTGCTAAAAATACGATTCTAGCGTCACATCAGTGAGCACCTTGTTAGCATCACGTAACGTTAAACCATTTCCTTCAACCGGCTAACACCGGTACAAACAACGGTAAGACAAGATATATCATACAAGTCAGTTAACCTATCTACCATGCTAAACATATTCTCCGTAGAACAACCATTTCCTTTTGTTAGCTAACGGTATTTTACGACTTAACATGCTAGGTTAACAAAGTAAATTACCGTCGTTTCCACAGTAACGCCGTCCCATGATTCATTCTTCACGATTGAGAGGGCGGCTTAATGCTGCTGGTCGAGCTGCAGTTGGGATAAAAGAGACCTGGTTTACCTCCGAAGGAGCGGGACGAGAGCACCGACCCGGGATCAGTGCCCGGCGTCCATGGAAGTGCCCATGGATCTGAATCATCTGAATACCGTTAGTTCACTTCTCGCGAGAGTAAAAACCAAAAGCTCTGGGTTGATCTGAGGCTCACGCAACATGACGTTTGATATTTCCTCTTGATTTTGACTCAGAGTAGGAAAAAAGCACAGGTGTTACCAATCACAATAATTATTAAATGTAAACGATAATGAGTGACAGTAACCAGCATGCACACAATTAGGACCCTGAAACTGAATCAGATAAATGTAATTTTCACATCCTTAAATCTATTATTTACACCTCCATCCATCTGCAACAAGTAGAAATGTATTTTTAACAAGTAGAGACATCCACCTCAGGTCATAATCCCCTTCAACACATTTGTGTTACCAAGCTGATCCAGCAGATTGGCCCAAAAATATATATATTTGTGTTTTCTGTTCTTTTGTCTTGTATTGAAATATAGGAAATAGATGTGTTTCATCATCTAAAAATCAGATGCTTTTTATTATTATCTCAAAAACACTGTATAAATACTGTACTTCTGACATATGGTAGACAGTTACGTTTGTTATACTATGTTGTAAAATAATTTGCAGCGTAGCAAAAAACAGAAAATGCCAACTAATACAACATGGAGTAGTAAAGAATGTTTTTTTATTCATTAAATACAAAAAAGTCCAGAACAGTGATGACTAAAATAGAACAATAGAAAAGGCACAATTATTTACTGAAAAATCACACTGTGCCATGAAAAATAAAACTGTCTCCTTTCTTCTACTGTGGCTGAAAATAGATGGTCATCTTCCTGACATGATTCCAATGTGTTCTACACTCGAGAGATCCCGTGGCAGTATAATGGCTTGGCATGAGGAGCAGTGTTGAGGTCAACTTTTCCCTGTAGCATCAAAATGAAGGCCTGCAAGACAAGAAAATAAAAGCCACAAAAAGAAAATGATTAGGCTTATGATTTTAATCAATGAAAAATTATCAAATATATTGCAGTGTAATACATTGTTTAAATCTATCAATGATAGGACTTAATGTATTGTACTATAATACGCTGCTGCATATTTTGTATATCTTATATTATGTAAATGCAATATTATGAATTACTACTGATTAATAAAAGGTCTATCTATCTAATTACTACCAAACATCACACTAAAACAAATAGTTTTTGGAAAGATATGTTTCATAATTTTGAAGAGTGAGCATAGATAGCAAAGAAGTAAATTAGGCTTGAGATGTCTTGGAAGTCTTTGTGAATATTTAGAGTTATTCCAAACTCTAAAAATGTAGTGCAATTTTCAAGCTAAACACAGTTTGTTTGCTTTTTGTAATGAGAGGAAACCACTTAGATGTATCGATCAACTTACAATTAAATGCTTCTATTAGTGAATGTTAGTTTATTCTATTCAATACATCCGCTTCTCATTAGACCTTTTCAGAAATTACACCACCGACTTGTGCTGTATTTACGGGTGTGTGACTGATTCCAAATGTCAACAGGGTGCCAGACTCACCATGAATGCAGTGGTTTCACAAGAAGGAGCAGACCTTCTGTGGTCTGAAAGGGTTGGTGCTGGAGGACACACCGGTGAGCAGAGGGTCCTGCAGGGCGTTCTGCATGCAAAACTGTTGAAGGTCTGCAGCTGCCTGGGAGACCTGGTGACAAAAGAGGAACCAAAGTTTGAAAAAAAAAAAAAAAATCACCCTGGCCTGGTGATCATCAGGGAAGAGGGTATTTGAAGAATAACCAATAGTAGAGAAGAAAACTGAATATCTAGACCTCTGACACTCAGGTTTTAACCATTTTGTGTTGCAAACATGTAAAGATATCTAAAAAAAACAAGTATTAACCGGGTGAAACTAGTGAATGTATCAATGCCTTTGAATTGTGTGAAAAGAAAAAGGGTTAAAGAAGGTTATTCATCAGGTTGATTGTTAAGTTGCTAGTTTCACTTGGATGCAAGTTTACAACATGGATCTTGTCATCCTAAAATGAAAAAACAGATGCTAAATGTGATCAATTCGACATTTTTCTCCTCTTTGTCAAATGCCGATTAATTATCAAAAACTTCCCTTCAATCCAAGCAACGCCCTGCTACGCCTGTTGACTAGCGGCTAGCTTAGCTGTTAGCATAAACTAGCCGTTGTTAGCCGATTTGGCTAACAGTGGAGATCGCCCCCCTCAGTTATTTGCCGGAAAAACAATAAATACACAAATTACCTTCACTCTGTTTATGCTCGCTTCGAAACGGAGCTGCTGTACGACTTTCTTCATGGCCACAAGATTAGAGGAACCCGACATTTTCGGTGTTTTTTGTGAAAAATAAACGGTATGCTGTGGGTGGGATTCTTGGCTTGATGCTGAGAGACAAAAGCAAAGATGATGACATCCGGATTCCGGTTGTTGAAACTTGTGACTGCAACTCCTATTTGATCCCACTAGCGGGCGCCACAATAAAGACAGAATTCAAGCTTTCATAAAAATATCTTTATTGTGCTGTTACACCAGAAAAACCCACCATTATCATTCTTGTGTCAATAAATGCTCCATTTCAAATCATACATTTAAAATATGAAAACAAGGTTAATTTGAACAACTAAACATAATTTGTTAAATTTGAAACTTAAACATTGAATATAATTCACATATTACAAAAAATAAGTTCAAATCCCTACTTGGTAAATAACATCCTTTGAATATAGCTTAAAATCTGAATTGTCAAGTGTTGAATTGTTTGGGAAGTAAATAAATGAATAATGGCAGAATCATTAAAGTGCTTTCTCGTTTGATGAGATTTAGTGAATGATCTGTGCAAGTCCATACAAAGCGATGTGGCATAAAAGCTGCAAAAAAAAAAGGAGTGTTCATCAGTTGTGATTGAATTCAGCCATGACTTGATGCTTAGGTTCATTGCGAAATTATATATAAAAATTTGTTTTAAAAAAGGCACTGAAAGTTTTTCAAGTGAGGCTGTTCTCATCTCCACCCAAAGAGAAGATACTCAAGTCTCCACATCGAATTCTGTTTGATTTGACCCGAAAATCTCCATCTTCAGTAGTGCTGGACTCTGACCAGCATCCTCGTTTTGAATGTCTGGAGGAACTAAAATGTAAAAACAAAACAATTAATATTAGGCATGTCTGTAACACGGCAGCATTCATGGTAAAATAACACTAAAATGTCATTCCAGCACTGAAAGCATGCCTAGAAAAGAAAGACAAAGTACAAATAATAGTAATTAAGTGACTGAATAATACCTGCTGTCTGGTATCAGGCGGAGTGTGCGGTAAAGTTCGGTTGTGGATGGCACAGTGGCACTTTGTGTAGGTTTAGGAGTGGAGAAAACGGCGTAGGTTGATGATTTGGCCGGCGGAGATTTGGTGGAAGACATTCTCATCTCTGGCTCACTTCCTGCAATGCAGCGGATATTCAAATACGCTTATTCGTACGGTCACTGGTGTTTACATGCAGTATGCAGCAATTGACAATTGAAATGCATCTTTTCTCTTAAAACAGAAAACATTGAAAGTCAAATATGTTTTACAACAACAACAAATGTTGTATACTCGTTGCCATCCTCATAGCTATGAAAGCAACGTTATGTTACATTGCACCTTAAAAATAACAGCTTCAATATCATTTTGATTCAAAAGTGACTAGCAATAGGTAGAATGTTGCCTTTGTTAGTCCCACTCCCTGAACCCATGTTCTTGCATTATGCAAATATGGTTAGCAAGTGAAGTGGAGAAGTCCACTGGGCTCTGCAGCAACAAAAAGTATATTTTAGAGAAACTAGATCATATTTGACTTACTAGGAAATGTTTCCTTGTCTAACCTTTACTTGTTGCTGAAGCAATGCTATCAGCCAACTGCTGCTGACAGAAGCTGCTGTCAGACAATTAGCAGAATTGGAAAAAGTACAAAATCTTACATTATGTTGCTTTCACTACAGATTTGTATTACTGACTTACTTATTGATAATGCACTTTGACCATCAGACGAGGAACGTCTCCTACGGTCCGTAAATGGAGTCATGTTCAAAAATTGGTTCTTGAGCCAAGAGGCACGGTCCTCCTCAAAGGCCTTTTTCTGTAGAGTAAAAAACGTTTTAAAAAAAGGAATGTACTACAATAACAACGCCCACGATAAATGTTAAATAAGATCGTGGTACAACATCGAAAGACTTGAGTACCTCTCGCCCCAGGCGAATAGCAGCGTCTGTGAAGTTCTTCCTCTCCCTCTCAAAGTTTCTCTTCTGTTCCTCAAAGAGCCTCCACTCCTCTTTGAGACGCTCCTTCTCCTCCAGTGTGTAGCCGTCATTAAGAAGAGCTGCTGTCTCATCATCAAAGGATGTGTGGAGTTGTTGCTGAATGGGCAACAAACAGACAATTTGATAACTGTTAACAAAAGTATTCTTAAGAACTTCAAAATAATAAAAATAATAATACAAAAAAACGGTAAAAATGCAATCGTATCTGACATTTCTACAAAACATTGCACTCATATTGATATTGGTTTGAAATGTTAAACCTTTACAGACCTGCTGATCATCTTATATAAAAAAGCAGGACTGACCTGGAGGAGCTGTTGCTGTGCATGAATGAACTCTTTGCACTGCTGCACTTCACGCCTCATCCTTTCCATCTCATCCTCGTGGATCTCCCTTTGTACCACCTCTTTGTTGGACTCCATCTGATTCTGCACTTTGCAGGCTGGGGAAACAAATAAACCAAGAGTTGATACAATTACATTTTCGTCCAAGCGTATTGTACAATTACTTTTGCCATACTTCAGGTGTGTGACAGTGGTGCCTGCATGTACCTTGGCTGTCCAACTTCTCCATGTGGTTCCTCAGTTTCCTCCACTGCTGGCGGATGCTGTTGGTGAGCTGCTCCCTGGCCTGCTCACACGATTGGTCCAGAGTTTCCCTGCTAGAATTCCCCACCTTCTCCTCCCCATCAGATTCAGCCTGAGAAAAAACAGTGGAACAGATCTTTTCAACATGCAAGGACCTCATCTCATTAAATCTGACGCATATGCTCAAATGGTATTTACCAAATATATGTTTGTGCATTACAGGCTTCATACAGCTTTTAAGAAAGAAATTCAAGGACTTTTAAGACACCTAAATCAGAATGTTGAAGCCGTCATCATCGCATCTTAACTGTAACTCTAATATGTGAAAAATAATGTTTACAGAATTCCCTTATAACAACAGCAAAGTATATTTGGCACTTATTATTAAGCAGATGTTCATTTTGATCATACGTTTGGATGGTGATAATGTAATGTTTAGCTAGCATCAGGAGACAACAAATATGACGACATGATTGTAACATTTCAGCTATTCAAATTATTTTGGTTTCCTTTATCCGTTATTGTATACATGGTCCACCAGGGGGGTATACTACGAAGCAGGATTTTCGCTTAGCCGGCTAACTTCAGGGAAAGCTCGGGGTTTCCGGTCCTACGAAGCTGGTTCTCTTTTTAGCAGGCTAGATCTCCATGGTAACTTAGGCTGTGCGGCTAACCTGCCCCGGAGCAGGTTAGGTTGCAGGCTAAGAGCTCAACTCAGTGAAAGCACTGCCTGCTGACCAATCAGAGCGCAGTGTGCGGAATTTAAAGCGATCAAGTCATATTACAGGAGAAAGGAAATCACCGACTGTGTGAACGTGAACATTAATAGAATATCACCTGCCGTGTTCAGAGCAATCTGACTATTATAACATTAGCGTTAGAAAGCTTACTTAAATATCTGCCACAACATAAGTAACCGGATCAAAGTAACATTAAGTACAGTCCGCGGCATATCACATCATAATGTATCATATATTTCCTTATCTGAGTCAGCTGAGCCGTACTTGGCCGTGCAACACTCAGTGTCACATAGGCTACTGTATGCAGAAGTATTCATTTAAGCAACACATTAAGTTGAGGAAACACTCGAGTCAAATGTAATTAAAGTCAGATCCTCGTGTCTTAGACGGGGCAGTGATATCATAAACCTGTTAATGTACGCATTCAAACACTTTTTCTTTTACCAGCTGTATTCACCTTGCAGGTGCAGCTATGTGGCTTTGATCCTGGATAAAGTGTTTAAGTCATGGATGTTTAAAGTTTAACTTCTTCATATGTGTCTAATTATATAGTTGACTTTTCATTCAGGAAATATGACGCGCTGCGCTGTCAGTACGCTTCTCCATGTTTGTGATTGGTCGAATGCTCCAAATAACACTCCTATCATGTGAACGCGCACCTAACTAGATAGGGCACGGCTGGCTTGAGCGATCCACTTGATAACCCGTGTCGTAGTACCGTTTAGCGAGAGCGCGTATGTTTTGGATTAGGCCAACCGGCTAACTCAAACATATCCAGGTTAGGTTGAACCAGCTTCGTAGTATACCCCCCAGATCACCAATTTCCAAACTTTCAAGACTTTGTTTGAACCCTGGCTCTGGTACTAGGAGAAAATAACAATACCTGGTCCTGACTGTCATCTCTGGTAGGGCGTGGACTCAGGATATGGATCATCTCCTTCTTCATCTGCTGGAGGACTTTCTTAAGCTCAGCGTTCTCCAGCATCAAGGACCTCTGACTCACCTCGTAGTCATTGAGCAAGGACTTGTACATCTCACCCTCATGGCTGCAGAGAGCGATTTATCAATTCAGTTATCTGTACGATGATAATACATTCTGCAAATATGGTCAACAACAACAACTGACTGGAGAGTTCTCATGATACCTTTCTGTTGTTTTTGTGGTCTTCCAGTGGCTCCTTTTTCCATCCGACCGTCCCAGACTATTCAGAACATCCATAGCTAGAGGGAAAAATAGGAAGAATATGAATAACTTGATCTGAAATTCCCAATTAGAATAAATCTTTGCTGAAGACTAGCATATTCACCTAGTTTCTTATCCTTTCTGTCGACCAGTAGCTGGCTGAGGCGTTCCTTGAGCTTTGCAGTTTCCCTCTCTTTCCTCTTGGCATCATGACTGTACTGAGAGGCCCGGCTGGCTACGATGCTCTGGAGCTTCTGAACCTGTGCAGGGTGATCCCATAATGAGTTAGGCAGGCTCATGCATAGCATTTGCAAATAAAAGTGTTGGTCATAATATAATTAAGTACAATTATACCTCATCTTTTTCAGTTTTTAAGCAGCTTTGCAAAGTCTTGATTTTGAGTTGGAGCTGCCTCTCTGTCTCATGTAGACCCGATTTCTCCCTTATGGACAGTTCCAACTGATCCTGGAAAGACGTATACATAACTTTTATTATAAGCACAATTAAGGTGCTAATGTTTAGCATAAGAAATGAGTTTAGGATTAAAGAGTTGATTCTCAAAGTTGCATGTGCCGTCTAAGGACTTAATAACACTAATAGACCAAGAAAATCCATATATTTCGAGCCACATATTTAGTGAAAGGGCTGTACCACTTATCTTTTTATTTTACATTCAAAGCTTCTATCAAAGTTTAAATAAAGCTTTGGATATCATCCTATTATATAATGTTATTACCAAAAAAATATCCAATTTAGATTTTATATATGTTTTGACAAAATCTTCAATTCTAACAATATGATTTTATAAATACATAACTAAATAAAACTTTTGTTTTGGAAATGCTCAACAAACAGAATTGAACCGAATATCTTGTGAATCTATGTTTTTTGTTCAATAAATCAGACCAATTATATGTTTAGCCTAGCAAGCGAGCCAACTGTTGAGTTAGGGAAGACGAAACACAAATGTTGGTTTCTTTTCTGACATCTAGTGGTCCAATACTGACCTTACAGACTCAGATTACAGTGTGTAGTGTCCTGACACTAAGTGAATTAAAACAAGCTGTCTTGTGTTGAGAGAAACAGCGCCGAGAGGCCACCCTGTCATACATGCCTTGAGTCTGGAATTGTTCATCTGAATGTAGTCCAAGTTGCTGGATGTCTTCAGCTGGTCTTTCTCCAGCTCTTTTAAATTGCACATATTGCGTCGGTGAATCGTCATGATCTCATACATGGCATTTAGAGCTGGCACTGTGTTTATGGTAGCTCCCCCTGGTGAGCTGGCCTCAATGCGTGTAGAGCAGAGGCCCAGTGAGTCAAGCTCCTGTGAAACAAAGGAATTGTTTGTGTCACCATTTCATTGAATAATCTTTACAGAAATTGAAATAGCAAGTTCAAATAATGTATGGCAATAATAAGAATGTAGCAGGGCATTCATGTACCTGATTGATGTATGAAATGCACTGAGGCATATTATCCTCAGTGCAAAAGGCACTTATCACATTGTAGGAGCTTCTGGACAGGGGCAAGGAAGACACGAGGTTGTTCTGTCTTGAGGGCGACATTGTCACATGTGATATGCTGGAGATCTCATAGTTTCCTAAAAAATAGAGCAAGTCCCATTATATCCACAGTACATTTCACACCGAGAGGCTTGGACTAGTTTGCAGCCCTAAAATGAGAACAACATTTGGGTCACCTCTAAAAAAGGATAGCTGATGAGCCATTCTATTCTTGTCATATTCCACCAAAGACATCCCAACATTATCAGAGAAACGTACCCATAGAAGTCCCTATTGGCACAGTTGTCCACCACTCTCCCATATCACCGACACATCCGCACACAGGAATGCGAGGACATGAGTTACCAAACGGCAGACGGATTAGCAGCCAGGCGTGGATCAGAGGCTACCACTGGAACTGAGCCCTGAAATAGAGCAGCAAGTCATGAGATGGACCAGCAACAGATAATCTGGGTTGCTGCTGCAACCACACAGGATTAACTGACCAATGTGTGCCAGTGGGGGTTTAGGCCCTCCTAGTGGTCACTGCCAACTAAATTGCAGGGTAGTAAGATGATCTCAGCATAAACCAAAATATTTACAGAGTTAAAAATAAGGGAATCCATTGCACACAGGCTAAATAAGAGAGGGCTTCTGTTGCGTATGTGCCTTCAGGACAATAATGTTGAAACAAGCTGAACCAGTTATCTCCCACACCTTTATGATGCACTGAAATGCACCAAGTCATAGGGCCATGAGCTATAGTGCACTTTGTGTTGATTAACAAAAGGGAGTCATGTAATGCAACAGTCAAAGCTTGGGAGAGCAACATGTTGGTGAAGTCAATCAAAACTACCAGTCAATAAGAGTGTCTGCTCTTTGTGTCAATGTGCATCACAGCAAAACTCAATTCAATGTTGTTATCTAACAAGAACACATGCACAGCTCCTATCTAAAGTTACACAAACTGAGGCGGCGATAAAGTATTCTCCAGCTAAATATAGTAGGTTTAAATTTACTTTACATAAAAGTTAAAAGCATTTGTGTAATGTATTGAAGTACACTTACTCAAGTAATGTACGTTGGTACGATTTTACAGTACTTGTACTTCTATAAGTATTTCCATGTCGTCATGCTACTTAATACTTTTACTCCACTACATTTTGGAAGCCAATATTTAACTTTTTACTCTACTACATTTATTCAACGAAATTAGTTACTAATGACTTTAAATATTCAGATTGTAAACTTTGCTAATACAA
Organism: Notothenia rossii; assembly: GCF_949606895.1. Taxonomy (NCBI): domain Eukaryota; kingdom Metazoa; phylum Chordata; class Actinopteri; order Perciformes; family Nototheniidae; genus Notothenia; species Notothenia rossii. The sequence goes on from NC_136907.1 coordinate 67,979,717, forward strand.
AAAATATAAATAAATATATAAAGTATGATATCTAATGATAGGTTAAGATATCGAGCAGCAGTTAACAAAGTAATTAAATTAACTCCACATTTACCAGCTGTGAGGAACACATTAATGCATTAAAAAAAACATACTTTTACTTGTTGTACTTTAAGTACATTTTGATGCCAATACTTTTGTACTTGTAAGATTTGAAATACAGGACTTGAAACAGAGTATTTTTACACTGTAGTATTTCTACTATTACATCTGAGGACTTCTTACACCTCTGGTTAAAGTTGTCTTCATGCATTAACATGGACAGTAAGGTTAACTTACTAGCAGTTGAATTGGCTAAAGTTAGACACGTTAAATTACCAGGTAACTTAGCTAATGTGCTAACGTTAATGCCTTGTGTTTTCAAGACAATGTGACATATTAACATCAACGTTAACGTTTAAGTAATGTTAGTTGTTTAGTATACGTCAGCTTAACTCAGTCGTCAAGATTTATAACATTAATGTAAACTTAGACGTTAAATTAACAAACTGACTGCTGTCGTAGCTTTTTGCTAACCTGGATAATAGCTGCATGCTAAGTTTAAATACTCACGGGAGCGGCGTGAAGTGGGTCAACTAAATCCGACACCTGCCAAGTTTAGTAAGGTTTTCGAAACGAACAAAATGCTCCTTTATCGAAAGACCAGAACCCCCCGTCCTGAGTTCACTCGTCACCTTGTCGCCAGCAAAAACAAGACCAAATCTCACCTGTTTCAGTGTGAAGTTGTGAACGGAGCATGCAGAGAGATGCCAGTACGCTGCTGTTGCTTCTGTGTGTTTTTTTAAAGTCTATTCCTGCGCTGCCTTCACACCAATCGGCCCTGTTATTGGAGGCAGCGTTGTTAAGCAACCAGTAAGTGAGCCGTGCATTGGATATGAACACATGCAGAGGACGATTATGCAAATGAGAAATGCTGTCAGGTGGCACTCCTATGGCAGCAGGAGGTAAATGCCATCTATACCTGCTGGATCTCATTGTAGGTCATTTTCCTTTTCTTATGCCCAGTGAATTTATACGAAGCTTTTCTTTGGTATTTTCATCATTATAAATTTGTATTTCACATTTTATCAATGGAGCAGACTGCAATATACCTATACTCAAAATATTTGCACATCTGCACACAAGCTTGCTCTCATCCACTTTCCATAACAACAATAGGTCTATGTTTTTTATTATTAATCATTCTAAGTACTTGGCAATAGTATACTGCACGTAGTTTCTTTTTTTATATATCCAGATCATGTTTAAATATGTTTTCTGTATCTTAACGTATAATAGTTTCAATAGTTTTTATTACATTTGTTCGTTGTTATCTTTATATAATCTTTAACTGTGTTCATGATACACCATGTACTGTACAGTACACCAAGGCAAATTCCTCGTATATGCAAACCTACTTGGCAATAAACCTGTTTGTGATTCTGATTTTGATATATATATTTCTTTACTTTGATGCACTTCTAGCCTACTTTGCTTGAATAATTAAATTGTTGTTAGTATGAAAATATTGTCAAATATAGGCAAGTAGGGGAGAGCGGGGTAATGTGAGACATTTTTTACATTTGCTCTCCTGTAGGCGAGCTAAAATGATATATCAGTAAAATTTACACATTTCCCATTAATTCAGGATGTTTCCTAGCACTGGAAATGATCAGAATGTCTTCAGGACAAAGGGCAGTGAAAATATGATTGTTTTTTAAAAAGTGGTCTTGTGTCTCACTTTACCCCAGCTAAGGGGTGAACTGAGACAGACTAGAGAAATCAAGGGGGTAAAGTGAACCACTTACCTTTTCCACTTTTAAACTACAAAAACAACACATGTTGTAACAGTTAGAATCCTGACAGATAGATTGACAACCACACATTCCAAAACTAATGTCGGATGCGCAACATAATCATGGGGATTGGTCAATTTAGCACATTTTTTAAACAAAGTAACTCCAAACAAAGTCAAATACAACATAATATATTTCAAAGTGTTTTAATAAACATTCAATTAACCATTTAACCAGTTAGATTAGAACACGATATGATATGAACATCAGCCGCATATTTAAACAAGGCCTACTCTACATTCCAGCCCTGAAGGTTACAGGGAAAGGTGAACAGTTGCTCTCTCCGTGTTGTTCCTCCAGGCCTATTAGGTTGAGGCAGCTTCTTCACCACATCACCTTTAGGAACATGTGCCACATCCTTTTCTTTCATAGCAAACGTGGGTCTCTCCCACTCTCTGTTGTTTCCCTGGATTTTTCTGAGGAATTGGGTTAGTATTTCGTCCCCCTCAACCTTCTCAACCATGCCAACATAACGGATACTTCGGTGTTTTGTGGCAAAGTTGACGAGGACGAAGTCACCCACGGACAGATCTTTGTTTCCGGGGTCACTCCTCTCATCTTCAGAGCTCTCAAAATCATCCTCAAATGGGAGAGGGTCATCACTCTCCTCCGAGCTGCTATCTATGATTTTCTTCTTGGGTGCCTTCTTTTTCGGTTTTCCCTTTTCTTTGCTATTTTGCTTTTTCCCTGCTAGTTTCTTTTGTCTCTCTTCATAAGCCTGTTCTATGATTTGCTTCTCTAGAGTATCTGTTAAGATGGCTGTCTTCACACGCTTTCGTTTTGTTTGTCCTCTGGGGGGACATTTTGGAAGTGGTATGATTTCCTGAGGAGACACATATCCAGGTCGTGAGACAGCTGGCGAGGCACATCCATGTGGACCATGCAAAGTGGATGGAATAGCATCAGCGAGTGGAATAGCATCTGCAGCAGGTGGTTCATCTGCAGGGGGTGGATCATCTGCAGGCCGTGGACCATCCGGATCATCTGAAGTGGATGGACCAGTGGATGCAGGCCGCAGCTCAGGGTTTGGCCGGTCTGACACCATGGATGGTGCAAACGCCTCCTCAGGGAAAATATCTCTGTTATATGGGAAGATCCCAGTGGACTTGAAGCCAGAGGTGATATTGCGTGGTGTCACTGCTGACAAGAAGGCCTCGTTCACAAATCCTGCAATCTGATAGATGGAGACTGTTTTGCCAGGGTTAGATCTCATCCACCCATCAAGAGCTCGGCTGTATAGGGTCTTGAACGGGCCATACACCGTCACGTCGAGAGGCTGCAAGCGATGGGATGTGTGGGGTGGGAGGGTGAGCAGAACAATACCATTACTCTTTGCTTTCTCCACTGCCTTGAGTGAGATGTGAGCTCTCAGATTATCCAGGATTAGCAGCATGGGATGGTCAGGAGTGCACTTAGTGTGCTTTATCAAGTGATCGAGGAACTCAGGCCAGGTGTCTTCGTTCATCCATCCTGTTCTGGTGGAGGCACCTTTGGCTCCTGGAGGTGCTCCTATCATGAAGTCGTCCTTAAACCTAACTCTGGGGAAGACAAACATGGGATGTATGGCATTCCCAGCAGCATTCACTGCACACACCACAGTCACCAGTTCTCCTCTCTCAGCTGATGTGATAGAACCAACTTGCTTTTTCCCTTTCTCTGTCACAACCTGAATCAAGTAGAAAGTTTAGAATCAATGGCATGTGCAATCAGTAGGCTACTATTGGTCTAAAGGTACATTTTATTTTGTTGCAGTCCATTCATTTTTTTTCTAGTTCACAGGCTCACAACATTACTAATAGCATTAGTTTCAGCATTCTGCCAATAGCTAGCTGGTCATTATCACAAGCCACTCAGTATCAGTCTGCTGCTCTCTAGTAGCTTACCTGCCGTGGCTTTTGTACTGTAAAGACGCCTGTTTCATCCACATTGTAAATCATGTGTGGAGGAAATGTGTGTCTGTTAAAGAAGAGAGGCAAGGGAAGAACCTTATCAGAATCAAAACCAAATCTTACAGGTAAAGCCTCCATAAAACATTTGCAACTAAAGAATTAATTCTGTCACCTGTCCATCACTACAGCCAGATTTGTAAAGAACTCCCCCACTGTAGTCTTATTGAAGGCTGTAGCCCTTCCCAGGGATGTTGCCTCCGGAGTTCGGACAAAGAGATGGCGACGGGCTAGAAAGCTGCCAAACCACTCTACTCCTAAAGAGTGGACAATTCGTTATTATAAGATAAGCTTTGTGGCAAGATCAGTTGGCCTAAGTTGACCTACAGAATCATGTGATCTCTTGCGCACCCTAGCCTACCTGCACATTGTTTCTCCATCCAATTGGCAGGGACAGGGATATGGTTTTTGTCTGCATATTCAAATGCCAGTTCACGGCACTTAACTGGAGCAAGGCCATGGAACTGGTCAGCCAGTTGTTTTAAATGTTGGGCAAGCTCCTCCTCCATCTCATCTGTCAGTATTCTTTTTGCCTCAGCTACTGCACCCCAGGCTACTGATTTAACTCTCCCTTTCTCTATTTTCTTAATGAATCTTTGGAGGGTTGTCTTGTCGATATTTCTTTCCTTTCCTGCTTGTCTTAAGGACTTCTTTCCTTGCATGACCTCTGCAGCTGCACTCTCCATCTCTGTGAGGGGTGTTTGGCCCCAAGCTGTCTTCCTGATGTATCGTCTTGGCATGATGACTTTTCTACAATGTTTATGACATTAAAATTAAAACATATGTATTGTAATATTACACTAAAATATATATAAGACTAAACTTAACTTGTGCTTCATGTCGGGGTAAAGTGAGTCAGCGTCTCACTTTACCCCACAGCATCTGTCTCACTTTACCCCACAGCCACCATTTTAGAAAAAACAACATCTCTAGGCAATTCAGGCTAATCTTTAACTAGCATCAATCACATGGTTTTATATGTTGGAAGTTCATCAACATGTATGATATAAGTTTTTTCAACCTGAATCAATTTGCTTTGATACTACAGTTGATTACGTTCGCAGTAAGAACATTTACTTTTACATGTAACAAACACATTTTTGTGAAAAAAAATACTTACCACAGAACCAGCACCAACTTCTCCTTCATGACAAGTGGGGGGTGGGAGGGGCTTGAAAACATTATGGTCACATGACCGCAAATTTGTTTCTTTGCCTAGTTACAGCGGGTGTCTCACATTACCCGGTGTCCCACATTACCCCGCTCTCCCCTACAGTTTAATAATGTAGATATAAATATAATGAGTCAGAATCCACTTAATTGCGCAAACAGGATTTATTTTATAATCCACAACAAATACACAGTAGCAATCCAAAAAAAGGTACCAAGTTGTAGTAGTTATGGGTGCGCACTCATAATGAAATTACAGTTTGGTGACATTACTGGTCATGTAAGCACTTTCCTTTTTAATGATTAGCAATTCAAGTAAAGCAGGTCAAAGACATTCTACTTTGGTCAGAAGAAATTCTCGCATTCTCCTCATGCATCATATAGGCTATAATCAAATTCTCCATGCAGACGGACTCTAGACTTGTTCCCTATACTTATAATTTTAGTCAAGTCTTGGAAAAGGTAAAAGCCACAATCTTCGCACTTCAGCCAAAGCAGTAGCATGGGGAGAGGCAGCAAGCAGACTCTTCCTCAGTCTGGTATCTTCCAGACTCAGGCTGGTCCCTGCACTCTGCTATGAAGACCTGAAGCTGGGACACTGGCACCTTTTCTTGCTGGGAATGCTGGAAAAGTGCAAAGACGAATCAAAACAAGTCTCAAAAAACATTTCTCTACAGAAAGATGAGAGAATATTTATCAGAAAAGTGACTCAGACTGACCTTGATTGTCTCGTAGGTGTCAGTGATGAGAGCGATGAACAGGCTGAGCACCATGTAGACGAAGAGGGAGATGAAGGAGTAGAGGTAAATTCTGCTGAAAAGCCACACCATGTAGCCGGCCTCGTTCCTCAAATGTAGGAATGTGGCGTACATATCGTCCCCGTTGATGAGAGAGAAGAGGCACTCTGTCACCTTGGTCAGTGTTCGAAACTGAAAAAAAATGTTGATCATATTTCAGTGTCACCAGAAGAGCTCCCAGATGCGTGGGGGATTTATTAGGTCAGTTTGACATCTTTAAAAGATTGATTATGATTATAATTTCTATACTTTTTCATGGTAAGGCCCAAGCACGATCCAGCCACAGAAACAGTACCCGAGGTAGATCATGGCCGCACAACAGCAGAATCGGATCACATTTGGGAACGCTCCCCTTAGGGTCAAGATTAATACCTAGAAAGGAATAAAGAAGTGTTTAGTTAATTAAGATATGCATTTGCTACTTCAGCTTCATTGTCTGATTAATCATCGAGAAACCAAAAACCATTTGAAGTGCTTACATTGTATTTCTTGAAGAAACCAAGGTAACGAATCACGCCGACCCAGACGAGCAGTGTGGCTGTTCCCAACAAGATACTACACACGTCATAGTTTGTCAGGTACTGCAAGAGAAAAGAAAGAAAACATATGTATCAAAGAAGTAGAAGTTATAGGCCGATACTCTTAACCCATTGCCTTTATGCCCAGTCCAAATTCCAAACAGTGAACCTGTAAATAAAGCAAATAAAGTACAATAAACAACAAACCTTTGTTTGTATTCCAATTTTGAGCCCTGACCCAGCGATAGTTAGTATGTCACTGACAATGATGAGGATGTACCAGCCATTCACAAACTCCATGCGGTCTGACCAAGAGACACTTTTATTGTAGTATGCTTGGAAGAACTTGTTGAACTCCTGCATGAGAGAAAATTATCATATTGTAAGAACAAACCAGGATCTAAACATGATGGCTGAAGTGCTATATTTTTTTTGTGGAATTATTTAAATGTGTCCTTTTCTTTGATGACGGGGGGCTGACTCTTAAATAAAATTTAAAAAATACTGACCCAGACCTTGACACAACAATAATAGGCAACTTTAAATTCTCACAATGTAACACCCTCAAAAAGTCCTTTATAAGAAAATGACATTAATATTTCTTAGTGATATTTTCTGTACAATATTAAAGACTGAATAAACACACAATTTCTGAATAAAAAGGTGAATCCTTAATTTATTGAATTTTTTTAATTTTTTTGGGCAATCACATTTGAAAATATTAAGTCTAAAAAACCTGGAATGTGTCTATTCATTAACAAGCATGTGTGTGCTTATAAGTGTATAATTATAAATAACAAGTCCCACAAACCCCTTGAAAAAGACATGACCTCAGCGTCTAACTAAAGTCCTGTTTATGATGCTGGTTTATTATATTATGATTAAATCAGTCATGTATTACTTTTTGGATGACATGATGGCTAAACTGCCATTTTAGCTGCATAGCCAAATCCTGGACATGTATCGGTGATGATGGTAATAATTGACTTGTGCCTCATAAACTTACAAACTGGAGTTGGAGACCATTGATGACAGAGCGCGTGCAGAGGGTGAGAGAGAGGAAGCAGGCGAGGATGACCACAGAATCAAACGACAGGAGGAGGTAATCATTCTTACCAGCTATAGAAACCAGAGAACAGACTGAGTAAGATCATACTGGTGTCAAAGGTTACAGAATAATATCAATGCTCCCCTTGCTGGCCATTCCTTTCTTTGGCTGGGTCATAATAAATCAAATGCTTGAATGAAATGTGATATTTTGGAAAACGTACAAGTGCCTTCCACATTCCAGTCTCTGCATTCATAAATTCTTACATCGTTTTCAACATCAACCTTTATCTTCCCACTGTGCGCACGGTTGTCAAACTTGATCTGTATAAAAAAAGATTTCTCATTTAAGTGGCATGTTAAAAATATGTTATGTATGCCAAGTGAAATGTCCTAAATGATCAGATAAATGAGTGATATTTCTCCGTCATTGTCACCAACTATTATATTGAAGTCATAGCAGTCCGGTAGCTCGTGGTGACGCACAGTCTGCAGGTTGATTGTTTTCAGGGTAAGGTAGATGTTCACAGATAGCAGCCTGGACACACAAACATATTAGCAGGCTGTACTCTCATCACCTGCCATGAAATCAGCTTCCTTAGTTTAGTCACCTTTTAAAATCTATAGAGAAGTTTAAATGTGCACCCAAACCACTGCCATCAAACGCCTGCACAGGATATATGGAAATACAATCTGTGAGGAGGAAATACAGGCGGTACATTTAAAAAGCAGTTAGACTTCAGTGAATATTTCAACAGAGGAATACATCAGCCTGAATACAATACTTCCTCTTTCTGGAGTCACAAGTTAATCCACATTGTGATTATTTTCCATTCATGGTATGAATCAGATTCTATAAATACAGCAAACAATATACAACTCATGGTGGCTTTTAGACATAAATACAAGTTCCACAGCTTTTTATGTCTCCATTTTATGATTTAATTGTTTATTTATTTTATTTATATGGATTGTTTTGTGCTTTTGTACCTTTATCAATATGAGGATCAATGTCAAAGGTCTCAGTTTCTGGATCGATGCTGCTGTGTCTGTAAAATTCTTGGCAGACGGACAGAGGAGTGTACTGGCCATCAACACTCTCGTATGCCAGATTACCAACAGTCAGGTTTTGGAGATTGATATACTGAAGGAAAATGCAGGAAGAAGAATGAAGCACACATTTTGACATTTGATATACAACTCAACCCAAATCCAAAATGTCAGTACCCCGTTAATAGCGTAGTAGATGTGATCATACACATCTTCTTTTGTGTACAGTGCATAGCTCCCCAACCGTTGATCTTTGTATCCTTTTAGAAACAGATGTTTGAATGTCATCAGATTTTCATCTTTGAAGGTGACCATCATTTCGTTACTCAGGCCGAAAGAGACCAACTGAAGCAGAGAAGGAAAAAAAAAACACACATTTGAGACAAAAACATATAGAAGATAACTCATGCTCATTCATGCCTAATGACAAAACACTATCACACAGTTCTGTATATAGTACCTGGGCTGTGATGATTGCAATTTTGAATACTTGTAACATGAGTTTCCATGGCTTGCGGCCTCTGGCTGTGTATTTCTCACAGGGGTTCATGAAGAAGTACTTGAGCCTCCGTCTGAAGTCCTCCACCACCTTGGACTGCAGGGTCCGGGGGGGAGCGCTGCTGCAGTGTCCGTTCAGCCTCCTCTCCTCTGACATCGAGGCCAACAGTGGCTCTGATTCCTCCATCATTCTCAAGTACAGTGCACAATTGTACTGCTTTAGAGAGTTTTTTTTTTTTTTTAATTGAATACAGCTGCAAACAAATTCACACTCACTGCAAAAATACATTTACTTATGCAAACAACATTTACATCCTGTCTCATAAAATATAGTGCGAAGTTCACATTCCAGTCTAGGATGTATATCTAACTGGTTCTCCTGCATGTTTTGCTCCTCTCAGTCTGTTAACTCACTTTTAAATCTCAGTCTTGGGTGCAAACTTATTGTGCTAAAATAGGATATAATGTTCTATACACATGAAGAAAAGGGTTTTTAAACATTCATATTGTTTTATGTTTAACCATGATTAACAATGACTTATCACAGACTGGCATGCAGCAGCAAAATGCAGCAGGCAACACATGCCGAAATCTTTAGTACAACAAATTACTTTAAATACTTCCCTATTAAATGAAAACTGAAACAATCATGAAACCCATCAAAAATGAATAAAAGTTAAAGACACATACATTGAAACTATTCTAATGTAATTATAAAACCCTTACTGAGATAAATATGAAGGACAGATGGTAACCCTTTTAAGAAAAAGTGAATATATAATAATAATAAATGAATTACCTGCTGTGCACCAGCGTGCCAGAGTGACTGGTTTCAAAAATCCAGGTTTATGCGCTGTCTACGAAGATCAGTGCAGTCACACCAGCCTTCACCACAAACACATGTCATGTCATTCCTCTGCGTCATTTGAAGCGTTCCAGTTTTTCCATAACAATTACAGAATCACTGCTCACGCACCATACTGTCTTAGGCTTCTCTGAGGAATTAATATTGTATTGTCTTTTTTTGCAGACCAACTAAAAATCAAATAGGCCAAAGGTTGTCATCTTAAAGTGCCCTGAAATCAGCAAATAAACTATATTTTATTTTGCCCCTGAGCCACCACACATTAACAAATAAATAAAGAGAACACAAGTTGTACGCATAAAGAAAACCTTTAGTATGCAATAGATTATAGTACACGACCAGTTAAGACAATTGGGACAATGTTTTTTTCATGTTTTGTGATTCAAGACTGTAGTGACAAAAACCGCACATAAACTGTAGCTGCCATGCATTCACACCAAACATCAGGAAATCGCACCTTTGATATAATAAGAGTAGAAAAGGAGAATCCATTTTTCTTAGCTCATGCTGTGAGAATCATTACTTGCTGTATATGCCTTATATATATATATATATATATAGTTTAAAGCATGAGTATCGAAAATTGCGAAGTACTAAAAACTGGAATCGAGGCTTTACTTAAATTGTTCTTTACTTATTTTTTTAAGTTTAAAAAACATAATTGTCAATTTGAACCTGCATTTATTTTCTTGTACACCTGTTTTTATTCAAAGCACATTTAACAAGTGTGTCTTCTTTAGTTAAATAAGAAAAAGGGTTTTGTAAATATTCTTAGAACTATGGTTTTATTTTTGGCCTGGTATTAAAACTAAGGAAATGATTGGCACCAGTATCAAAACATTTCAAACAATACTTGAGCGAAAGTGACAAATTGTCCTTTTTTTCCCTTTTAGATAGCTGATTGGTATAGTAGTAGTATTTCCCATGTTCAGCAATTTCTCCCTAATAAAAGACATCACACCAAAAACAGCGATTTGGATACTAGATTAAGTAACTGAGGATTCTGTTGGTTTTTCCCTTTTACTGCATAAGAGTGTCTTATAGAGATGTGAAATTAAAAGATGCTCCCCCTGTGTGATGTTGGAGTAAGAGAGCGCGATCGGAGAGGCTGGAAGTTTGGGTCCCCCCCGGTACTGGTGCATCCCGGCACTCCGGCATCTATGTTAGAGGGGGATTCAACTGTGACATCATCCGGCAGCGGAGGAGCTCCGGGGTCTCCAGGCCGCGGGAGGATGGAGGAGGCTCTGGAGGAAACTACCCCGACGCTAGCACCAACACCAGAGGACAAATAGTCCTCTTTCTGTATTGATGGTAGGTTAAGTGAGCCTGGTAAGCCTGAAATAGAAGGGCTTCGTTCTCCGTCTGGGTGCAAGAGCATTGTGGAGTTATTGGAAAACGTCGGGAGAAGGCTGCTGGTTGTGTTTAGAGAGCTGAAGCTGCTGTCAGTCGGGGAACTGGAAGCCACTGCTGTGCATCACAGGATTAAAAACAGAGAAAGTTAAAGCATCAAGAACATATATTAGATTTAAAAAGGTACACACCAGATGTAATTGGTCTACTAACCTCTCAGAGACTCGATCTTCTCGTTTTTGGCCTTTTGCACCTCATCTGTGATTTTGGTGATGATAAAGTTTTGTGAGCGTGAATCTCTTATGGAGTCAACCAAGGCATCAAGACCTCGGGGGTGCTCCGCCAGCATGTCCAACATCATGGCCGTCCTCTTGGTCTGGGTGGTCCTGCAGCTGACCTCCTCCGCATCGTCTCGGGTCAGGATCCTGCGGGAGCGCAGGAAGTCGAGGTGGCGTTCGGCTCGGATCTTTTCGCAGAGGTAGTGCCGCATTCTGATCAGCACCTGGAGGAAAAAAGGGGACAGAGTGAGCACTGAGCGGTACAGGCCCTAAACAGGAGGAGAAATGGTATGAATAGGGAAGGCGGGAAAAATATGCAGGTTTTCTCCCACCAACGACTAAATAAGGTAGAATTTCTCTTGCAGGTGGTCTAAAATAAATGGCACATATTAATAGTTGTCTATCGCTGTGTTAGCTTCTGGTCGTGCTTTTGATGAGTCAGACTGAGCGACCCTGTCAGTATTTAGAAAAAAATGTACTCAAACTCCAACCTGTGTGTCAATGATGTTGTTGTTGGCCTACAAGTGGTACAACGTAACATTTTACAGCACTTGTACTTTTCGAGTATTTCCATTTAATGCTACTTCATTTCATTTTAAAAAGGTAAATATTATACTTTTTACTCCACTTTGTGTTTGAAGCTTAAGTTAACAAACAAACCAACTGCTAAAGTTTGATATATTAAGAAGGTTAAGCAATCAGCAAAAAAATTGCTGCAATAACAAAGTGATGAACACATTGATTCTTAGTATCCTATTGATGCTAATAATGTTGTACTTTCACTAAACACTCAAATGCAGTGTTTACTTGTAACATTTTAATTATTGCTAAGTAAAATATACTAATTCCCTACTTATCAACCCTAGAGAAGTGAGTGTTGCAAGTGGGCACAGTGAAGGTGTGGTGGGGTATTTCCTCATTTGAAGGCCTTTAACGCCAAACAAGGCACAAATAAAGTGGCAGCATAGAGTGTATCGATAGGCTTTTCCCACATAATGAACGTATCCGAATAATTCTTTATTGGTAACCATGATTTGACTGATGTAACCTACTCACGTCTTTTTTAATCTCTGCCATTTCCTCTTCAGTGAGGTGAGGAACTTCCATCCCTCTGACCCGCAAAGTGAAAATCCAGGTGTTTCGGTTGACAAATGACGACTAAGATAAATTAACAAGAAAGTAATAATGAAACTAACTACATCGACAAGTCAACCGTACGCGTTAACAAATGTGGCTCTTCATTATTTGTCGTTAACAAGTGGCGTGTCGTTTGGCCATTCAACTTTTATTTTTCGGAAAATCCCCGGACTTCCTGATTCTGTGCAGGTTTACGTCGACACCAGAAGAGAAGTAGCCTACACACAGAAAACCTGTTTCACACTAAGAGCTGAATTAGTTAGGTATATTTTAAAATGTGTAGAATGTATAAAAGACGTAAATTCAAATGCTGAATTAAGCTATTATTATCTTGTAAACGTTCTTTGTTTTGATTCGTGTTGATTACGTGCGAGAGAGATTAAATGTTTATAAAGGTGAAGTGCAGTTCTGGTGTAGTCCACTAGGCGTCGCTGTTATCTTGTTATACATCCATGGGTTATTTACAACAAGTGGTGGAGGAAACAGCCACTGGGAGGAAGTAATAGTACACTGTTTAATACTCGTATACTGTATATAGTTAATACTATGATACAAGTAAAAGTCTTGAGTTACCTAAGTAAACGTATGTAAGTATAAACAGAAAAAGTTATTTGGGTATAATTAAAATAATATAGGCTACTCAATGTGACTGTAGACTAATATCATTAGATTATTTTTAGCAATCCATTTATATAAAAAGGATTTTGCTGTTGTAGTTGGAGCTCAATTTCAACTTTTTCGCATTGGATTGCAATTTCCCATAATTTGATTATGCATCAATCTACTGATTATTGTTCCAATTAATTGACTTTGTTTCGTTTGTAAAACTCTGAAATTAGTGGGAAATGCTGTCACTATTAACCAGAGTCTCAACAAGCTTTATTTTGTCCAACCAACAGTACAAAGCTTACTGAGATATATTACATACCTCAATATATATATAATTCAGGATGTAGTACTACTGTCTTAAAATATTCCCATTTAATGCTATTTGTCAACTACAGGTACTTTGGAGAAGTTGCCCAAATACATATGAAATAGTTGCCATATATGTTCCATTAATGATTTATTTTAGTTTACATAGTTATTAAAGCTGTATTTGCTTTGTTAATATACACCGTAAAATAATCTCTTCTAGCCACCAGTCTCAGCCTGGCAACTGTACTTTTTTATGCAGTGGTGAAAGAAGTAACCAATGAAAGGTCCTGCACACAGGCACACTAACACAGGTGTTTTCATTTATTTTTGCCCTAATAGACTCTTTATAAAACTGTGTTGGCATGTACAGCTTGTCATCCAAAAAGTAATACATGACAGCTATTGGTGCTGTGATGCGTTCAGTGACCTTTCGTGATTCCCAGCATACACTGCAGTTGGTCCAAGTGGATGTGTAATCAGCCTGATTAAGTGGAAACACCTGTGTGAGTATTTAAGAAAATAACACATTGTTAAATACTGTTACAAGAAGTCATGCATTCATTCTTTTATCCACCTTCATTTACTTGTTGAATAGTGTTTATAATTATTTGAATGTGTATTATTATTATTATGAACTCAATTATATTATTGGATTATAATTACTGATGCTTTATTGAGCGTTTTAGCATAGCCCATTGTAACTTCCAATGTCAGGTCATTTATTTAAAAGAACCGCATCATGTAATACAACTGATCATATGTTTTGTTTCCAAAATCTGAATCTACAAAGTAAAACAGTAACTGCAACTACCTCAAACGTGTAAATACTGTATGTAAATGCAGGTCACTTACCATCATGTCATTTAATACAGCTGTCATCCAGTTCTGCATCATTAAATGTATTTTGTATGGACTTGTATTACTTTCTTCTTGCAACCAATGTTGGAAGATAGATACAGTCCAACAATAATAAGCAACTGTAAACTGTCATAGGGGATAGGTAGGGAAGGTGTGAATCAAAGCATAAAGTGAACGGGAGTGCATGAGAAGCACCAAAATAACAGCCAATTAGGCATGAAATAAATTGCAAAATTGCAAAACAAGATTTTCACCCCCCTCTAATCACACTATGCAACAAACGGTTTGAGGACGGTTGCTCCCTAAGGAGATTGTTGTCAGGCTTGTTTTGTCATGTCCTGCAATCCAATGTACTGTGGGAAAACACCAAACAGAACTGTACATCAGGGGATGACTTTCTGTTGCATGCCCGAAGGTATTTCTGTGTGGCAATAAGGATTTAAAATACAGGACAAATACAGGCTCCCATTGTGATGTGGCTGCTGTTCTATCCCAACAATGTCTGGAGGAGAATTACAGCAGAAAGATGCCCTTTAAATGTCAGGTGTTAAAAGGTCAAACTGTATTTGATTAAGCCTATTTCTGCCAACAAAAAGTTGAATGGCAACAATGCATCCTCAGATACTGACAATAGATGCCCACTTTTCCCGGAAAAGCTTTGTCATATCGTTCCTGTTAAACAGCAGAGGGTCAGTCTGGAAATAATGGTGAACCAGCTGTTAGAGATTCAGACGTACCCAGTGTACAGACTTGTGTGGGGCATCTGTGAATGAGAAACAAAGAAAGGGAAAGTCATTTATGAAATGACGTAATGAACAGAATTTGCAATCATATCTGCAAATCCTCGCAGACATTTCCGTCTGTCGCACGGTGAATGACCGCTCTCACAGCATGGCCAAAATAAACTTGTCTCGGTCCAATTGTGGTTTTACACTGAGTAGCACTGGACATGTATTACTGCCTTTCCGCTCTCTGTTGCCAATGTTTTTGCCACACAGAATATGAATCCCACATTTTGTCTGTTTTTCTCTTTCTTGCATTTAAGCATGAAATTACACTTTTTTCTCTTCTCCATGCCGTCCCGTATCTGCCCACCCACCTTTCCCTTAAAGATCATCTTTAAAAAGGGTCTAGAGATAAAATAACTAAATAAAGAACTTAACTATCAAGTGATTTCATTTCAGTTGGATGCTGCAGTATCAACTATCACAATAAATAAGTGGGTGAAGAAGATAAAAGTCTTGCAGACAGGATAATCAGGATAATCTCTAGAATGGGTTTCATAACATTTCTTATAAAACAGCTGAATCCGGCTTTACGGTTACAATGGATTAACACAGGAAATTGGCATCAAGATGAAAGAAAATGCTCCTAATATGGACTTATTATTAAGACTGTTTGAGGGAATAGTTTAGCATTTTAGGAAACATTGTTATGTAAAAGCTTTAGATGGCCGGAGGAGATTAGCTAGCTAAGCATAAAGACTAGAAAAAAGGGGAAACTGCCAGTGTGACTCAAAATCTAAAATATCTCCACCTCTTCCTCCTAAACTCAGTCATTTCCAAGATGTATCTTTGATTGACCCACACGAAAACATAAATGCAAAAACAAAGTTGTGGTTGATATAACAGCGGCACATACATACATGTATACATTTTTCGTGTTGACTTAATATGGGTGGCTAAAATCAGACAAAAAAAAAATTATTTCCCAAAACGTCAATGTATGCCTTAAACTTTTAGTTTGTCTGGCAGCAGCTAAAAAAACCTTGCCTTGCATACATTGCCCTGAGCATGGCACCAAGTCTTTGCCAACTCACCCTGATCTCTGACCTGTCCTTGCCTTGGGAGTCATTTTAGTTTTATAACATTTCAGACTCATCCACATGCTGCTCTGTGAGGTTGGGACATGGATGTTTGACAGGTTAAGTCAGAACTCTTCCAGCTGCATTATAGGTCCGATATGTTCCTCTTACCTAATATGGTTCTGCTAATTATTTATATTACAGCTTAAAATTTCCACCCTCAAATACAACAGTTTTCAAGCGTCTGTGAATGCGCCAAGCTGGTCCTTTTTCACGCTTCATCTGCTGCATTGGCGCTGATTCAAACTGGCCCTTGTAACCTCTGTTAGATAAGAGGGGAGTCTGTGCCCGTCTGACAGCTTCTTGTTCCCACAGGTTATAATGAAAGGAAGGGCACTCTTCCCTGATAACTTGCATTGTTCTTTGATGTGGATAGAAGAGGATGCTTTTTATCCTGGCAGCTATTTCAAAGAAGTCTTTAAAGTTCATCCTGACTGGAATGTTGCTTCAGGCATTTCTTCTTTCTTTCTTCTCCTTCTTTTTGGTGTGTTTCTCATTCAGAGAACAAAGGATTCCTACGGGTTTAAACATTCCACGAGGCTCTTGTCTCCTTTTTTTTCTTTTTTAAATATTTAAGCCAGACAAACTCTAATCCATCCGCGCCCTTATTGGTGACTGACAAGAATTTCATCTGTGACTTTTAACACTAGTTGTGAGGTTAGAGAATACAAACACCGATCACAGACAACGTGCAGCAGTCTAAACACTTGCTCCCACCAAGATAAAAATCCAGTTGGTCATAGAAATATTTAGCTTTCCTTCAATATTTATGTCCAAACTTGTGGTGCCCCGATGTTGAATCCCTTGTGGGGCTTTGCTCCCATGCATGAGGCTGATATTTCTGGGAAAGTATTCTTTTTGTCCTTTGCTTAACCACACCAGTACACTTTGTTCCTTTCTTTATGCTTTATTTACGCAAGTACAGTCTCATACCTGACAGAAAAGTTCGAACAAAACCAGCGATACATCAATAAACACAATTAAAAAAACAAAAACAGAATTAGATAACTTTAACATGTCCACATATTTAAAATAATTACACATACAATGTCCAGTTAAAATGTATTTTAAGTTAAGTGCATAGCAGAAAACAATGTGATGCTTTGTTTGAAATAATGATCTATTTCCAATTCAGAAAGAGTTGGAGGCCACTTGTATTTATAGTGTTTTGTCACACTGGTTTACCTCATGGCAGAAGAGTAACTTCATGATTACAGAACAGATATAAAGAAATGATAATAACATGGTTACTTTGGAGAGGAAGCCCTGAAATAATGGAGGATACACTGGGTGGTTCTTGGCTCACCGAGAGGAGGAGAGAGGAGGGGGGGGGGGGGGGGGGTGTCATATGGGAGGACTCATGGGGAAGCATTCCTCTCATAGTTTCTGGACACCTCTTCAGCCCGTGCACACGTCAGATCTGCTCCGAGGGTATAAAAGGAGATGTGGACTTGAAAAGAAGGAGAGCAACCACTCACTGCCAGGTCTGGTGTTTTATAGACAGATTTCTTTACTCAGGAAAGTTACATTCCTCTTCTGAAGATGTTGAAATACTTTGTTATTGTGATCCTCTGCATCAAAATGGTGAGGAAATAATTACTTTTCATTCAAAATCTTAGCTGTTAAAAGAGGACCAGATTTGGAGCAACGTTTTAATCAGAAATGTTTCCTCTCAGGTGTCAGCCTTGTGCCCGAAGGACTGCCGGTGTCCTGCTGACTCTCCCAGATGTGCAGCAGGAGTCATGCTGGGTGACTGTGGATGCTGTAAAGTCTGTGCACGTCAGCTCTTTGAAGACTGCAGCAAGTCACAGCCATGTGACCACACCAAGGGACTGGAGTGCAACTTTGGAGCAGGATATGGCTCTGCTAAGGGCATCTGTCGAGGTACTTTAATGATTTCTTTTATTTTTGTGAATTCACCCACTGTGTCTTTTTGCTTTTCTTATTTAAAACCCTATCTTGTTTCTAGCCAAATCAGATGGAAGAACATGTGAGTACAACAACAAGATTTACCAGAACGGGGAAATATTCCGTCCAAACTGCAAACACCAGTGCACTTGCATGGACGGAGCAGTTGGATGTGTTTCACTCTGCCCTCACCAGCTCACGCTGCCCAAACTGGGCTGTGCCAAGCCCCAGAGGGTGAAGGTTCAGGGTCGGTGCTGTGAACAACTCGCCTGCCACGGGGAGGCAAAGACAGAGAGCGGTTTTGGGAACAAACACAGGAAAAAGCACAGCAAAGACAGACGGTTTGAGGACGACCTTAACAAGATGAATGAGCTGGCTCCTGTGTGGAAAGGAGAATCTAATTATTTACCTGGTGAGCAGCTTTACACAATATCCTTCTATAGTGGCGATGCTAAAGGAAATGTTTGTGCAGGAGATTTTCGTTTTATTAAACAATTGCACGTGACAATAATAAGCAAAGTGCAACATTCTCAAACTAAGGGGCAACCAGAAGATGATGAAAAAATACATTGAAATAACATACATTATAATGATTTTCTGTAGTTTAGTTGTATATTTACATGGATTATTTACAATGCCTTTACAGTTTGTATGTGCTTTTACTGTGCAGTTCAAAATCTTTGTTAAAAGAACCTGTAAAATAGGCCTTAGTTTGTAACCTTACATTTGTTTTGTTATGTCTACAGTTTAGCAAGAACTATCAAAAGATTTATGATATAAACAAAGCCTTTCCTCACATTTACTTGTATGTGCATGAGATTTCTGCCTTTAAACTCTTCTTTAATCTGACTTTTTCCCTCTTTGCAGGTTTTGAGAGCCTCCCAATGGGCCACATGTTATCCAGAAGAGTCAGGTGTGTGTCTCAGACCTCAACTTGGTCTCCCTGCTCCAAATCCTGCGGCACTGGAGAGTCCAGCAGGATGACCAACAACAACTCAGAGTGCCGAGTGGGGAAAGAGACTCGGATCTGTGAAGTCCGCCCATGCAACCAAATGACCTTTACAGGATCAAAGGTACATTCATTTTCCTAATTTTAAGAATGATTCAATTTGATGTCACTTTGTACTCTTGGCATGACTTGTTGAATGAGATCTTAAATGTAAATTACATTTTCAAACGCTTTTGATTTCCTCCAATAGAAAGACCAGAAGTGTAATTACATAGAGAAGGCCAGTCGTCCGGTTAGACTGTCCCTCGCAGGCTGCCGTAGTCTGAAGAAGTTCCAGCCGAGGTTCTGTGGGTTCTGCTCAGACGGCCGGTGCTGCAGGCCGGACCGGACCCAGACCATATCCGTCCTCTTCAGATGCAGAAACAAGGAGATCACCAGCAGGATGGTGACGAAGATCGAGTCCTGCAAGTGTGACCTGAACTGCTCCGGCAGCAAAGGAAAGACATCTAGCTACAAACTGTATAATGATATCCACAAACTGAACATGTAAAGGGTTAAGTGTGAAAGAAAAGTGTTGGACAGTAGAAACATTTTCACTTTGTGGTTGAAGAGGAGACATTTTTTATCAGTATTTTTTCAGATTTTGCTTCATGACAATGGAGCCTTGTGGTTTGCTTCTTTTTTGAAGCTGTTTTGTAAAATAAATCTTACTAGTATTAAATGTAAATAAAATGTTATTGACTTTTATTTTATACACAGACTGTACATATTTTACCCAACCTTGACAAGACATGTTACAACATTGAAATGACATAAAGGCAGCTACTAAATCAAAGTCATTACACATGTCACCATGTTTCTGTTGATTTACTGTGCTTGCCCATTTTATTTATAAGGGTTAATGTTGCATACATGTCATACTGCTTAATGTATTGTTATATCATATCATGGGATATGGTTTGATTCCATTTTTTTGGCATTTTATACGCTCACTTGCCTAAAGGGTTAAATATCGCTGAAGGCTGGAATAAACTGTACTTTATGCAGGTTTGACCAATTAACTAGAATGTTGTCAATGCACATTTTTATATTTTTACAAATAAAAACATAAAACACTGCAGTATTGAAATGTAATCTTTTTTTGAGGGGGGGGGTGGGAAGAAAATCATTTGATGCATACAATCATCTGAAAAGACATTCTCATGGTCTGTTGTAAGAAAATAGGAAATGAGTTCTACTGTTTCAGCTGCATCTGGCTGACCCACATGCTACTGGAATAAAGGAATGAGTGTAATGTGAACTTCAGAGTGGTTCCCTGATGTCGGACAGATGCTGAGCACAAGCTGCAGGATATTATTTTAAGAAAAAGTTATAGAGAATAATCTAAACTATTTATATTGCACATGCAGAACGGAGGAACATCTTCACATAATGCTGAATTGTAAAATGTGTTGCTGTTAATATTGATTTCTTTCAAGATCAGAATGATGTAAACAAACATTGATCTGACGTTGCTTCATTTTATATAAAGAGGGATGTTGAATGTGAATTCTCCATCCAACAAAGAAAACTGTTATATGCAACAGTAAGACCTCTGTTTGTTTTTAATAATTGTTCAAGCTAAAAAGAAGAAGAACAGGGTTCAATTTGAGTCTAATAAGCACATAATTTGAGTCTAATAAGCACATAAGCTCAGGGTGTGTCCGTCATGGTGCTGAAGCATGATTCCAAACAGCCACGTGTAAGACTTTTTTTTCCATCAAACAATAAGGGGATATCAAATTCCTAAAGTGTGATCAATGCAACTTTGTAAAGCGGCAAGACCAAGAGAGCGGGAATAAGAGGATAAAACGAGAACTGACGCACACAGAGATGAAGTGGTTTGATCCCCTGACGGAGAACTCAACAATAGCGCTTTGTATTTGAGAAATGAGAGGGGAACTGCTCACTGGGGGGAACACAGTACGTCCACTGCAAGAACACATCAGAGCCTCTCTGATTACAGTACGGGGCCAAAAGCAATACCAGCAGAGCAAGAAGATGAAGTACAATATAAGACTAAGTCTTTGGAAGCAAGTAAATCCTGCTCCTGAAGAGACCTCATGGGTGCTTCTACGCCTCATTTATATGAAAACCATCACAAAGGCAGGAGAGCAAAGCAGCAACCAAGCGGTTTGGAAACGTCCCAGTGTTGCAGGTTTCTTAGTAATTATATTTTCAGGCCCGAAGGCACGATCATCACAACTGACAGCTTAACTATTGATTTTCTGCATTATTCATCTCAGTCCAGCTGACAATCAGCACATAAAGGGACTCAACACGCACCACATAATTATTTTCTATAATTACTGTTTTGTGCAGCATCAGAAAGATAAATAAGCATTCAGACAGGGCTCCAAATTTCCAGGCATGAGTCAAAGCTGTGGAATATTTCATGAAAACAAGGTGTATTCTACCACACATGAAGTTGGCAGACCTATATTCAACATTACATTTAGTTTTCAAATGTTAATACTAGTTTTGGTTAAAACCCTTTAACTGCCAGCACCACCATTTGGTAGAGCACATTTCGCGTCTTGATATCTTGTTGAAAAAAAAAAAAAAAGTTGAACTCCATCTGATTCAGCCAGCTCTACCCTTTGGTTGACATGTTATGCGCAAAAACAACCTCTAGATGTCACTGTGGTTCAAACAGAAAGCCCTTCAGCTACCTTTAACTGAGAAAGTTGGCAAAGCTAAAAATCACTGTTGAAGGAATCAATCTTTTTGGTCCACTTTTGTAAGGTAACCATATCATTTTTGACATATTTTAGTGGCACGGCAGACTGAACATAATTAGATAACTTGATACACAAAAAAAGTTTTAACAAGGGTGTAATATGTTTTTTGAAAATATGCTCAACCAATCGGTTGAATTGGCCTTTTATGGTAAGCAGCAATATGACTTTTTCAGAGTTTCAGAGATGTTTTCCAATAAAATATGGTAAATAAATGGCTAGATTCATGGTAATATTACTAAATCTAGTACTGCCTTATGAGTCTCAGAGTGAAAGAGTGATAATAATTTATATAGCACCTTTCATGCATGGCATTCAGCCCAAAATTGCACACAGATGAGCAAGTTAGGCCAACACAGGATATAGACATTTGCTGTTAGGCCAGTGGTTTCCTGTTAGGCCAATCCAGCATATACAGTAAGATGAGCAAGTCTTTTTTTTATCATGAAAAACACTTTACATTACTTTTTTTTACAATTACAATTTATTATCTTTTATGAATATATCTGGTTGTATATATTGCTCATTTTCCATAAAAGAAATAAATGTATTTGAGTTTGTGTTTTATTTGAGTTTGATGCATACAAATACTGTACTGTATGATGATTACTTTTACCATAGAAGGCCAGCTCGACCATTTGGTAAAGGCTCATAAAAACAAAACTGTGTGGTCAGTCAAAAAAAAAAAAATTGTTTGTGCTTATTTGTGGCCCATTTGATAATAAAATGCAAACAAATAATTTTTCAATAGCTTTTTTCTTGGTCCGGCAGTTAAAGGGTTAACAGTTGCTTATAGAGTGAGATGTAAAAAACAAAACAAGGTTGGTCTGGAACCATTTACACAAATATAGACCTTGTCTTGCAATTGTCCAAGAACATTTTATGTTGAATATACCAATTAAAAAGTGACCAAGGTAAGACTAATGCACAGTGCATTGTGGGTAAAATGAAACACTTGACAGAAGTGAAAAGATTGTTCAACAAAACACCCCCACCTTGTGGCCCATTACTGTTATACAGCTTTTATTTTGGATTCATTATATCAGTCTATAAATATCAGAAATTGTGAGGCAATTGTGGCTTTTAGTTACTCCAAGCCCTACCTCACATCTTAATATTGCTTGTTTTATTAGTCCAACAGTCCAAAACCCCAAGGTATTTCATTTAAAATCATAAACACAGAAAAGCAGCACATCACAACTCTTTAAACATCTGTGGCTACTTTGAGTAACTCTAAATAAATCTGTCAATAATATCCACACAACATATTTTGGAACTGACTTGTCCAATGGGAATAGGATACAGAAGCACCACGGGTTCATATTCATACAATATCGTGTCATGTCTTTTGAGCTAAAAGCTGATATAGAAACTCCCCACGCAACAAGAACTGTCCCTGATTTCTGGAAGGAAATTGTTCAAGATTGTCAGCTAATTGTAGAAGTGAATATTTAAAAAAGTATTGCCTTCAATCACATTTATCAAAAAAGAATGTATAAATATTATAGTACACAAATTAAATAAATAACAATGATAAATGCAAGCAAATAAATCTTTAATCATTTTAGAAAATATGCTGACTCAAAACATGATGATTGCAGTCCCTCATCAAACATGGTCTCGTACGAGTTTTTGAGGAAATCTACGTAGTTCTGAATGCTCTGCTTGTGGCTCTCTGATTGGTCCAGGCTGAGCTGCAGGTCCTTCAGACGAACCTCAAACCGTTTCTCTGCCTGAAGATAAAGAAACAGACACTCATAGTCACTCGACAAAAACCCATCAGAGGTAGTATCAAGTCAGAATTCAGTATTATATGAGCGCGAGGGCTCCGAAGCAGCACTCACAGTGAGCTTGCTCTGACGTATATTCCTCAGCTCGTTATCTCTTCTGCTCTTCTCTGATTCCAGCTCGAGGATTTTGGCCTGAAGCATCTCTTCTCTGGAGACAGCCTGTCCTTTTACCTTATTGACCTGGACAAGGGAAAAACATTTAGATCTCTGTGCCAGGTTAAAGTTATGTCAAACTGATTGTTATATCAGCAAGCACAGAAAAATATAGACAATTCAGGAACTAGATAGGCTATACAGGCTCTATTTGTGTTCTTTGAAATTGAAAAGGATATCGCATTCTGTTTGTTACTTTCGTTGCAGTTGTATATGTCTTAGTGTAATTTGGCTTGGCTTCCTATTTATGGACATGCTTTTATTTTGAAGGAGAGGTAGCGTTGTTGACAGGAAGTTGTTGTTGCTTTGGAAACAACCAGCGCCATATAGATAGAACGTGACGGAGATTAACGGAGAAAAGTAATATCTACAATAAATTCAATTTGAAAAAGAAACGGGGAAAAAACAAACAAAACAAATATCCGAATAACGAAATTGAAACCCGAATAGTACTCCAATGAACGAATATTTGGATATTCGGGTACAGCCCTAGTAGATGCCAATAAATAGTTTACCATAAAATAATCATTTTAAAGCTTCAAACTGTTTATATGGTTAAACATTCAAAATGGAACATCAGGGGTAAGACACTTAATAGGACAACCACTAAATGCTTTCTTTTTCTTCAGTGATTTTTGTGTTGTCGATCTTCCTCATCTGTTGTACCTGCAGCCTGACGTCTGACAGGGCGTTCTCCAGCTGCCGGCTGAGGGCCTGGCTCTCTGAGGAGCGCTGGTCCAGCTGCCGGCTGCTGTAGCTCAGACCCTCCTCCTGAGCTGCCAGCCTCCTCACCAGCTCCAGGTTATCCTGCTGCAGCTTGTCCATCTTCCTGCAAACACATTAAATCATTTACTTTCCTCAATCTGTACTAATGAGACACGAACATTTGAAATGAGGCTTTTCCCAATATCGATTACTGCGGCCAAATTAGCCCACGATGACAGTATTATCCCGATATTTCTAGAAAATACAAATGTTAAGATCCGTCAAATTCATCTTTGTTTAATGTGCTATAACTGTACTAGTGTAAATCTTTTTTTAAATATGTTAATTTATTGGACAATATAAAAGTATACATGTATTTTAAACACAATATCAATTCCATATTAAAAAAGAAAAAAATCACTGTTATCGACAAAAACTGTATATTGTGATACTCCTATTTTTTATTTACATGAGAGGATGTCTTACTTTTGGAGGGAATTCACCGTCTCTTGCAGTTTTGAATTGGCATCAACAATGGACTCCTTCCTCTCCACAGAGGATGTCAGTAATTGTGTCTGACTCTCCATCTGTAAAAGCAAAATATAGAGTTCAGATTCACTTGAATGGAGCAGAAAAGAGGGTTTGAGATAACATGCAAAACTGCACAAGAGGCAACCTTTCAAACACTGAATGTGAATGTGACACCAATCCATCCATTGCTGATCGATAGAAACATGTAGGGGATTTAGAAGGCCTCACACAGCACAAAGCACTCACAAGTTGATACGTACAGTAGGTAGGGATGATTGCAACCAGAGGGTATTAAAACACAAAAAACCAAACGCACAACAGGACCAGAGAACAGGATGCATCATGGGGTTGCTCTACCGTACACTAATCAGATGTATGGATGTATACATGCTGACCACCACAGCTCACGTTGCACACCTTAACCTGCAGTTGTCTAACGGACTCTGACTGTTCTGAGCACTTCCTCTCCGAGCGTCGCAGGTTCTCCTGGCACTCAAAGAGACTCTGCTCGGCTGCGCTCAGTAACTCGGGGTAACGCTCCAGTTTGTCCACGCGCCCCTGCAGCTCCTGCCTCACCTCCAGAGGGAGTGTGGGGAACACACAAAACATTAGCCTAGTAATTCAACAAACCTTGTAGGCGGTCGCACTTAAAGCACAAGCAGAATTTTCTGAGATTTATCTTTTGACTGAGCTCTCGCAGTTGTTAGTTCTTTGAAGCGCAACTTTACTGGAGAAAGTTTAGTAGTTAGAAAGTCCAGGGGCAACAAATGTTACACAACAAAAGAAACATTTAACAGCCTGCTGCAGCCATTCAAGAGGAGGAGAAAGTGCTAAAGGGCTGAATATACAAACAAAAACAACAAAGTGGGTTAATAAAAAAACAAAAGGAAAAATTATTAGTCTTCAAATATTATACATATTGTTCGATAAACATACTGGTATTTATTAAGGCTTTGTCCACGTAAAAACATTCTAATCGTCAAATATAAATGTATATGGAGAGGCGGGAGTTTACCTTCTTTACTTCTGTATCTTTTCCATATTGTGTCTTCTCTGTATCTCTTATAAGGTTTGCATATTGTATCCTCAGTTCATCTAACTCTGCTTGCAGCTCTGAGACCTAGAACAAACAGAGCAGAGAGCGATGTGAACAAACCTGTCGGCCTCTTTTCAACTAATAACTGAAAACTAGTCATGTATTGATGAATCACTCATTCAGGTGTATCAACAGACTACATTAATGACTAAAATGTCGGTATGACGTCCTTCTTGTAAATAGCTTTTTTAACACAAATGGAAAAGTATGTTTGGAAACCACAAAATACTTCTAATTTCAGAAAAGGTCAAGTTTCCCCCCCCTGTGTTCCCTGGTCAGATGTGTGATGAAGTTTCCCCAGCATTCATAATCTACAGAAATATATACAGCTAAAAACACTTGCAATGTGGATTTAAGTTAGGACAATGTTTACTGCAAATGGAGTGTTTGAGATCGTTATCTTTTTTTTAAATGTATTTAAAGAGCAAAACTCTGCAGAGGGAATTGTAATCTTCCCGGTTGGAGCTTAAAACTAAACTCTAAAATGGACGACTTGATGTCACCTGAGATTGGCACTGTGCGGCTTGATGTTTGCTCTCCTGAGACAAAACCTTCTCCTCTATCAAGGCGGACTCACACTCAGCCAGCTGCTGCTCCATCTTAGCAACAGATACCTGCAGTTACATCAACATTACATTACGTTGATGGACAAACAAATAAATAGAAACAATGAATGAAGGTTTTCAAAGCTTCACAATGGTGCACAGAGGACAGACAAAATAGACAAATGTGACAGATTGAAAGCTTCCCGCAGATTACTAAAAGTCTGATTGCAGGAAATATAACTTATAACAGCAAGATACGTTTATTTATATAGCACCTTTCAACACAAGGCAAATTCAAAGTGCCTTCAAAGTGAACACCAGTATAAACAGAGTCTTTTAGTAATGATTCTCAATTGCTAGCTGTTTTGAAACGTGTACCTTGAGTGTCGTGTTATTGACGTGTAGGTCTCCGTTTTCAGCGCTGAGTTTTTCAACACGTTGCATCACAGTTTCATTCGCTGCAGTGAGCTCCTCCTTGTCCATCCGCAGCCTTGCTGTCATGTCCTTAACTTGGCTTTTTTTGTTGTTGAAAGTACACATTATTAATCCATTATTTAAATGTGTGTATTGATTTACACTATAAAAGAGACTGACCTTTTCAACACCTCTATTTGAACTCCAAGTGTGTCCCTCTCATCTGACTCCTGCTCTTTCTGCTGTCTCCTGGAGTCTCTTTCTAAACGGGCCTTGGCTATCTGAGCATCCTGTATGCCGAACGAGAAAACGAAAGTCAAAGCAAGATTATAAACGGTGACAATGTATAGAAAATACTATTTTAGTTTAGATTTTCGTACCTTTTCACGCATCTGTGTATAGCATTTCTCAATAGCGGCTTCAAATCTCTCAGCTCTCTGCTTCTGTGCCCGGCAGGCTTTCTTTAGAGAGTCTTTGTCCTTTGCTGCCTTCTCACTCAAAGATGGGATGGAAGCTTTCAGATCATCAATCTCCATCTTTTGCTCAGTCATGGTTCTCTCCACAGTCTGGAAAAGACAGCATGCTCATAAGGAAAGGCTACGATATTTCACCTTTTATTATGTTACACCTGAGAGCAGTGAGGGTGTGTACCCGGAGCTG
Organism: Notothenia rossii; assembly: GCF_949606895.1. NCBI lineage: Eukaryota > Metazoa > Chordata > Actinopteri > Perciformes > Nototheniidae > Notothenia > Notothenia rossii. The sequence continues at coordinate 68,007,415 of NC_136907.1, forward strand.
CACAGTCAGACGGTTGTTCTCAGCTTCCTTGTTGCGCAGCTGCCCCTGCAGGTGAGCCCGAATCGCCTCCACAGACTTGTTCACTTGAACTGCACTCTTCATGTTCTCCTGTGAAGGCCAGTATAAACAGTCTTTTACAATTCATGCACTCTGCCTCCTTTGCATTTTTAGAGTCTGCAACCACGTCTGAAACAATCTGTTTACCTGGTCTTCTCGCCGCAGATTCATCATGTCTTCTATTTTTCTTTCTGTCTCACTCAATTGTCTTTTTAAATGCTTTGGGAGAAAAATGACATCATTAAGCAAATGATTCGAGACAGGAATTTTCCCACTTTGAGAGTTATTATGCTATATTAGTAGGGATGGGTATTGTTAAGCTTTTAACGGTACTACTACTTTTATCGATACCGCTTATCGACCCGGTCCTTTAACGGTACTCGAACAAAAAACAGGTATCACCTCATTTTCACTCTCAGCCTGTGTGATCTTCTTCAACAGGATGTCCGTTTTTTTGTCCGCATCAATTCGATAAGCCTGAATGTAAAGACACAAAATATAACGATTAGGAAAATGAGAAACACATTTTTGACATTTTTCTAAGAAATGTGTGTTCAAGTTGTTAATTTAAAGCTAATTTATAAAAACTAGAACTTCACATATAAAACCAATGACATAACTACCCAGGGCAAAACACAAGTTGCAAGTATTGTAACCAACCTCTGCATCTTGGAGCTGTTTCAGTTTCTGTCGGACAGACTTATTTATTCTTTTAAAATTCTCCAACTTCTCAAGCAAAAGTCCTCTTTGCCTTGTTATTCTGCGCTTATCCATGGCAGACTGTTTTGAATCCTTAAAGTGCAAGAGAAAAATGTATTAGAATAGAAGGCAGTGTAAGGGTTTTCAACATGGAGGGCCCATGTAAGAACAGGATTTGGTATATGCGAAATTGCAACCAACATACGGAAAATTCATCTTCCATGGCATCTTTAAAAGACACAAGTTGTATGGCAGCAGAGTTAGCAGCTGCTTCTGCGTCCATCAGTGTTTTCAGGAGGGGGCTTTTTCCATCGGCAGAGTCTCCAAAACTAAACCAAACAACGGAAAAGTGATTTTTAGTAGATGCAAAAGGACGACAGAAGGGCAGTTGAAATGTAAATTGACACAGGGAAATGTTTTGGAAGGTGAGCACACAATCACATTTCAGAATAGTTTTGTCACAACTCAAGTAGTTTAAAGTTGAACAGACATAAACAAGCGTTTTCACAAATTCAGTCAGCAATAGAGTGAGTTTACATAGACATGAATAACCTGTTTATGATCAGTTTTTGGGAGAATCCATGTATGACTATGTATACAATATGATAATAACTAGGGTAATCCTCATAGTGAATTTCACGTGTAAAATAACACATTCATGAGGTTTTTCAAGCTTATGAACAGATTGGGAATATAGTGTTTACATGAGCACGGGAAATCAAGTTACAAACTATTAACCTTCTTACTATTTAGTGGAGTTGAACAAGCTTCATAAATTGATTATTCATGCACGTGTAAAAGCAGTACACATGTGAAATAATCATCACATCAAAACCAGTGGAATAGAACAGTAAGGCTGTGGCTGCTAGTGAATGGATGGTTTGTTTCACACATTGGGACTGTATGTAATCACATGCAATCATAGGACCTCACCAGTTGATGTCCGCCTCTGGGGTTCTTGTGTGGGAACTGTTGCATGTCTTGCTTCTTCCCCCCAGCTCACGAGAGATAGCTAGATCTCCACAGCTCAGAGTGCCATCATCCCTGGTAGAGCTGAAACCAAGGGGGGCACTATGGAGTTCATCCTCTGGAGACATGCCTCTTACTACTGAGAGAATAATACACTGTGTAAATTACTTTGCATATCCTGAGGAGGGCAGCGAGTTAGTTCACAAAAACAAAACGTTTAAAATGTGCTTATTTACACTGTTTAGTCTCTGGATTGCAAAGTATTATGAAGGACAGTGAGAGTATGTTGTCAAGCTGACTAAGCCTCCTCCATGGCAACATACAGTTAGTGGGTTCTTAGCTTCACGTTATGCGTTATACTAACGACAGCAACGATGTGTTGATTCTACCAAGTAGAGCCACAGACATTAACAACATGTATAATATATTTAAACGTTTGTAAATTCTCAAGACAAAGAGCCACTAATAATGTAAATAGTACCTACGCTTTTGCCTTATGTCGGTTGTGGTTATTAACAACGCTACTCCAAACTGAAGAGCCCTCTAACATGATTGATTCTGATTGGTTAGTGCTGAGGCAACGTAATGACGTAGACTCTTTTGCTTGCTCCTGATTTGTTCTCAAACAGGAAAATGGGTGGGATTACATTTGATTAAAGTAGTATATAGCCAATGAGCAAAGAGACTTGTTGAAACCATAGAAACGAAAAGGAAGTTTACTGCCACGGAATATCAACCATCTTCTGGTAACATCAAGTTACCAAGATTATTAACATGTTGTACCTTTTGTTACGTGAAACTCAAAACCAACCATAACACTGATTAGAAATATACTGATAGTTAAACGGGACGTTATTTTACTTAAGTTGGTTTCGTAATATAGCATTGTCAGAGCTTCTTCAGTTCAGTCGGAGTTAGCTGTGCAGCTAACTCTATGCTCGGCGGCTGGAAATGTTTAAAGCAAAAGTTCTCTTTATTGGTCCCAATGAGGTACGTTGAAGATATTTCCCTACTGTAACGTAGCCGATTTGTAGTGTCAAATGTGGATAGGTAACTCCATGGATAGGCGTACATATTGTATGCTTGCATAGACCTGGGCCTCTGTGTATGGGCTGTAAATGTACCCAGCTTGTCTGCGTTTGTTTATGTTAGTTGCGAAGTCTGCAAAGCTTAATCATAATCAGTGATTGCGAGTGTCTGTAATGGCTGTAACTTAAATTACAATGTTAAGGCAATCATTCTTGTACAGCATCTACATTATCTTACTTTGTACTTTCACTACATTTCAGAGGAAATGTTCTTTTAAATTCACTGTATTTATATGAGAGCTATAGTATTAATCTGTTCAATTTTCTTGAATGAATTCTTTATATTCTTGAATTGTATTTATAGGCACATCTATGCATTTCCTACTGTGGTATTAAAATGACTTAAGAAAACGTTTTTCTGCAAAACAATATACATTCAAAATGTTACCTTCTCAGACCGGTCAATGTAGGAAAAAGCAGAGGTGTCACTGAAACTTAAACAATGACTTAATACATTGTAAGGGGTAGTATGGCAAGATAGAGTCCTGCTACTGTAACATGTAAACAAAATGCATCTATTGTTTTAGGTATCACCTGTGTTGATTGTAGCTAATAGAATTGTTTTATGTATCTGTTTTTTCAGAGTGGGAAAACAGTTCTTGCTAATTTTCTCTCAGACACAGCAGATGTTGGAGGTGAATACAGACCGACACAAGGAGTAAGGTACAAACACTGTCAACTTTGCCGTGGTACACCAATTACCCAAGAAAGTGGAAAACATGATCTGACAGAATATTACGAGTGTCATTTTATAAATGTAGTCTAAAATATATTACCTTCGTTGTTGGATGATGAAGGGTATATCCTATCTTTTTAGCTTTGACTGTAATTATCTTCTGACGTTAGAAAACATATTGCAGCTGTACTCTGCTGTTACTGTTAACAAGTATCTCTAACTGTTCAAAGGATACTGGAATTTGAATCACAAGCTGAAGGCAGTCACGACAATGATAAATGTGATGTTGAACTTTGGGACTGTTCAGGAGATTTTAAGTAAGTTAAATATCAAACTCTTTCAATGGCTAAAGGCTTTAATATCCCCATACCATCAGGCAACACATATTTCAAATTACTTTTCATAATTGCTTTTAATAATGTATTATGATATATTCTCTTCACAGATTGGAGACATGCTGGCCTGCAATAATAAAGGACTCCAGCGGTGTGGTGATCATTTTTAATCCTAATGTCCCAAGTCACCTAAAGGAAATAGAGACGTGGTACTCGATGTTCATCTCCTCTCAGAGCTTGCAGGAAAGCCAGTGTTTACTTATTGCTCACCACAAGCCCGGCAGCGTGGTGGAAGATGGACGGCTCCCTTTAGGTATATCCACTGCTAGCCTGCCACAGCTGTTGTAGGAGTTATTGTAAGTACTATTTCTGTGCTAATATGTTCATTCTTTTCAATGCAGCCTCACATTTAGGCCAACTGCCGCTTATCCACTCCAACCTGGAGGAGGAGCCTGAGGATGTGAAGCAAGCTTTCTGCAAATACTTAGGAAGTGTTGTTAAAACAATGTCGGAGAGTCGAGAACGAGAGGAGATGTCCATCATTACATAGCAGCAAAAATCATAAAATATGCAGCTTGATTAAATATTTAGTTGAATCTGCAATCTTTGTTAAAGTATAAGATATAAACGATTTAAATTATTTAAATTTAAATAATATATCTTGGCTGTCAGGAAATGGCATGAAATCCTCCACAACACCATGTAAATACTTTCCTACAGTTAGTTGATTTTGTCCATACTAGTGTTGACTTATTTGTTGTGTTTTGTGAATAAATAAATGTGTCAATACATTTTTTAAGACAGCAAATATCTGACTTTAGACATTGTTTATTTGAACATTTTGTGCAATGTGTTGAGAATGTGACAATTAGAAGTGCAATGGGAGAAAGGGCAGTTCACTCTTTAGACATCGTATCCAACAATGCCTCCTTTGCCAATGCATTCTCCAATGTAGAACCACATCAGCACCTCAGTGGCCACGAGTCCATTCCTTAGGGCATCCTACAAAACAAAACAAATGTATTTTACTCAAGTAAATAGCTTTGACAGTTCAATATAAACGAAATGTTTGTTATATGGTATTTTGCCACGGTCTGACAATGTTACATGAAAGAAAAATTGTGGAGTCCAAAATGTATTAATCCCTTCAGATGCATTCCAGCAGTAACAATACACATTGCATTACGCTTGTTTATAAAGTTTAACATCCCCTGACAGTCTTTGACACAAACACCTTGTTGGTCCACTCATTTTCCATTGAACCAACTGCAATGGCATGTACATCTACACTGCTAGTTTACTAATGTGGCCCACAATGTTTACTTTTATTGTTTTGTACAATTTTCCATTCAATTATATTACTCAGTAGATGAATTCAACCATACAACTGGTGTATACAACACACTGATGACTGGGCATCGGAGCCAAATGGCTAACTTTGTTTGTATCTGGCATGAACAACTTCAGCCTCATGCAGATAGATTTACTCCCTCTGGAAAATAATGCAGTGTCTAAAGTGTGCAGTCAATTTAAACTGGCATTTTCAATGTTCTTATTTTGGAAACTTGCTTCTGGTTGCTTCAATTTTGCATTAAGTGACTAAACAAACAAGTTCCAGCAATATATCATGAAATATGTATTTGTTTAATAGCCACTTCCAGAGCCTGAGGTTGAATATTCAAAAAGCTTTCATTGTCTGTCTAACATTCCAAAACTAAAATATATTCACTTCATTATCATATAAAATAGAGAAAGTAGTAAAATGTCCAACCTCAGCTAGTGTTCGGCATCATATTAGTTTTCCCAGTGGATATTAGTAATTGTACGTTGCTTGACTGAATGATAAATTGACAAATCTCAAGCTGCAAAGATAAATCGTTTAGCAGAAAAACTATTTTTGTAATTGTTCATGCATTTTTCGTCATATTAAACAGAATATATTAGTGGTTTGAATGAAAAACACAGCATTTAAAGACCTTACCTTGGACACTAAGAAAATGGGAAAACATGTGCTCACTATTTTCTGACATTTCATTGACCAAATGATTTATTTATTAATGAAGAAAAATGTTGAGACCCTTTTGTTTCAGCACTTAATGACTTCAGAGATAACTGTTCTGGGCCTTAATACCTTTATGTTCCCTTACAAACAAAAAAGGTGACAACCATAGACTGTTTAGGGGACAACACATCAATGCAGGCTGTCATTTTTTAGAGTTAACTGCTATTAATCCAGACAGGTACACCCTTTTCTAGAATCCAGCCAACAAAAAAATACTTTATCTTTTTAAAAACAAAATGTACACACAAATAAATACAACGCAAGTAAGTGTCACACTTGTACAGACTCACCTTTACAGTGGTCTGTCCCAGGCGTCCTGCCTTGTAGCTCTTGAGGATGGCGGATGCCTGCTCGATGGCTTTGGGGATCTCAGCAGGGGTCGGGGGGACGAGCTCCACCCGGGCATAGTACCAGAATTTAGCCAGTCGGGGTTTGGAGTAGGTGAAAACCCCTGAAAGAGATACAAACACACTCAGAATCAGGTTTATTGCCAAGTTGGTTAACGCACACAAGGAATATGTTAAGGTGTATAATGGTGCATTCATAAACACAGTAAGGGGAAATAAGATGTACAAAATACAGCAAATATAGAACTATTTTAAAAACAACTTTTATAAAAATAAATACAAGTTTAAAAGAAATATAAATATGCAAAAAAGGAAAACAAGATTATAAATGACAAAAAATACACTGTAAAATAAAACATGTGCAGTATATCCTAATTAAAAGTGGAAGAGTTGTGCAGTTTTAAAAGTCGGGGACAAATACCATTAGATATGTAAGGAGCAGCAAAGTCAAAAGTCACTGAACCATTTCACCTTTCTCTATATAACTATATACAGCAACAATAAAATAAAAAAACCCAGGTTTTCTAGGACAAACTGCTGCAGAGGTGGATTCGCATTGACACCTGAGCGTACTAAAGGTCACACAGAAGGTGTGCTAACAAGCTGGGACGACGTGACCGAGCTGCTGCTGCTGCTGCTGCTGCTAAACGTTGCACTCCACCGACACCGTTTAAAATTGGGAGAGTAAACTTAACTTACCACCGACTACAGCTGGTACTTTTGCAACGAGTTTCTGTACTGCTTGAGCCATATTGACCAGTGTGCCAAAAACACCAGAGGAAGAAGGAAGTAGGAAGAAGAAAAGTGGTGTCGGAAGGCTTCCGGGTTGCTGATTTCAAAATAAAATGCATAGAAAAATGTGTAAACTACATAATTTAATAATTTGTACATACTACTACAGTGTTCTATACAACGGACTACATGGATGTTTAATAAGAACGAGGGACTAATGTAAACTCATCTAGAGACTCTGGACCGTGCTCTGATGCTGTTTTATGCTTTATGAACGTGGACAACATAGAAACATATTCTTCATGACCAAAGTTGTAATTGAAATAAAAAAGGAAAGGGAAATGTATGCTCGTCCCCCTCTCCCTCCGGTCCACATTAATACAAATGATCCCAATACGTATGATTTTATGAAAATATCTTTAAAATAAATACAAATGTATTTATTATAAACGTTAGTCCTTAACATCTATCATTGTGTATATCACCATTCAAACATCTTTTAAAAGTTGAAAAAACCCCACACAGCTCAGTGAAATGTTGACTTTATTTGATCATTTCAGTAAAAACTAATGTTCATATTTCTCTTTTTGATTATTATACTGATGAACGTTCAAAACAAAGCACTTTGGCAACTTACCACATAGCCTACGTTTTAAAATGCTTAATAAGCACCGTAACTTTCATGATATAACTTCTCCGTCATAATCGTTTGTTTCCGTGAACGGCCGACTGTTGTGTGACGGCAAAATGCTGCGACTCCAAGGCATTGTGGGGCAGCATTTTATCCTCTCCTTTCGGTTAGGGAGTGTCACTACCCGATCCGTCCCCCTGCCCGATCGGTACTGCGCATGTGCGAGATGGTCCGCCATATTGGAGAACTCACGACGGCAACCCAGGAAGGACACTTGACACAGTGGCTTTTGGCAAAGCTGAAAAATAAAACGAGAGAGAAATGAGTTATTGTTATTACAACGTGACTTCACTATTATTTAACAACTCTTGTTATGGGGTTCTTTTATTTGGGGTTAAGTACATTGTCAGAATTAGTGAGAAATGGATTAAACTTCTGTTAGACAGCCATATGCCATACATGTTTGCATACATTCACAGTAAATATTTATTCAGTATGATAGCTGTCAAACAGAAGTTAAATTCATTTCTCACTTATTCTGACAATGTACTGAACTGAAGAAGCTCTGACAATGCTATATTACGAAACCAACTTAAGTAAAATAACGTCCCGTTTAACTATCAGTATATATCTAATCAGTGTTATGGTTGGTTTTGAGTTTCACGCAATAAAAGGTACAACATGTTAATAATCTTGGTAACTTGATGTTACCAGAAGATGGCAAAGCTCAAAAAGAAAACGTGAGAGAGATGAGTCACTTATTCATTGTCAGAGTAAGTGAGAAATGAACTTCTGTTAGACAGCTATCATACTGAATACATATTTACTGTGAATGTATGCAAAAATGTATGGCATTAATAATGTATATCTAATTACATTAACTGTGAATGTTTTTCATTTTAATTAATTAATTAATAACACATTTTCCATAAAAAAGTTGATTCAAGAACAAATCTCTGTTATTAGATCAGTACTTTTGTTATATGACAATTATTGCTAAATTTGAAAGGTCTTTACCAGCTTTGTAAGTGAGAAATGAACTTCTGTTAGACAGCTATCATACTGAATACATATTTACTGTGAATGTATGCAAAAATGTATGGCATTAATTATGTAATTACCTTAACTGTGAATGTCTTTCATTTTAATAAATAAATAAAACATTTTCCATAAAAAAGTTGATTCAAGAACAAATCTCTGTTATTAGATCAGTACTATTGTTATATGAAAATTATTGCTAAATTTGAAAGGTCTTTTCTTTACCAGCTTTGGAATATATATATATAGCACCTTTTGCCATCCCATCTATACTGACAATCATTAACACTTAGATGTAATACATATATTCTACTGTTGGATGCTTATGATATCGTCACCCTTTCCAGTGATACACTTGAACACTGAGAATGTTTTTATTAACTTCAGACAATTTCATATACAAATGTGATCATACACCAAAACAGTTTTTAGAGATATACATTAATATAATAATAATTAAATAATAAATTATATTATAATATGAAATTATTTGTAAAATGATTGGGCTTTTATACTTTAGCATATTTAAATACTTGTTTTGTATAGTATTATTTCGTTTAGAAAGGCAATACAAAAGTCGGGACAGAGCTAAGTAACTGATGACATTAAAAGTAACTGCCCAGTAGTCCTAACACAAAATAACGGGAGAATGAGAATTAATGACCTTTTACTGTAAAGTTCGATGACACACGGCGCATTTGATGTAGCTCATTATAGAGTGGTCTGTGTGAAATTCACCTTCAGACATTTATTCTCTCAATTTTTTGTAAAATACAAAAGCCTTCATTCTGTCATTCAGATGCAATGCAAATCACAGTTCATCACATGTAAAAACTCGCGCGTGCGCAATGCATATTGGCCAGCCGTCTCTAGACGGTCTAGACGCCAAATGTCCTATTTGGGTTGCCGTCCGCAGTTGTCCAATATGGCGGTTATGGCTAGAAACAGCGCCTCAGTGAAAGGATCCGTCTTTTGTAAAACTCTCGCGAGAGTTTGGCTGAATGTCACATGGCTGAATGTTTACGTTTGGCAGGCAGCCTTTCAGTTACGATCGTTAACATCAGTGGGCCACAGCAACTGATGATGAGAAGCTAAACTATCTATTAATTATGTCAATTACAGGGAGTGTGATTGTTGAAATAGGGTGTTAGCGATCTTGCTGGTGTTCAAAATAGAATGACAACACTGTAGATCACCAACACTATGATTTATTTTTTATTCACAGGCAAGTCAACGTTGTCGCAGTAAAAGTCCCAAGATAGCTCCTGGTGCAATAAAATGTTCCCTTGCAGTGTTTTACTATTATGTCTGATGTTTCTCTATTAATATTGCTGCTGCATTAATGTGTATGTTGCATCATGTTACTGCTGTAGATGTGTTTCCGAGCCGCTCCGATTACAACGAGAGTTACAACGAGAACGTGACGTCATATTTACACTAGCGGGATCCTTTCTAGCCATAACCCAATATGGCGGACCATCTCGCACATGCGCAGTACCGATCGGGCAGGGGGACGATCTGCAGCTCTGCCCGATCTGCAGTGCCAAACATTTTTGCACACATTCACAGTAAATATGTATTCAGTATGATAAATGTCTAACAGAAGTTAAATCCATTTCTCACTTATGTAGTACAATGTACTTAACCCCAAATAAAAGAACCCAATAAAAAGAGTTGTTAAATAATAGTGAAGTCACGTTGTAATAACAATAACTCATCTCTCTCTCGTTTTATTTTTGAGCTTTGCCAAAAGCCACTGTGTCAATGTTGTCCTACTTGGGTTGCCGTCCGGAGTTGTCCCGCACATGCGCACTGCAGATCGGGCAGAGCTGCAGATCGGGTAGTGACACGAGAGGTTTCTCAATACTCAAATTTCCCCTCCTCGACTCCGCTCCTCGAGACTTGGTGCCACCCACAGGAGATGCGAGCGGAGGACTGAGGAGGGGAACCGAGGAGAGAGGAGTGGAAGCAGCAGGCGGTTAGAGAAATGAGAACTCCTCTCCTTTGAGGGGTCATTTTAAAGAGACGTCCATTAATGATGACAGGAGGCACAGCAGCACTCTGATGGACAGATGTGTTCATGACGGCATATATATATTTACTTTTAATGCATTGACAGTGCGGTATAATGAGACAATAACAGGCTACAGATGCGGACATATACACACACACACACATATATTTATATGAATATATACAATTTCAGAATCAAACAAGTAGAGAGCACTCTCATAATAACGTAACACAATCAGAGACTGGATATATCCCCCCCACTCTCTCTCTCTCTGGTCGCTCAAATAGGGAATTGAAATTACAGGCATAAAAAGTTGTACAAGTATTACAAGTAAGCATAGGACACCAAACCAACTGAGACCCGTCTGTCCGCCGCATCTACGCACTGTACAACACACACCTACACACTGTGCCACACACACACACACCTACACACTGTAACACACCTACTGCTCCTAAAGCATAATCAGGCTACAGCCGTTGTGTATTTTATTATGTGAAGCACTAAGTGGTCTTTGAAAAATATCGACTCTTTGTTTGTAGATATCTACTAAAATACAGCATACAAATACAGAAAGTAATGTAGGCCTGTTATACTGAGTGATATATATTTTACACACTGCTCTGCTTTCTGCACGGACCTCACAGCTCTTCTCACTGTAAACATCGCGTTGCGATGAAAGCAGACAGTTACTAAAATAATATCCAAGGGATGCATGCAGAGCTGTCATTGGCTGAGATAAGTCCGGCCGTGCGTCACGCCTCCATCGTTCCCGGAAATGCATCCGTGGAGGAGCCGTGGAGGATGCATCAGTGTCTCCTCGGTTAGAGCTCCTCCAGAGAGCCTCCTCGATGCTCGATGCTCGATGCTCTGTCCTCGGAGTGCATTTAGAGAAATGAGATGTCCTTCAAAATGGCGCGCTGAAATTCATTTCCGGGTCACTACCGGAGGACCGAGGAGTCGAGGAGTCGAGGAGGGGAAATTTGAGTATTGAGAAACCTCTAAAGACAACGGCACTTATCATGGCTGCCACTGAGGGACTTCCGGGTCATTTCACTCCGTTAGGAAGGTTCCTAAGCTAAATGGACTATTCGACTTCAGCCCATGTGTGTGCTTGGTGTGCATCACATGGATGACTAAATCATTGCTCAATAGAGAACCGCAGTGACGCGTCCAAAAACCCGGAAGTAAGTTAGCATTTTTAGCACTTCCGGTTCCTTCGTCAAAAAGCAATGCATTTTTTCCATAGGGTTCTGGAAAATAGTTTGAAATAAGGTCTGTGATTGACACAAATTTAAGAGATAAATCACGTTTTGTTCTACGACATTAAATACATCAGCAGTGACCCCACTGGTGATTTAGAATCCACTTCAAGACAATGGTACTTGCGTACCATGCTGTGAATGGATCTGGCCCTTCCTACATCCAGGACATGGTTAAACCGTACACCCCAGCACGTGCACTCCGCTCTGCATCAGCCAAACAGCTCGCTGCACCCGCACTGCGAGGGGGACCCAAGTTCCCGTCAGCAAAAACACGTGGGTTTGCTATCCTGGCTCCAAAATGGTGGAATGAGCTCCCCATTGAAATCAGGACAGCAGATAGCTTACACATCTTCCGACGCAAACTGAAAACTCATCTCTTTAGACTCCACTTCGAGCGATAGAATTACTAACAAAGCACTTATATACTAATAAAGGGCTGGCTTTCTAAATGCCAGTTGAGTAGCACTTGAAATGTTTGGCTCTATGAAACCTGATGTACTTATATGATTCTGTTTTCTTAAAGGTTGTATCTTCCTGGTCGAATGCACTTATTGTAAGTCGCTTTGGATAAAAGCGTCAGCTAAATGCAATGTAATGTAATGTAATGTAATGTAATGTAATGATTTTTGAAGAGTTTACGTCTCTGAAAAAGGGATGGTTGTTACCGAGTGGCTGAATAGAGAACCGCAGTGAAGCGTCCAAAAACCCGGAAGTAAGTTAGCATTTTTAGCACTTCCGGTTCCTTCGTCAAAAAGCAATGCATTTTTTCCATAGGGTTTTGGAAAATAGCTCGAAATAAGGTCTGTCGTCGACACACATTTGGGTCATTCTACAGAAAAGGTGGAATTTTATTTAACCTTTATTTAACCAGATAAAAAGCATTGAGATAAAAACTAATTTACAATGTTGACCTGGCCAAGAAGGCAGCAACGTTACACATAACACATAACACAAACATATAAAATACAGAGAACCTAACTAAGAAAACAAAAGACGAAAAAAGCAGTTACTACATTATGCACATTAGGACAGTAAGAAAGGCACTACTTATTACTGCAAGAGCAGCTGGTGGTAAGGACTTCTGACAACTTCAATTTAAAACAGGCTATAGAGACAAGTGCCGTCAGTTTGAGGCGTGATTGAAGGTCATTCCAAGACCGAGGACCATAATAAAAGAGACTCCTTTTTCCAGGAATCTGGGTGATACAAATCTGCTGAAATATATTCCTTCTGAAAACATCTAAAACCTGTTAAATAGCAATAACTAACTCTTAACTTGATGAATCCACAACAAGTAGAGCTTAAAGTATTTTTTTTTTTTTATTATTTTTATACTTTATACAATGCTTATTTGTATAGGAATGTCACTGGTGTTACGTGTTACCAGGAAGAAGAGTAACACCAGTGACGGTAACACCAGTGACAATTTGGAGAAAAACACTACCATTTTAACAAAATGGCTGCAATGTGTCAGACCAAATATGGCTTCAGTCAATATCAAAATCGTTGAACTCTTCAATACAATACATTATCCCATTCAAATGTTCACCCGTAGGGCTATGCAATGAGTAACACTAATGACAGACTTGAAAGACGCACGTAAAATTTGAAGATAAAATGACACCTTTAACAAACAAAGTAAGAAGTATCTGACTTTCCTTATGTCTTTGTCCACTGCACTGCCTCAAATGATCTCTTGTTACAGGAGGCACTTCAGAGACAGTACATTATTTCAAAATAAAAGCGTTTTGTGTAGCAGTAACACCAATGACGTAATTTTGGGTGACTGACATTTATTTGATATTATTAATAATAATTTGCGTTTTTTTTGTACCATTTCAGTGTTATATTTAATGCTTGTAATGTTATGTAAATATAAATTAGATTTATTTATTGAAAAATAAATCTTTAAATTAAAACTATAGGCTCCACTTCCATGTATGATCAAAGTGACAAGGCAGTTCCTTGAACTTGGCATTTTACATAAATTGCAATTTACGTATAAAACAATTTTTTATAAATCTTTTATTTAGTACCATTGCAAAGACAATCTCTATTTATTTATTTATTCAACACGTCATTACGCCTAACACGTAAACACTCCCGCTAAGTTTTTTCCCCCCTGTGTTCTGCTTGAAAGCAAGTACATGCCTATCTTTAGTATCTTTATATCTATATCTGACCATTAGAATCTGTATTTTTGAAATTGTCGTTTTTAACACCGTAGTTTTACAAATGATAGAATAATTAATTACCAGTGTTTTCCAATTTTACTCGGCAGTTCGTTTCGTTAGCTAATGTTAGCTAAAGCTAGCGCTACTAGTTAGCTACACAATGGTTTGTTGCTTTGCTCCGGGTTGCAGCCACAGGTCTTCGCATGAAATCGTTTCCCGGCCAATGTTTTCCAAAGGAGAGTCTGGATTCGTGCCATGAGGTAAGCTGACGTTACATTTTTGTCCATGTCACGGTGAAATGTAAATGATGGGTAGTGACTGTATCGCCGTTTTAGAGATGGCGCTGCTGAAAAGACCGCAACATAAGTAAAGATAATGAATAAATCCTATTCAAACCTGTGTGGCTTATATGATAAGTCTAATTAGTGCAAGCAGCATAACGTTTCATCATGTAACTAAAGATTGTAGTCAGTTTGACATATTGAACTAATAACAAATCACCTCTGGCTGGCAGAGAACTCTCTGCTCCATAGCTTCTCTTGGACGTAAAATCACATGTACATTTTACATTTATATTCAATTTAATATCCCATCCCTCACATACTTTTGTATATATAATAACTTATATTTTGTTTTTCTTGTTATGCTGCTGCAACGCAAACAATTCCTAAATTGGGATCAATACAGTAATATCTTATCTTAATTAATTAAGAAATATAACTATTATAATTATTGTAGCAGGTGACACCTATTTTCAATATGGATTAATCTACCATTTATTTCTTTAGTTCAATTTTCATCTATACAAATGTCAAAATAGTGAAAATGTTCACGAGACTTATCAAAGTGCAAGGTTATATCTTTAGATGTTTTGTTTTAGCCTATGTACTGTATGTCTTAATACTCTTATATGTGACTGGGTGACTTCCATGAAACTAATATTTTATATCTTCCCAAGAGACGAGCTGACAGGAAACCTAACACTCTAACAACCACAACATTGCAACATCCTCCACTGAATG
Organism: Notothenia rossii; assembly: GCF_949606895.1. NCBI lineage: Eukaryota > Metazoa > Chordata > Actinopteri > Perciformes > Nototheniidae > Notothenia > Notothenia rossii. Next base: position 68,022,524 of record NC_136907.1, read on the forward strand.
CATACGTTTAGCTGCCTTTGGCTTCTTCCACTGACAGGGGGTGTCAGTGCAGCTGAAATTGTGGATGGCAAAGATGGCTCATGCAGCAGCATGACTGCATTTCCATTCTCCACATGGGCATTCACATTTTGTGGAGAGAATTCCCTCTTCTCCTGTAGATACCTGTGGTGGTGGGATTGTTTTATTATTTAAAATATATTTACATTTGTAATGCCTTCCCAATTATCCCTTTAATTGTTTATAGCCTACTGTAGGTTTATTTCATGGATATTTCTGTGTTTTCTGGTGTGTAATATTTGTAATCTTGGGGCCTCTTCTCTTTAACGTCTACATGCTACCACTGGCTCAGATAATGAAGAACAACAAAATAAGTTACCATAGCTATGCGGATGACACACACATTTACGTAACCATTTCACCAGGAGACTATGCTCCAATTCAAACACTGAGTAAGTGCATTGAACAAATCAATGACTGGATGTGTCAGAACTTTCTCCAATTAAACAAAGATAAAACTGAGGTAATGGTTTTTGGAGCCAAGGCAGGACGTTTAAAAGTTAGCGCTGAGCTTCAGTCTGCAATGTTCAAAACAACAGATAAAGCCAGAAATCTAGGTGTAGTCATGGACTCTGACCTGAGTTTCAACAGTCACATTAAAACAGTTACTAAATCAGCTTACTATCACCTAAAGAACATATCTAGGATTAAAAGACTAAAGTCACAGCAGGATTTGGAAAAACTTGTCCATGCTTTTATCTTCAGTAGACTGGACTACTGTAATGGTGTCTTCACAGGTCTCACTAAAAAATCTATTAGAAAGCTTCAGCTGATTCAGAACGCCGCTGCTCGAGTCCTCACTAACACTAAGAAAGTGGATCACATCACTCCTGTTCTGAAGTCTTTACACTGGCTTCCTGTGTGTCAAAGAATAGATTTCAAAATACTGCTGCTGGTTTATAAAGCTTTGAATGGTTTAGGCCCAAAATACATTTCTGACCTCCTGCTAAATTATGAACCATCCAGATCTCTCAGGTCTTCAGGGACTGGTCAGCTTTCTGTCCACAGAGTCAGAACTAAACATGGTAAAGCAGCGTTTAGTTATAATGCTCCAAATATCTGGAACAAACTCCCAGAAACCTGCAGGTCCGCTGCAACTCTTACTACTTTTAAATCCAGGCTGAAGACTTTTTTCTTTTTGTCGCTGCTTTTAATTGAACTATTCATATCTTAGACTGCACTGTAACTTTTATCCATGTACTTTTTCTTTTAATCTTTATTTTATTAGCTTTTTTTAAATGTTCTTTTCTTAATGTCTTTCATTTTTTGTAAAGCACTTTGAATTGCCTTGTGTTGAAAAGTGCTATATAAATAAACTTGCCTTGCCTAATAAAGATTTCATGTGACACATAAAATGGATTTGTTGATGGGAATTAATGTGAATGAATTAACTCTAGGTTAACAGTCCTCTTGCTATCACTAGTCACCGACACTATAAACCTTGTCCCTCATGCTAGCCCTGAAAACACCGGTAAGCACACCTTCATCTAGGCTGCACTGTTTTACGTGTCCTGACTTGTAGTGGTTCTCTCCTCTATCTACACTCTTCTTGTCATCTTTGTAAAACGATATCAGACTGGTAATTGACACAGCCATGACTTCTAGTTAAATTCAGTGTGGCTAAAATGTAAAGCTTTGTTAAAATATGCAAGCGCGCGAAAGTCAAAGTCAGCTTTATTGTCAAAAATTCTACATGTGTTATACATCCAAAAATATCGAAATATCGTTTCCCAGTGTGACTGTATACATAAAACAAAACAAAAAGGGACTAGATAAACGTGGTATACATTAAACAAAACAAAAAGGGCCTAGATAACCGGGGTATACAGTTTAAAATGTTAATATATTTAAAGTGTTCAGTTTCATTGCAAGTCAGTTGAAACGATCTTAAGTTGGCGTGACGTTGAAGTCGTGCGACCCTGCTGCTGTACTGGCTTGTAGTTTGTCTATAGCATAACGTTAGCATTTTGCTTCTGGCGTCTAGATTTATGATTCAAAAATTATAAAAGTAGGGTTGACATGTGGAGATTATCCCGCTGAACAAAACGTGATACCTCTCTTAAATGTGTGTCAACAACAGACCTTATTTCGAGCTATTTTCCAAAATCCTATGGAGAAATTGCATTGGTTTTTCACGAAGGAACCGGAAGAAATTTACTTCCGGGTTTTATGACGCGTCACTACGGTTCTCTATGACCTCTGACTCAGCCTGCAGCCCACATAAACAAAAAAATGACTTACCGAGTAATAATGAACACATTTGTAGTCGAGACCTGCATTTCCCAAGCAAAAAAGCTATCTTTTTCATTTTCAGTTTTGGCGAACATGTTTATTTACTGGGTAGGCTACCTGTAAATATCCCACATGTAATGATTGCATTTGAGTCAAATATGATGTCAAAAGTGGACATAAAAAGTTTGCAGCTACAGTAGCTGTGACTTTTGAGATATTTTCACCCCATTTTACAATCATGATGCAGAGTAGAAACATGACAGTGAGCAGTTTGCCTGCTGTAGAGAAGTTCAGTGCAATTAAACTTTCAAAGGATAAATCACTAGGGTACTCTAGTAAGTTACAACTCCGAACAGGGTTAGAAAGACACAAAACAGGAAACTGTCTTTGGTCTTTTGGTTGACTCTTTAATTACTTTGTGCTTTTTATGTTTAGCACGATAATAATAATAATAATAATAATGTCCCACTCATGCTGCACAGACTCCCATTGTTTTAAACCCACATAACTTTATTTTGAGCTCAACTCAAATTGCCACAGTTTCCAAAAAATAACAAATCTGTCAGCTTCAATTAGATGTAAACCTCATCAAAAGAGGAAATCATGAAAAGGCCTAAAGAATTTTCCATTTCAAGTAGCTGTGAAAATGTCACCTTGGATTTCCTTGAGCAGGCCTATGTGACAGGCAGCTATGTGATATTTTGCACAGCCTGGAAACATGTTGAGCTAACTTCGAGGCTATTAAAGACGCAATCTATTTAGAAAAGTGCCGGCAGGCAGTTGGCTTATACCTTGAAGCGGGGAAAACACCTATAGCCAGAGCCGGCCCGACCCATTAAGCGACATAAGCGGCCGCTTAGGGCCCCGCAGCCACTAAGGGGCCCCCTTGCATAAACAATAAATCTCAGTACACCGTCGCCGTGATAAGTATGTTTAATTAATTGTGTTAATATGCCTAGATTGCCTGCTCTCAAAGTCATGTATTATATTATTGACTCAATAATATAATACATTAACCGTGCTTTACCTGAATCTCATCATGACACTAGAGAGGACGGCAGGATTGTAATTTCCCGTGTTCAGTGAATGCAACATAGGCAAGACACCAGACCAACCAGAGAGTTGAATGGAAATACACATCTGTCTTATTGGCTCACAGGTACCCAGTGGCGTCGCCTGGCCTGGGCATTCAGGGCTTTAGCCCCGAATGTTTTTTCCCGGACAATTCTCCCTCAATAATATAATACATTGACCGTGCTTTACGTGAAATTCATCATGACGTGACCATCATGTCGACCCTCCGGTTCGCGTCGGGCCGAACCACGCCCCTTAGCTGTGATATAATGAGCATATACCACGGCCTGTCGCGAGCTATTGCTTAATTATAACATAATGAGAGACGTTCTGCAGTAAGGAGGGGCGTTTCACCAACGGACGAAGAAAAATCTGTTTACAGTTCTGTTTCATATGGGTGTTGAGAGATGTATCCATAGATCTCTTCATTTTGCCCTTAAAGTGCACCAGATTGATGCTTTTAACTGCAATATTTTAAAAAAAAATCTTCCCGGGGGAGCTTGCCCCGGGACCCCCCTAGAGGAGGTTAGGTCCACGGTGTTTACATGTTTATTGATACAATATGTGTGCTTATGCTAACATCATAAGACAAAAGTTGGTTCTGTGTTGTGTGTAGTGAGAACGCGCTAGAGTGAGGGGGGCCCCCAAGCCAAACTCGCTTAGGGCCCCCATAAGTCTAGGGCCGACCCTGCCTATAGCCTACCAGCATTCAGGCATTTTGTATAATTAATTAATTGTTTTATTTTAGAGGTAATCATTCAAATCAATTTTTTTCCCACATTACCGTAGTAAGAGAAATTAAATTAAACATTAAGGAAATATTGCAAAACACAAGAAACATTAATTAAAATAAGCAAAATACAATACAAATAAGAATGAAATCATATTCAAAATAAGTCCAATATATCTGGATAAAAATGTGTACAATTCCCACGACGCCAGCCTCTAAAGAGACATGGGCAACCTGTCGGAAATACGCCGTCTAGCCACATTTTTTAACCGTTTAAGATACCGTTTAAGTTACCTTTTAAAGTTACAGAAATATACATAGAAAGAAAGAAAGGTTTTCTATTATTTTTATTTGAGTTTTACCTCTTTTGTTTGATTTGTTTTGACTATTGTAATGGCCAGTTTTCTTTGTTGAATGTGAAAATAGTTTATTTTATTTTGAGTGAACGGTTGCAACACATCACCGGAGGCCAAGCAAGTCATCCAAACGTAAGTACAACACATCCTATTGAAGGAAACGCGTTAGAAATGCCTGTAAAAGGCGTCGAAGTGGCTTGGATAGAAAGCAAGGAAGACAGAGAGCTCGTGTTCCTTTTCAAGTCTTTATGCTAAGACAAATGTAGATTGGTCTTCCATCCCAGCTCTCGCAAGAAAGCAAATAACGCTTTGTTAAGTTAAATTAGGAGCAGAATACATTATGAAGGCAAAATAATAAAACTGTGATGACTTTATACGTCCTGGTTTCAGCTGACCCTGCATTAGGGAAATTAACTTAATTTATTTTATAAAAGATAAGAAACCAATTTTAAAGAGCATTGATGTCAGAGACTTTGTGCCCTTCAGATATTCCCAGGCCGTGACCCTACAGCTAGACAATCATTCAGTGGTGACGTCACTGACGTGTTCGTTTTACACAGTAAATACAGAAGAACTGTGTGAGTCACAGAAACAGACTGAGACAGTGATGGGCTATACAAAGACAGACAAGATGACAACAACAGGGAGAAAAGGAGGCTGCAGTCAGTAAATCTTGCCTTTCATGGACTATGAACGCTCCTACATGCAGATGAGATTACAAAGAAATGACATCACCGCCTCAGCCTTGGCAATAACCAAAGACAAGCACACATTTTGGTGATAGAGCACACATACCATGTCATCAGCCGTATTCCTCCAGGGTTTGGAGACCGATTAGGACATCATCCAGTTCTGTGTCTGAATCTGTGGGGGACTGTCAAGTTTAATGCCAAGAGTAAAGCGATGAAGCCATTTGTTTAAATCTCACATGTAGCTCCTTCAGAACCGAGGCGATGCATTCATTATCATTGCTCTTTCTGTTCTTTCTAATTACCATCTTCATCCTAATCAGTACTCTTGGGCTCCTCTGTCTGTGACCGTCTATTTCCTTCTATCTGGCTCTCTTCAGAACTCGTATTTTGTATCTGCAGTGCCAGTCCAGCTTTAATATGAATTGATCTCATGTGTGCTGTGATTACATTTTGCCTTCCCGTTTGAACATCTTATCTGTGGTCATGCAGTCATAGAAAAGAGGATTATTGTGTATTTGCCTTTTGGATAAAGCAACAGTATTAAACCCTAAATGCACCAAAAAACCCCACCTGAGTCCCCACCTGCATTTGTGATCTGCCCACTGCCAACCCAGAACATTGTAATGTGCAAACAGGGTCTCTGACTTTGTTTTGCGTCAAGAAAAATCTGAAAAAAATCTGCTTAAATCAATATGTTTTTATTAAAAAGGATCAACATTTTTTCCTTATTGTTATTTCAAAATGATGTTGTTGCTATCTCTACTCAGGATCTTCCTCTCACCTGCAAACCAACAGCTTTTTAGAGGGACAATGTTTCCTGACTTTCATGTAATGATTTCATCCTGAATGTTTCACACTGGGCTGCAAACAGCATCATCACACAGTGTTGACACTGTGTGATGATGCCTATGCAGGGGCCAATTATAGACGATATACAGTGTGATCTCTACTCTGACCCTTACTTATAGCCCGAGGCTCCAGGTGAAACATCAATGAAATGAAGCCTCTCCACCAGAGCCTTATTCTCAGAGGAGCTCAGCGCTGCAGAACGCTCTTGGAATCCTTATTACTTTAATAGTGGAGAGTGCAAGTTGATGCAGTGCGTTGAGTTAAGTCTAGATATGTATTACAGTTAAATGGACTAAAGCGTGGAAGCTGTAAACAACCATGACCCACATGGTGACTGACTCTGATTCAGTCCATACCTTTTGGCCCAAGATGTTTCTCTTATAAAACAATCTCTTGTGTTTGTCGAGGATACGTTTTTTTTTTTATCAGACTACCTGTTGCTGTGCTCAAGATAATACATCTTTAAAGCTTTTCTCTCCTCAGAGCTAAAACGTGAATTATATTCATCACAGGCTTTTTCCATCTTTTTGAGCAGCTCATCAAAATACTGTATAATGTATGATACTGCTTCACAGATGATTCACTCCCTGTTATGTTTAATATGTCAAGAGAAAATGAGGATTTATATTCTCGGCGGCCAAAACAAACGAAAAGCCACATCCCATCAAACACCCCTGTAGGTTTGATCCAGGACTAACTACAAATAAATACTTTATGTAACTTAATGAAATGCAGTCATTGAAACGAGGCAGACTGTTCAAAATGCGTCTCTTCCCACTATTTTGCTCTGCTTTACTTCGTTTGAACATTCAAGTTTTGGTATACTTGTTTCAATCACTCGCAACCAACGTCATTGTTTGTGTTGCATTTAATCATCTTGCATGTCGTCCAGCGGGTGAGTAATGAAGCTTTAGGATGGCTTTTTGGAGGAATAATTGTTTCACTTAAGCCTCAAACTTAACACTTCAGATGTCTCAGAATGTCTTGCTGCTGCACAATGTTTGGGACAATATTGCCTTTTTATAAAGAGTTTATTTTGTGATAATTGCTTTACTTCACTGTCCCTTAAATCAGTATTTCTTGTTTGTGCACATATCTGTCAGTGCTTGGTAATACTGATGAGTTACGATGTTGTTGATCCTGTTGTTGGTTTCAGGGTGTTGCACTCCCTCTGATTTGCCAATTGGTGATTGATGGTGGTCATGCCGTCTGACTGCTTGCTTATTTATGCTTGTATGCTGCTGTGAACAACCAATGTGCACAATGTGTGTCTAACTAAAAGGAAAGCAGCCTCTGAATTTATGGATGTCCATCCTTTACATTTCCCGAAAACTGTTCATTGAATCAACTTCATAGGTTGTTATACTGAGATCTACAGTTACTTATTGTTAAGTAGTGTGTTATGTAGTGAATTGAGATAAAACCCCTATTTACTGTTTCTCTGTTAAAGGTATTTTCCCGTGGTAGGTTTGAGTCCTATTGGTTTAGTGTCATGGCTCTTCGGCCATAACAAAAACATGAATGGACACAGTGCATGAGGGTCAATTAATATAATAAAGCAAACTTATAAAGAAATATTTACCAATATGAGATGTGTAAGTCTGTGACATCAGTAGTGTTGATGTGAATTTGTGAGCATAATGTATTGCAAGGTGTTATAGGCAAAAACCAATGACAAAGGCCAAACAGGTAGCTGCTCTCTGGCAAAAGAGAGAGAGAGCAGCTCTGGATCAGGGCTTTTAACATCGGGAGCGCAGCAACCATGTGTTTTCAATCAGGCGCTCTCATGATTATGAAGGGAAGACCATCTATTTCTATTTATTTTGCTGTTTTTTAACAGGGGCAGGTCATATAAGATTTTTTTTCTTCTCCCTGCTCCTTTTCGCTCAATGGTGTGTTTGTAGAGACATGTTTTGTTGGCAATTATCGTACATTGGGTTTTACGTACCATGAGCGGGACACATACAAAATTAAATTAAATTAAATGATGATCCGTGTTAAGACAAGAAGGAAATCAGGTAACAACTATTAGAACCGAGAAGTTAGGCAGGGGTTGTCACGTTGGTATAATCTGAACTTGGGGTACTTTTACAGAAACGTACACACAAATGGCTGGGATACTTATTTCCACCACCCTTGCCCACTTGCTGCTAACAGCTGCTTTATTTTATACAGCTTTCACCCTTCCCTCATGGCATCCATCTGTAGCCATTTCCCTGAGGTTAAAACACTTAGCCTTATCAATCCTTATTTATTTTGTGCTAAGCTTGGCATTTGCTTGTGGATGATCATGAAGTCAAGCAAAAATGTTTTCCATTAAACACAAGCTTGACTATATCTATGAGCTTTAATTCTAAGATATCAGTAGTATAACAAACAAGCAAAACTTACAAAGGTCACTAAACTAACAGAACTAAGAAGACAAAACGTCTCGCATACAGATCCACTCAGGTCAGAGAGCACAGCCATGAGCTTTCTCTGAGTTTTGAGAAGCATACTTTGCACACTGGAGCCAATTAAAGTGCCTCAAATTGCCCTCAGACTGTGTGTTGTTTATCTCAGCTCAACACTCATTAAAAATATTTCAAAATACCAGGAATACTCGATCTTACCTACAAATATCATTCGTTTTGTGTCTAGCTATTTAATTTTGATCTTTTGCTTTAATTTTCACATTCAAATATTGTATATGTCTGGATAATGCAACCTGTACGCCGATATGGCATCATTAGCGTCTTTACAGATTTGTCTCATCACACATTTTTAAGTCTAAAAACAGACATTGAACATTTTATATTCGATAGTATGAACCAGTTTAATCACATGTGAGGAATAGTTTCTATAAATCAGTAAAGATTTACGGGCGGAAAGTCTCCTCTAATTAATGGAAGTTGAAACCTCATGCTGGGTTTGGCTTTGAGGCTGTCACAAACAAACTTGACACACACTTTTAAATGATTTATTGTTGCATTGAACACAGATTGCACTTGCGACACGAACACAAACACACACAAACAAACACACAGCTCATGCAGTGGTTTCTCTCACATTGGGAAGATGACCCGTTGTCACGCGAACCGGCTTCTCCTTACAGCTGCGTTGTTACAGCGAGAAATACTAATGGCGCACTAATGATACGGAGCCTTTTGTATGTAGCTGGTATTTATTAACACTTCCACTGGGAAAGCTGTATGTACCTATGAAAAAATGAAGGATATCTATTTGTGGTGTTCGTGTGATTGCGGATGGTCTTTGCACCCTTGGGCAAAATGTGAAGATTTTGTGTGCTGATACAACAAGCAAAAACAGATATGACTCATGGCTAAAGAAACATCACGCAACTCATTATGGTTAACTTAAGCACATATTTATTTCCTTTTCAGTACCTTTGGTAATATATTCTTGTAATCAGGAATAAACTCATTAACAGGATTAATTGAAGAAGGTGAAGTTTCCGGCTCTAAGTGATGCTGTGCAAAGAAGCTCTTGCATAATGATTAGACATTTATAAATAATGTAAACAAAAGGGCTCAGTCAGTAAATACAGGTTGGAACAATGCTCTGGGGTTGTTCATAGACACCTTGATGTGGTGCATCATTTCTTGATGAACAAATGAATTTGGCTGCCACAGACAATGAAGGAGTGACGAGAGCAGAGATAAACATATCGTACTTACTAAAGAAAAAATAAAACCTATTTATCTAGATGATCTAGTTTGAATATAAGTGGAATATACCACCCAGCACTGGATATTCAAGCAGTTGCTTTTCCAAGCTGAATACAGGCTGAAGTTAGTATCCTCCATATTTAACTTGTACATGCTCTGAGGTAAACAGCAATACAAAGTGATAGGAGGCTAAAAGAAACTCTAAAGCACACAGTCTGAAATTAAATTGAGTTTGTTTGCAATAACTGTCATCTGCAAGATATTATGAGCATTAAACAGCAGTAGAAAACGTTTTTATCCAAAAAAAAAAAAAATGTCAAGGTTACATTTTTCACCAAGACAAGTAAAAGTGCAGTCCATTAACAATCACAATGGCTTCAATGACACCCTAATGAATCTTACTGGAACATTTCTAACACCTGGCGTAGAGAGTACAACTGGAAAAACTCTGCTCCTGTGATCTTCTAGTAATACACAACCAACAGAAACAGATTTCCTCCATCACAAGCGTCACAGTGAGAAGTTCAGACAGGATTTGTGGCTACGTTTATGTGCGTCCTGTGCTTCCTCATCTCTGAAGAATGTCCTTGATGGGACTTTGTGGAAAAAGTCTAAAGAACATTCTGAGCAGTAAAGAAATAATGGCACCCTCAGCTGAAGAAACTAAGTAATAAAGGAACAGACGCAAACACTCGACTTTATAGTGCTAAGGCAAACATAGACACATACACATTTTTGGTGTACATTATGTAACCCTCAATAGTTATCAAATCTTTTGCGGTTTCTAGAAGGCCTAACTCCGGTTCCTGCTGAACTGAGCCAGTGTTTGTTTAACATCAAACTGTTATCAGCTCAGTAGGCACAGGAGATTGAGCCCAGGCACCGTCTCCCCCCCACCACAAGGGGAAGCAAAACCAGATATACTGCAGACTATAAGGACGTCTGGACATAACAAGAAAACCCAGACACTGTCTCACTTACCTCAACAGCCAGTAGCCTATCCCTAAAATGCATTACATTCATCTTCTAAATTTGTTAACTGTGCTTTTTAGTACATTTAGTGAACCAGAACTTTGAATCATCAAAATAAAACAACCATTGTCAACACCACATTTGATATTCAATACACTACTGTACAGGAGAAGGCTGAAATATAAAGGACACATTTGCAATACACTCAAAAACAGATACCACTATAGCCACTATACCAATATTGCAAATAATACAAACATTTTTTCACTAATTTCTGCTTTTGCATTCATATTCATTTGAATTATTTGGCTCATGTTATTTGATAATGTTTGTCAAAATCATTGTTGCGCTGTAAAGCTTGCAAACATTACGAATAAAACAGCATAGTAAGACAATATTGTGTTACATACAAAAAGGTAAAAAAAAAGTATGATTATAACGTTGAATGAAAGGAACATTCAAAAACAAATATTAAACATGAAATCAGAAATTTGGTTTAAGGCCTAATGAACATTATAACCTCTTAATTGGGAAACACTTAAAGGGGTCCTTAACACAAAACTACACGCACGCTTGCTGTTAGCAGCATTGTTTGGTCAATCACCACGGGCATTTACCAAAGTCTCTTTCACTTTTTTCCCTACATACCAAACATGGGTAACTGCCTGCACACACACATGGATAAACACAATCAATGCTCTGCTTTCACGACCACCCGGACAGTAAATGAGTGAAGGAATCACAATTACATCGCTACTTGTTTTCCTGATGGGACATTTCCTGTACTTCCTTCCTGAATGAGTCAGGCCTCACTTCCCTGCCTCCTTCTCTTACACATCTCTCTTTATCAGGATCCTCGTCTTCTTATTCTTCTCTCAGCGTGGACCAATTACGCTGTTTTTCCAACGTCTGCTGTCAAGAAAAGACACAAGGGGATGTTTAGGGAATAAATAAAGCATATTTTGAGCCGCCCTGTTGCTAAGAAATACAATACAATATGTGTCACAAACAAAACGTATGTCTATTATACAGGAAGTATAAACCTAACCTGTTTGCACTGTTTCTTTCTGTTTTTCTGTTTTATTGTGTTGCACTGTTGGAGGAGACCTAAGATTTTCATCGTCATAACTACACTGTAGCTATGTACGTATGACCAATAAAAGCTGTTCTCATTATTGGTGAGAATGGTGTGGGAATTTCAATCACAAATCCAATGTTCTATGTTCCCTTCCATGAAATGATGCTGCTTACAATTCTCTTAATTGGATGGTAGTAGTGTATTATCTTTAGAAAAACCTTTATTGTCATGGTTACAGCTGTAATAATGGTGGTAGTTAAAAGCTGGAAATGCTTGTGAGGAGCGGAACTTAGCCACTGTGAACACAGGCTTCAACTGAACTGTTCACGGAGCAAGCTAAGTCCTGCCCCTCCATCAAACTCTGGACAAACACATACTGAAAGCATCCGGAGGATTACAGGAGTCCTTTTGATAAGTGTGATTATTCGTTTTCTTTCTGAGAGTCCGATGAAAAGATTGATACCACTCACATGTGTGCATGGTAAGCATTAAGCTACATCAACAGCCACTAAGCTTAACCTAGCTCAGCAGCTAGCCTACCTAGCAAAACATGTCTTTCAGAACAAAAAACAATGAGTCTGTGATATGGGAAGGTATTCATAAGAAGACCTAGCTGTTAATACATACCAAAAATACTCTTAAGAAATAATGCATCAAACCCAAAATGTTAAACTATAGTCTGAATTGAAATGTTTCTCAAAAACATTAAGAAAAGGATTAAGATTTCCTGCAGGGCAGCCTTCAGGTGTTGGAGACTGGTGTGGGTTTCAGCTGTAGCTGGTTGGAAATCCCTGGCAATGTGATTTACATGACATCACAACCAAATCACTCTGCCAGGAATCCCTCCAGCTAAACCAACAATTCGGTATGTTTTGGCAGGACGAGAAGGAGGAGTAGGGGAAGGAGAAGAAGAGGGCAGTGAGAGAACGACGAGCAGAAATACAGAAAATGATTCATGTTGTGCTGAAAGAAGGTTACAGGTGAGGGCAAAAGAGAAAGGGTGCTGGCTGTAGGTGTCTATCTGGGCACACATCAGCGTGGCAAAGCACATTTAGTCCCTCATCACTTTGTAATTATGAGAAACTCTCACACACACTCAAAATGTTACGATATGCACACACAAACACCACGCATGCTTCTGAGCAGAATTTTCTTTCATTGATGCACCTGGACAAACAACATTTGATGTCCCTAGGCTGTCATTAATAGTTAGTACGTAGGCAGGTGTGTGTGTGTGAGTTGTGTATGAGTGATGGTCATAGAAATCCATCCGTTTTCCATCAGTTTGCTTTCTGATGGCAAACCTGCACTTAAAGCAGACTTGTTTGAAAATGTTGAGAAATGGGATGATGAAGTTTACATGAAAAACTTCCTTACCGTAGTAACCACATTCACTATGTTCTGTAGTCCTGCATACCAAAATACTTATACTTGCCCCTATACAGATAAGTAAGATAAGAAATAAGATGTTACTGAATATGTGAATTCTTATACTATTGGTCTGAAATACAAACCTGATAGAAAGTGGCTGGCTTGCTCAAACAGACCAAGGTAACGGGAACTGTTAGGTCAACGTGACATCACAACGACAATTCCCCTGAGGTGATTGGAAGGTTATTGAGATCACATGTTGCGCAGGGTTAGGGTTTGGGTAATCAAGAAAAGAAAGCAGCTTGTTTCCCCTCTTGGCCAATCAGTGTGAAACAGAGTCTTTGTTTAGGGCTCAAGACACGTAGATAATTGTACACCCCATTCTGTTCCCTACTCGAATGCACTCCTCATTTCAGCTGATAGTCAGCCAGAGTCTCTGGACAAATAGACCTTTTTGAAACTTATTTGATCGCCTAGCTTTTTTGATTGAGCCTCTGTAAGCCTGGAAAAAATAACACATTTCTAGGTCTCACTAGGTTACCTGCATCGTGGCAAATGTATGGAACATATTGAGATTCACTGATGTGTAAGCTGTTTAGCAGCTGGTCTCTTAAAATGATTATATCCTTAACCACTATCTTTATAACCCTGTCATTGAGCCCTTTCTTGTATATAGAGATAGATTTCCCTCCTTTTTTTCACACAATGCAGAATAATTGGTTGCAAAATGCTTCTTTTCACAAAGCATTTGAGCTGCCTGTAAAACAGGAGAAGCACACTAAAGAGCTGATGCAGTTAAGCAGCAGCAACATCAAAAAGGCATCTTATATTCTGAATTAAACTCAAATGATGATTCACATTTAAGAAAGTAGCTCTAAGACCTTCACAGGTTTTGAAACAAGCGGTCATTATTGCGTTATTATTATGCTTAACTGTAAGTAAAATAACGACTATCGCCTCCTTACAATGAAAGGACACATGGGATTTGACTACCGGGAAACACTGTTGACATGCTGCATCCCAGAATCGGGAGCAAAGGGGAGCATGTTGTTGGCTTTTGCAAATATTTATCTTAACACAGCGTTTGATTAAACAGAAAATATGAGCAACCGATCCAGAATAAACAAAAGACTTCCTCTCCCGCTGACACTGATATTCTCAGTGACATGTTTCTGTTGCTGCTAGTCATAGCTTTCGAAATTGCTAATGCAGATTTATTTAATGATAGAGAGACTTTGCTTTAACCTACGAAAAGGGCTAAATGGGTGGTTTTGTAGGTTTTTGGGAAGAGTTCTCTGAAGGCTCATCTTGAAGCAAACCAATGCATTAAATACAAAAATAAAACAAGCAGGTACATAATGGCAACCAACATAATCAAAAAAGTAATTGTGTTATTATTGGTGCAGTCGGGGGTCTTAATCACATTTCCCTTTTTCTCGAAATTCCTATCGTGGAACAAATCTCAAATGAGAAAGTGTGTCTGCTTCTGACTCTGTTGTGTTCATTTGAAACCTGTGTAAACAATCCTGCTATTGATATCTGTCTCTTTTGGTTTCAGTGCTGCAGTAGTTCCCGACTACCTCAAACCTTTTTGTGCTCTGGCACATTTATTTGGATTCACAGCTGGATGAAAACAATAGCCTTAAGCTAGTATGTTTCAGGTCTCGACTTTGACAGCCATTCACACAAACTCAATTGCTGGGTGCTCTCTGCCTGTCTGCATCCCTGCTCCCATCTCCCTTGCACCCTCTCCATTTGTAACCGCCAATCTAAAGTGGTATTTCTGGATAGGGATGTGCACTAATGCAGTACCAGTATACTAATGCAGTACCAGTATACTAATGCAGTACCACTCTACCGCATTAATGCTGGAAACCTGCACACATGGGCTTGAGCCTGTACTTCCATCCGCAGGATTTTTTGGGACACCCACACCAAAACAAAGCGAAAGTACATCAATTTATAAGCTGGGAAAAATAAAAGTAACCCAAATTTTAACCCCAAAGGGTCGATCACATGTTTCCAGAAAGTCACATGAAAGTATTAAAATAAAGTCTTACATTTCAGCCAGTATGAAGCTTGTTCACTCCTCGTCTGTTGCTGCCCCCCAGCTTTGGCTGTTTGACAGCTAAATGAGCAACAATTGGCCTGGCGGAGCTCCAGCCCGCCCAAGCCACTCAATAACAGCAGGAAGTACGTTCATGACTAATACCCTCCACTCGTTCTTTTCTGTTCTCTCTCATTTTCCATCCTTCACTCTCCACGCTACACATAAGAATGAAGGCACAACTTTGTCCATCCCAACCCCTGAAAAAGTTATAGAAGGTGATGAAGAATATGGGTTCCCAAAGTGTGGGAAGGTGAGCCTCCCCTCAGAGAACATAATCACAGCCGCGCCCCCCCTCCCAATTATTATTGCTATTATTATTATTGTTGTTGTTGCTATAATGCAGGGGTATTCAATTGCATTTCAAAGAGGTCCAGTAAGAGAACATTTCATAAAATGCTCTGTTTTCGCTACCTTTCTATTTTTTGATTGGCTGAGCGTCACCTCCTTAAAACATTAAACAATAGCTTTTTTAAACCTCTTTATCTTTATGTTTTAAACATGTTGAGGTTAAGGATGGCAGCTTCCTCATACGTTGCACTCGGAGAGAAATAGTTGAGACGGAGATGTCTTTAGCAGCAGGGAGGAGTAATGTTGTGAGGTTTACCTGCCTTATCCGTAACGCCACTCGGTATGATGCTTCGGTTGCCTTTTTATTCACAGTGCTAAATGTGTCAATGACATTTTTCTGTGACTGCAATTCCTTGAGCTTCCGGTCAAAAAACTCCTGTGGCTTGGTCACCAAACATGGGTGTTTCGTCTCAATATGACGCCGGAGTTTACATGGTCTCATACTGTCATTAGCTAGCAACTCGTTGCAGATAACACACTGTGGCAGTGGAGTGTCATCAGGACCGGTCCATGAAAATCCTAGCTTCAAATAATCATTGTCATACTTCCTCCGTTTTCTGACAGGCGCTGTCTCCTCTCTCACTTTAGGTAACTTCACAAAAAATCTATCCATACTTTGCCGCTCGCATAAAGTTAGCTGAAGTTAACTAGCTAGATTTCACTGTTTCTCTTAATTTTTTTCTGGCGGCTGCGCCTCCCTTGAAGCTCTCTGGCGCCCCCCTCACACTTTGGGAACCCCTGGAAGGGACTAAATTAGGGTGTTACGTTTGTTTAATCTTCAACTCATGAAAGATTAGATTTACTTGAAGACAGAAAACCACTTTGAATCAGGCTTCAGAGCTTTAACAAAGGCAATCCCATGACATTAGAATCATTCTTCTGAGACCGTAAAAGGAAATCAACAGAAGCCACCATCAGCCACTGTATCCGAAATATTCTCTCACCTTAAATGCCTCAAAGACATGGAGATTGCGACAGCCCCTGAAGCCTGTCTGCTTGGCTATCTCAGCTGAAAATAATAATTGAATCCCTATCGGAAAGGGCTGGCATGTGCTTTTGAATGACAGTTAAAGTATGCAGAAAATTGCTCTCTCTCGCTGGTAGAAAGGTATGTTTGAAACTGTGATGGCTCCGATTTAAAAGACACCCAAACATCACCATCTGCCACCTGAAACTGGGAATGCATTACCCCGACGCTCCACACAAAGATTGGCCTCATATATGGGAGCCCATAACAATCTCTACTCCTCCTCAGCTTACCTTTTCCCTCTCTAAAGCTAACGCCTAGGGTCCTTCTCTTGTGATTACCCCGTGATTTTACAGCCTCAGCTGCAGTATTTTGGCTAGACACTTTTTTTGGGTCCAAGCCAAGGAGTGGACACACATGATTGGTCAGGGTCTGTCTGGGCTTACACATGGTTGGTTTATCCTAGTTTGACCTGCGGGAATGTGCTAAAAAAAATAATAACTGCAGCTACTGTATGTTCAGATCGCCACTTTGCTCATATTCACTTTTAAGGTTTGGATGAGGTTTTTGTAAGATGATCTTTCGTCAACATCTAAAGCTTCCCTCCAGAGCTGATTGTTAATCAGTGAGTCAGTCAGTCAGTCAGTCAGTCAGTCAGTGCAGACAAAGCACTGCGTTTTCGTGAACCTAAGGCAGGGACAAGTTGGCTTTGTGCCCGAGACATAAAGAGAGGACAGACTGATAGGCAGGAAGAGGGGGAGAGTGGGCAGAGGGGCAGACACAGGAAGAGAGAATAGAGGGAAGTCAGAGCGAGAAGACATGACGTATGAGCAGACAGAGAGACCGTAGCAGCTGCAGAGGCCGAGAGATTTGACTTCAGATAGCCTTCAGCTACTTTTCCACAGCAGATTTAAAAAACAGTCATAATCCAGCCTGCATTGCTCGAAAAGATTATCCATGAATTCTCCAGTAAAGTTAATAATACAAATCCCATTCTGTGCATATCAGTCAAAGACTCCAACATTACTTCTACATCATGTTCATAATAGTTCCCAACCTTTTTGTCAAATGAACATCCCCCGCCGTGCCAAATGAACTCAATTAGTTTTTAATGGACTCCATTTTGTTCCAGCCATTAAAGCTTTTCAACCATTTATTCATCATTTCTTGAACAGTCATTAAATTATATAATCATTTTATTCTCCATTTTCACCAAGTTAAAACTTTAACCAACTTAAGTCCTAATATAACACATATTCATTCATTTTCAGTATTTTAACTCTATAAATGCCAACAAATAATAATAATAATTTCAATACACACTCAATTAATAAACTACTTTACAATATTTTCAATATATCCTCTGGCAACTGTATAAGTACCTCTAGTCACAGCTGTACACTAAAGCATGGTGTGTTAAATACATAAATTAAACTATTGTATTTCATTTGACTGTCTCTGACTATCTTATTGACCATCTCAGACGAATAAACTGCTCCAAACATTTTCTTTGATCTTTAAGAAAGAAAACTTCACTGTGTAATTAAAATTCAACATTGTGAGATTGGCTTTTCCTGACATGTGCACTTCAAATGGCACACAATGATTCAATAATAAAATACATGGACTCTTCTGGAATTCTTTAACAATTGAATCAGAACATTTCCCAAAAAAGCTAGACCTTTAATGATAAAGGCTTAATGGTCAGCATATGTGTAAAACCAAATGCAAAGGCCTAAAAATAAGACTAATTACATTTGCCTGTGAAATAAATCAAAAAAACAATTTAGTTGAGGTTTGGCCAGTGCAGCCAAATCACTTCTGCAGAAACTCCTTTCCCACTAAATCTATTACAGGCCAACGGATCTGGATGCAAACCAGCCCTTAAGGACCCCTTAACTTTATTTACTTCTCAACATGGTTCCAGACGGATAGGCCTTTTCAGCTTTTAAAGGTGCCTCTGTGGACTGAACATCTGGGACTGGAAGACCAAATGAATGCTTTGGGTGCTTGAAATCGAACAGACCCACGATGAAGTCTTATACATTAGCAGAAGTGGTAAAACAAAATGTATTAAACAGCAGGGCTGGTTTCTTAGCTCATATATATTCTATCATATACATGACTTGTATTCGTGAACAAAACTCAAACTGTTGAGTTTCATGTCCTTCAGGTTGTGTATTCAGTAGTTACAGTGTGTTAGCTGATCAGGAGGTGACAAAATAAAAATAAAAATGTCTTCATAGTTATTAAAAGCACTGACCTTAAAAGAATGCACGGAATACCTACTCCTTTTCAATGTGAAATACGCACACAAAGACACAATTGGTAGCCTTCAGCTTGCAGTGAGCGTGCAACCCACTTTGACGCAAACTCAAGATGAGACCAACCTTGAGCCAAGCAGCAGCAGCAGCAATCATACTTTCCCACACATAAATGAAGGTAAAGGGGGTTTATGGGGCTCGGGAAAATACAATAAAAGCCTTTCTGTGAATGAGGCCATCTGTGGAACTTTAGAAGAACTTCCTGTAAACAAGACTGAGGAGAACAAATCCTCTCACACTCGCCCAACATGCACTGCCGCGTTTTTAAGCCTTTCATCTTTGTTTTTCGACATTCCCCCCCCCCCCCCCCTCCTCGCTTTGCTTTTTGCACTTTTAGCTTTCTTTCTCTAAACTCCTCCTTTGTTTCCTCGCAGTCCAATCGTTGTCTTTAGGTCATCTTGCTGATGTAAATGTACTTCTTATATTTTTTCAGCATAACGTTTTTACTTTTTATGATTGCAAATTAAAGAAATTACTAACAATTAATCCTCTATGAAAACTATGACGTTTAAGCTACTTTTTAAACAATTTTTATCAAGATGTGACCGATTTAATTATGTTATAAATACGAATTAACTGTGAGTGACTTTTATTTAAATACAATTTTAACTCTGGATTCCCTCCTCTTTGTTATCCGTGTGAATTATTGTTGGATTGAAGTAATGTAAATCTTCTTGTCTAAACATCCCACTAATTCCAACATTTTTTAAAGCTGGTGTTTATAAACACTGTTAAACAGCCTCATGACATACTTGATTTGGGAGTGCGCTCTCGTGTTTCCACTCAAAATATCAGCCTCAATAAAAATGTAATCAGCAAGGCCTGGACACTCTCAGTACAACTCTACAGTATGATGTGTTGGAGTTTATAAGATCAAAAGCTGAGGTAAAGCAGTCGTACAGCGTGCTGTGGACAAATTGCATGAAAACTGCTATTTTGTCAAAAAGAAAGTATGAATAAAGATGCAGCTCGAAACATAAATAGTACATTTTTAGCGTTAAAACGTTTACAGTAGTGAAATTCAGTTCAAGATATGATCAATTGTACTATGCCGTCAGTGAAATAATAAAGCAGAAATTCCCCAAGTGCGTAAAAGTGAACAGACAATAGGTACGTCACTTTACAAAGTATTTTCAATTCAAATAAAATGTGTCACGCTGGCCTGCAGCAGCTCCTTCCAGTCCTTTGTTCAGTACTGTAGTATGTAGTACTCTCTACACAATATACCTGTGACGTATAAACTGAGGCAGGTGTGGTTGGTTTGATGTGTTTTGCTTATGTTTTCTGGACAGCATCGGTTGAATTTTTCCACACTAGTAAAGCCAACTGGGCAGCGGTGAATGGGGGGAGTCCATTGTGTGCATGTTTACGTATGTGTGTAATGCTTAAGTGATGTCAGGTGGAAAAGACTGGAGACTTCCTTCATCTGTGCCAATTTTAAACATATGGCGAGACGAAAGAAGACAGAGCGAGAATGAAAAAGAGAGAAAGCGAGGGAGAGGAGAAGCCACATGGTCGGAGTTTCCTATTGGGTTTGTCAGTTACCAAATTACATTGGAAAAATAATGTCGATCCATTTAAAGTCACAGTTAAACATGATCAAGCCGAACAGTGAACATCAAACGCAGCAGCTTCTGATGAAAACTGATTTGTTTATTAATGAAGAAAGAAGAGGGTGGCCAGAGTAGAGAGTACATAACTGCCATAAGTACGGACAACTGAAAAGTAGCAGGGCCTAAAATACGTTCTCAGTTTGAATGGATGAGCCACTTTTATGAACATTTAACCACAACATTTAAGTAGCCTTAACATTCTGAGAGAAGAGCAAACCAAAGCGTGCCACGTACACCATGGATCCAATTAATATTTACTTATCTAGTCAAAAACATCATGCAAATTGGCTTCGCTGATACACTTTCTACATTTAGCGCTAGTCGAAGTGCACATCAGGACACAAACTACAGAAAGACCAAGCAGCATGAAGCGGAAAACACAATCATATTTATTAGAAATAGAATCAATTCTAATTCTGGAAAACTGCTGTTTGTTAAAGCTTGAATTTATATAAAATCGTTTTACAATCAACCAACAAACAAAAGAAAGTAACTGAATAAATATGCAGACATATTGAGCAATTTATCACCTCTGAATTAATTCTATTTGACATGTTTACAAAGCACACGCATATTTTAAACTCTTTAAATAGTGTCATAAATCTCTCTGTAGTCTTTCATTTTCACCTTCCCAACAGCCACCACATACAAACTTCACTCACCTCTGAAACTCTACTGAAGCAGAAAAACTCACACATGTCTGTAAGTAGAGACGGTTAGAGAAAAAAGAAAAACCTGATGCCTCTACACGCTGAAACTGAAAAGATCCAAAAGGTTACGTACATGCTGCCTGCAAAAGCCTCCGAACTCAAGTCCAAGCTCAAACTCTGCTCCGAGCGTTGCTTTGCTCCACCTCCTCCAAACTCCTCTTTAAGTTGAAGGGTGTGGACTGAGTCAAAGCTATGACTACAGAGTCCACATCATTCACACAAGTTGAAAACCACACCCAGTGAGAGACACACACACACACACACACACACACACACACACACACACACACACACACACACACACACACACACACACACACACACACACACACACACACACACACACACACACACACACACACACACACACACACACACACACACACACACACACACACACACACACACACACACACACACACACACAGAGCAGAGCAGAGCAGAAAAGGAAACACTGAAGTGTTCCTTAAATAACAAGGGAGGAGGAGTGAGGAAACTTCTGGTTTCGGGGGTCACCCAGATCCTTGAAATAACCAGGCAGTAGGCTCTTTTATGAAAAGAAAAATAATGACGCCGAGAAGTGGTCGTTTCAGGATGTTTATGTTATTTGGCAGAAGCTCTGTACTTTTTAAGATGGAGGTAGGAGTACGGTGGGCCCTGACGTTAAACATCGGATTATCGAGATAAAAGGGATTAGTTTGTGTGCGTGTTTGTGTGTGTTCGTGCCTCCACACGCTCCTCTGTGTCTGCACGTTCGCCGTGTACATTTGCGAACATGTGCATACGTTCATGTGTGTTTGAGTAGGCTGCGGCCTATAGTTTGGGCTGCCTGCGCCTCCACGCTGATGGCTTGCAGCTGCCATCTCTTTCCTGTCTGAGTGGGTATACAATCCTTGCTATAATGCAGTAATCATACAGTATGCCTACATCTGTTTGGTGTTAACCAAACATGTGTGATCCCAGAGCAATTCTTCTGCCGCTTCCATTTATTTGATCCAACTTTATTATAACATAACATAGGGCCCTTTTGGTATAGCCGTTTTTGTCCATAAGGGGGTTCCACAATGTTTTGAGAGCAAAGTATGGCTTGAGGGGACTCAAACTCCTGTTCGGGGCTGCCTTTTAACCTTGGTTAAATAAGATAGTTTCACACATCTTTGGTTCAAAGTCATCAAAACTCCCATGGGACAGATCCATAGAAAAGTATTCCATGTGTTTAAAACGAGTTCTGTTTAAATGGACTAAATATAAACCCTACATTTGACAGCGTTTTATAGTTTTTTTTATAGCCATCAAATCACAGACCTCAACCAACAATGTGTCACTCTGTCTCTTGATACTTTCTGATTCCTCCTGACTGTCTGTGGGAAGCGTTCCTACTGAGGACATGTAGAAAATACAAATTGGGTCTTGAAATTATTTTCAGGGAAGGATTAATGCACATTTGGAGTGGTGTATGTGAGACTGACTCAAATGTAACAATGATTACTGTAAAGAAGTAATGTGTTACTTATGTCGCAGCTCATTTTAATGTTTTTTTAAGCTTATGGACAAACATGGAGCTCTATTGTTAAGGGATACGTTCCTGCATCTTTAGCCTTACTTAAAAATAAAAATAAATGAAAATAACGTATAAACTAAACTTAAGGTGAAATACTTATATTCTTATATAATATAATATAATATTATACAACTTTATTCTTAACTTCAAACATTTTTTCAGACCTAACAAGGAATAGGCCTACAGGCAACTTTGTAGCTAAGGTGTGAAAACAAACAACTCCTTTCCTAAACTCATTTGTATTTCCTTTTCAAGGATTTCCTCTGGATGATGTTAACAAAACAATTGTTGCAAAGTTCATACATGCAGCATTTAAGGAGTAATCATTCATAAAAATTGCCATCGTAACCAGCGGTGGTGTTTGGAAAAGAGCCGAGCGATGTTTGTCCATTAGTTTCTATTTATGGCCAAATATTATGTTGCTAGGGAACAGCCAGCTCTATCAAACTTATCAAATGTACATTAACAGTTCGTTGAGCGGCAGCAGCACATATGCCAAATCTCATCATTTCCCCTCTTAGAGAGCTTGTGACACGTCGACACACAAAGACATGTTCCAGAGAAAGATGCAGAAGCCGACCTCCATCAGCGATACCGAAGCCACACAAACTCCAGTAAATTGTGTTTATTCGTCTGCCTGGGATAATTTACTGTGGCTAAATGGATGCTGAAGTATTGACAAAGCCTTTCCAAGGAGCCATATAAAGTGTTATCTCACAAAAGAGGGCTCTAAACACAAAGTATAAAAAAGTCTTATTTGGTCTGGCAGGTTACCAAGACGGCAAGTGAAAACAAAGGCTGCCTACGTACGCACACACACTATCAGTGACAAGAGAGAAAAGGACTTCCAGACAGGCAATCCCAGCAGAAACACTTTCACCTGTGCTGCACATGAGTATGGAAGAGCAAGCTTTTTATTTCCTTTGATATTTTCATTAATTGTTTCCTTGCAGATTCACACAGTTGCACATCTTTGCTTTAACTGATGATTTTGAGGAAGCATGAACACTACACTTTGTGTGTTCGTGTTTCCCTGTGTGTGTGTGTGAGTCATCCCAGAGTGACCCCACCCTACGTAGGCGGTTGATTTGGCGGGCCGGGACTATTTGGCCTCTGTCAGTCTGCCGGTCCCGACTGAACTGCTCACATAACTAGCCTCTTTGTTCCTGATGTCGCTCCTCTCAGAGGAAGAGAAGGGATCCCATCGCTGCCTCTCGCGCTCTTTCCTGTCTCTTCTCTGTTGCTCTGTGTCCGCCATGAATGAGTCCAATCTATACAATACTATAATGATGGCTGCCTGCCCCTGGAGGAGTTATACACATGTTGCAATAGCATCTTTTTTTATATGAAATCAAGCGGCCTCTGGGATTGTCTCTGGAGCTCATTAATCTTCACAGTATTACAATTTGAAAATCCTGTGCATCCTCTGTGTTGCAAAAGAAAGGACATGTCTGACTAGCAGGGACGTGCACAGACATTTTGGGGGGCAGGTGCTCAAGTGAGAAAAAGGGCACTTCCCATAATTATTTATAAAAAAATGTAAAACAAAAAGTTAAATATAGTTGCACATCTCTGACTTACTGACCAATTTATTTTAATGCCCTCACACTCACGCAATTGTTTAATACTCAACAGATTTCTACAAAATAATCAGCTGACACAGAGTCAATGCGTGGTCTTCTTTATTCACTACGCACAAGAGCAGACAACAAACTAGTACAATTAATAGTTATTAAATGAGCAGCCAACAATCAAAAACATCAGAACTTTAGTCTAATCTCCCGACCTGATATTTTTATTTTGTATTCAATCAATATATTTTTGGAAAGGGAAACTGTGCACAAACAGCAGTAGATATATATTCAAAAAAAAAAAAGGGGGGGGAAAGGGCACTTTCTCTGGACGAAGAAAAAGGGCAGGGGCTCAAGCCCACTTTGATGTCTAATGTGTGCACGTGCCTAATGACTAGTATAATGTGGAGGGAAAGCCTCCTTTTTTTATTATCTTGTTGGTATTTCCTTTTGTCTTTACTTCCTGGTGGACATTACCAAGTGAAAGTGTGCTTGTGTGTTTGAAGTGTTATGCTCTCATGTAGGAAAATGAGTATTTGGAATGTGTGTAGTGCCATATCTGTTTAAAACCACTAATGATGTTTTACATTAAATTATAAGATACAATAAACAACTTCAGTATTAAGCATCATATACCATTTTACAATTCTTGATCGGTGGGAAAGTGAAACTGTAACGTGGATTCTCAACCTTTTGCCCATTAGATCATTTCTTTATTGACAATTTTCTGTTCAGTGAGCAGGGTGTTTTCACGAGTGAAATGTACGCTGCAATATTTTAAACTTTTAAATGTTATTGTCATGATCTGCCTTATGTTTTTTTCTTGATGATTTCATTTATTCAGTTTAGCATTTCCTGTTTTATCTCGTTACGCACCTCTCATTTCAGATCATTTGCCTTTGATCTGCCTTTGTGTGTTTTCCCGCCAGTTTCAATTGTCGTCCCGCCCTGATTAGTATCACCTGTTCCTCGTTAGCCCTGCAGTCACCTGACCCTCATTACCACCCTCCTTTTCTTCCCTATGATTGCATTGTGATCTTTGGAAACCTCTGCTCACTTTTGGACTGAGCTTCTCTAACCTTGCTTTAAGTAAATACCTCTTTTCTTTCATTCAACCTGAGTGTTTTTAGCCTGCATTTGATTTGACTGTTTGTTTGTAGAGTCCCATAACTACAAACCTTACGTCTTTCATTACCCCGAGCTTCTCGGAAAAACTCATAGACATTTTATGCGATTTATAATCAGTCAAGCTGCCATATAGTTTTAAAGCTTGACCTCATGTGTCCTTGAACAACTTGTTGTTCAAGGACAACTTGTTGTTCAACTTGTTGTTCAACTTGTTGTTCAAGGACACCTGGGCCTTGCACAACATTCGAATAACAGAGTTTAGTTCAGAACATGAGGAGAAATCCCTCATCACATTTTTTAAGGTTATTAGCACAAGATGACACTATTTGCTATACACACACAGTTCAACAACTTCATTCAGGGCACTTTACAGCTCTGAAGTGTCCAGTTAATTTCCAGATCATTACTTCAGACAGTGACTAAAAGCCTCTTAGCAAGAGAGTTACTGCACCTACAAATGTTAGATCAAGGAAACACCGATCATACAAAGGAACTGCTGCCTTGCACCTTTTGGAGAAGCCAGCTCGAGTGCGCTAGAATTTGAAAGTACAAAACTGGAAAAAATCCGCCTCTTCCTTCCAGACTTCCTTACAGAGCCCCTCCTCCCACACACACGAACGCGCACATGCCCAATGAGGGCACGAGATAAGTTTCTGCACAGATGGAAAGCTGACAGGCAGGTAGGCCATCCAGTTATTTTAGCCGGGCCGGCTAAAATGATTGGTCGTGCTTTTTACATTACTACGGCTTCCACAGATGACATTTTTTTTATATATTTTTTGTCAAAGCATTTAATATATTCATTGCTATCGGGATGTTAAGAACATTCCATGGAATATAACAAAAAGTGTTTCTGAAATAAATTACATACCCCACCTTTAACAGACACCCCTGTAATAACAAAATTATAATGTGATTAATTCTTGTATTACAAGATGGAGCTGATTAAGGCTAGCATGACTCAATTGTTAGGACAGTCAAGCCAACGAAGCACAAAAACATTTTGACAAACTGCAGAACAGGTGTGGCCTTCATTACTCGAAACATGAGAGATGTCTCTTTTGAGAACAGCTCGAAAGATTTACATGACTGAGGAAACGTCATAAAAGAAAATAACAAGCAAAATTAGTGCAACATGAAATCATTATCTTGATGCCTTCAGGCTGATCATGTTTATTAATACAATTAATAACAAATGAAAGTTTGTGAGCAGAGTTAATGACAGCGCTGGAAAGTAACTAAGTACATCTACTCATGCACTGTACTTAGCTCCACTACATGTATTTAATACCTTTAGGTACTTTGCAGATTTGGATTAATGATGTGAAATATGATCACAGTAATTCAAACTGGCTGCACCTTTACCAGCTTTTAATAAACACTTTACTGCTTCAATAATTATAATCAAAACATAATATATATTATTCTGTAATTAGAACTTTTACTTCTGGTACTTTAAGAATACTTTTGTACTTTTACTTTCGTAACATTTTGAATACAGGACTTTTTGAGTATTCCTTCACTCTGTTCTTTTTACCCAAGTACAAGATCTGAGTACTTCTCCCACCTCAAGCAATATTTGAGTAATCTGATGTAGATCCAAGGTGAACACAGTCCCCTTTAAACTGTGGGGGTTTCTCTGGAAGTTTTTCCTTGTACGATGTGAGGGTCTAAGGACAGAGGGTGTCGTATTGTCATACTGATATTCTGTACAAACTGTGGAGTCCACTGAGACAAATGTAACATCTGTGATATTGGGCTTTATAAATAAACATTGATTGATTGACTGATTGATTGATTGATTGATTGATTGATTGATTGATTGATTGATTGATTGATTGATTGATTGATTGAACATAGTAGTAGTTGCAAAGAAAGAAAAACGAACATTAATCATATAATAGTAAAATCCATGTTGGCTTGGTCGATTTCATTTCATACAGTATGGTTTGTATTGTTTTACGGGGTTCGTTTTTTTCGAATGGATCAGTTACATATTGTTTGACAAACCGTGTGCATTTCACTTGTACTCATGTCATATCATGCCTTTTAATTCAGATTTAACAGGGAAAACTGCAAAGCATGTCAGCAACAGGTCATAAACCAATGTACACTGACGATTGAACAATGCAGGCGTTAACCCTTCCTCATCCAATAACAACCTTGATTTCAAGTCGGATAACCTGCAGTGTGAGTTAAAAAAGTGTTACGCATGAATGGAACTGCTCGATTACTTACTGTATTTCGCTTTTTACTATTTCCACTAAATATCTGAGCCACACTTTCCACTCGTCATCTAGTCTAAAAGATACATGTATTGCATAAGTGTAAACATTATTTTGGGATTCTTTTTGCTCAACACTAAGATGGCGTGGCAGCTGAAGTCATGCTACAGAGGCCTTATGTGTCGAAATAGTCGTGCTTCAGCTTAGCACCATCTGCTTCTGGCAAATGAAACTGTTTTCAATGTGTCAATTCATCAAATAAACTTTGGCGCAGTAAAAAAACATGAAGAGAGCAACAACAAGCTAGTGTGGGTGTAGAGTGGCTCCAGTTCATTCTGTTCCCAGTTATGAATCTGCTCTGCTCATGAGCTGACGTCCTCTTCTTTGAAGTGTATTCCGAGAAAAGAGGGTAAAGACCAGAGTTGTTGGCTAGCAGGGAGATCAAGTAAGTGTGCGGCCATGTGGGCCCCTTAATTTCTCTTTAATGCCTACCATTAGGTTTAAAGCCTGAGTAGCCCGCTAGCAGCTTTCCTGCAGCAAACATCATTTAAATGAAATGTTTACCGCAGCGGCTACCAGCTCCCACATTTTGATATGTAAAAAAAAATACATATCCAGTTTTCTCCTAATTGTCACCTCTGTGGCCATCTGCATTTCACTCAAACTGGAAAGCTTGTTTTTTCTTCTGGACTTACAGCCCTATTTGCAATACCTTCACACCCGGATACTGAAACAATACGTATGAGGAAATCTCAAAGGACTCTATAAACATTGCTGCTGGTAGCATAGAAAAAGTCAATAAATCATCAAGATCAGGCCTGCACATTGAAATTCATAAGCACACTGATATTCTGGCAGCATACTCACTAAAAGAATGTGGCCATTTTATTGAATCTGTGTTCTTGTGCCAGGGAACATTAAGCTGTCCCAGTATTTAATGGTACGTGAATTGGCAAGGCAGAAAGGTCAAATGTAAAATGAATGACTTAAAGGCAAACTGGCAATATGGAAACACTTAAACAGAGGCGGGGGTGCTCCATTAGTCCAACACTGTTTGTACAACCGCTGAGTGGAGACAGCAACGTGTCACTGAACACATTTTAGGGAGGCAAATTATCTTTCACCTGAATTGGACTGCATCTAAAAAAACGAAAAACATTTACAAATATTCAACATCAGGGGCAGTGAAGTGAATACATTTGAAAACCAGTATTTATGTTAACTAGCAGACCATGAAACAAGGATTGAGTTGCATTCAGGTGCTGTTTTTCGGTGCAGATGTTAGAAGAGTACAGAAAAAATAAAAACACATTAAAAAAGTACGTTGTTGTACATTGTTCAACATTTAATAATAATATAAAAATAGAATGAATGTGGGAGGGTTCTTTCAGTTTCTTTAGTTATCTCAGTAAATAATATAATGTCCACAAACTTTAGATGTTTGTCACATTGACGGTTAAACGCACAATCATTTTTAGAGTCAGTTCAGCAGAGGAGAGAGACCACAGGGTACCGGAGGTGGGATTGTGGAAGTTGTAGACGTGTTGATCGACCTTAATAATGGTTTCCTGTTTGAAAGGAAGTTATAATTCCGCTGGTAGTCATCGCAGAAATCTGACTGCTAGTGGATTGTAGATTTTTCTAGCAGTATGGTTTGGCTCTTAACGGTAAAGTCCATAAACAGTATGTGGGTATATGTGTTTGTGTTTTCAGGTTGCTGTAAGAATGAAGTGAAGATTTATGACATTATCCAAAGATGTATTTGCTCTGTATGGAAACTGCAGAGGGTCTGGGAGAGAGCCAGTAATTGTTTAGAGATATTGCGAGTTGGGTCTCTCAGAATTTCCTTGGCAACAGAAGCCATTCAGGCTCTAAACGTTTTTGGGGACAAGAATGATGACAGATGTTTTGAGGCAGGCTGCCACGATGTGCACTGATCCAGGGACATATTGGAGTGATCTGCCCAGACAGGAGAGAGCTTCTCAACAGTGCTTGGGTAGAACTGGAGAAATTCAATCTGCTTCAGCAGCTTTTCTAGTCATTTGTATTTCTTAAGTATTTGGAAATCGGTTTCACGGTGGTAAGGATGTGAGCGAAAGGTGAGAGGGTCATCGCTGGGTACGACGTAAGACCCTGTAGAGAGGAAGAGTGAAGGTGTTATAGAAACATTTTAATCAGGATTTGGAAAGGAGCATAATCATGTATACATCCTTACTTTAAAAAAAAATCTGGAATAAAACATTGTATGTCTGAGAGAGAGGCTTTACTTTCTGGTTATGGTATGCATTAGGTGACTCATTGCAGTCATCCAGGTTGTCGCTGGTTGTCGTGAAGTTTTTTAAATCAACTGAGTTTTTGCAGTCTCTCTCAAAAGCCATGACGTATTTTAAATATATAAATATTAACTTTTTTGCGTCTATTTAATTGTTTGCTATACAGTATGTTTGGTGTGTCTGTAAGACTTCCTCCAGAATAGAAGATCCGGCTGTTTTAACAAGCACATGTTTTAATCAGAGGTGATGAGAGTTGCTTGGCACGTCTTCTGCTATCATAATCATTTTCCTGTGGTTACAAAAAAAGGGGAAATATTGCACAATGTATATGTGATGTATTGCCTTTTAGGATTGTATGCCTTTATGGCATGGACACTATACTTGTTATATTATGGGAATATTGTGAATGCACTTTGAAAGTCATGCAAAAAAGACAAATCACAATTCGGAGACTCTCATTAAATGGCGTGCAGTATAAACATAATGCTCTATTTGTGTATATTTGAAATGTATTATCCAATTCAGCCCCAAAGTATTTAAGTAGAGATGTTCTCACGCAAGACTTAAATGGATTTATTTGTTCCTAGCCAGTAATTTGAAACAAAGGGCAGTGACTCAGATAGACAAGTTTAAACAATACGCTGATGACTCTCCGCTATCAACCTGTTGTAATTGACCTGAGCCACGCCCGATACGACTGTGACCGATCCCTATCACTCCACTGAAGAGAGGAATGTGGTGGAAATCTTATGAGTCACATTAGAGATTCATGTCAAACAAAAAATCATTATGTGAACAAGCAGCAGCGTTTTGGGTCAGCGACTCACAAATTGGAAACATTCACCCTTTTCTTTTGTTACCCTCATTGTAATTTTCGACAAGCATCAGGTTACAGATGTCAAGGCGATTTATACTCTTAAAGATGTTCAACCAAACTAAAGCACATCAGGTCCGAATCATGCCCTCTTTAACTTCACAAGCGTATTTGAGAAATATCACATAGCGATGTGGTCTGGATGACATAGACTTGCCCTTCATGATTATTTACTCTTGTTAATTTATGAAGACATGATTTTACCTCACAACATACAGCTTTGGATTAAAACATCTCAACTGCACCGAAAGGGCTTTGGAATCATCATGACGTTTAATTATGTCACTCTTTGCACACAGTTTGAATATGTTATGTGTCAGCCATGGAAAGATGGATTTGTAATTGGGTCTTGAAGTAACATGATGGATTACGTTCATGTCGTGATTAAAACATGATGGATTGCTCTGAAGGCACATGTCGGTTAGTTCCACCCCTTTGTCTATGTTATCCAGATGTACAGCATATCTTTGATTATTAATACAACCAGCTGAGACATGCATTCACGGGTAATGCATCTGAGGGGAAGACTTTGACAGATCTGCCATTTTAGTTTGGAGTAATGCTCACCTTACTTGAAGAGACTCGATTTCCACTGAGAATTCTTTCCCCTCCTATATCTTTAATGTGATGTTCATCTTCACGAGAAAGAGTTTCAGCTCAGTTTCACTTGATTGCTTCTGCTAGCTTGTGAAGAGTCCCTAACACACGGATGGATGTGTAACCGTCGGTTATGTGTTGATAATGAAAATGTGACACACGGATATCTTTGAATTTCAATTTATTCTGACAGGGAAACAATTCTAAAGTTAAACATCCATGTTCAATATTTAAAAGATGCACTTTTAAGCACTTCTTTAAGCATTTAGCTGTTACAGTAAATCTGCATCACCTTCAGTCATCCATGTTGCAATCAAAATCATGTCATTAATACCTTGATATTTAAAAAGTTACAGCGACCTCTCCAACATGAGAATAGTAAAATGGGAGAGAAATAATTGTACACATACATTTCACGCTCACACCCAGCCATACATTTAAGGCTGTTATCCTTCTCCAGCGTCAACACGACCTCTTTGAAGGGGCCCAACTTCTGGGTTAGAAACCACTGAACCAAACTGTATTTAAAGTAGTTAAAATGATGTCTAGCTAGGAAAAAGCTAGAATATTCAAATGTGTTATTGCATCAGTATTAACAAGTTCATTGGATAAGTAATTAAGTCGATTTCGCAAGTACATTTATGTCTTTAGTTTTGGTAAAAAAAAACATGTTAAATAGATTTTTTTGGAGGACTTTAACATTGAATCCACAACTGCATTATTCTTGTAGTTCATCCATTTGTCATGTTTTATTAAAAAGTGTAGTCATAACAAGTTGGTGGCCTTTCCAGCAAGGGAATTCTTTAGTCTAATTATACTGGATGATGGAGGAACATTTATTATTGTAAAACTGAAGAATTGCGAGAGAACAACTCGTGCTTAAAGTTTGTGAAAACCCTGGGAAAGTTGCAATTCATGAAGATTAACTCATTCTTTAAATAAATTACTGTTACGACTGAATAAACGGGTTTCAACTCAAATGCACGACTCACACAGGTTTTAACAAAAAAAGGTTTATTCAAACCAAAGCTCAACTACAGTGATATAAAGAACAAAATGACTCTTAACGAGGAAAAACAGTTTCAAAACAAAGTCACTCTTAATGAGGAAAAACAGTTTCAAAACAAAGTCACTCTTAACGAGGAAAAACACTAGGAGCATGAATAACAAAATACTCAGACAAGACGTGGCTCAAAGCTCTGCTTGGGATTCTTCCTGGCATGATAGGCTGGTAGACTGTCTCAAGAAACAAAACGAACTGGCACAGCAGCAGGACGAGGACAATAAATACACCGGGTAATGGGGAACAGGTGGAAACAAACAGGGGCGGGGTCGACAATCACCGGAGTGGGAGACACACAAGGAAGGGAGGTCAGAGTATCTGAAACGAGAGGGAAGGTTACTATTCGAAAATAAAGGGGAAAATCACGAGACAAAGACAAAAAAAACTTAACTAAACTAACATCATTTGCGAGAGATGACACTTACTTATGAGGATGGTGAAAGTTCCACTGTTTGGCCGATCTTGGATTTTAAATAATTCACTGGCAGCACACCAGAGCATACTGTATTAAGACATTTCTGATGGAAACCAAAGTCTGTGCCAGTTCTCAAATTCCACTAATCTAAAACACGGTTGTCTAAGTCTTTTTAAGCCGAAACATTTTCATCCCCGCCAAAACTCTGGAAACAAAATCATAAAAACCAGGACAAAATGATAGGATGTTGAGTAAACAATTATAACCCATGCTACATTTTACTGTACACGCCTGTTGCCATGTGTGTGTGTGTGTGTGTGTGTGTGTGTGTGTGTGTGTGTGTGTGTGTGTGTGTGTGTGTGTGTGTGTGTGTGTGTGTGTGTGTGTGTGTGTGTGTGTGTGTGTGTGTGTGTGTGTGTGTGTCTGTGTGTCTTGTTTTGGTCTAAAGGTGAGTTTCTCGTAATTGCAACCATATTTGTTCCAACCTTGACGTTAAATTACTACTGGAAAATCACTTGAGTCGCACCTGAATCCTTTGTGTGTGACTGCTGGGAACACACTCGTAGCGGGCTCTGTTGTGTGTGAGCCATGTGCTGGGGGATATCTGTTGGCATCTGGCTCTTATTTCCTTTCTCCATGTCACAGACGCAAAGGCTTTAAGCATGAGTCACAGCCCTCAGACCTCCCGGGCATCCAGGCTCGCCTCTAAAGACACACTACATGATCATTGAAAATGTCACAACCATTCTTCAGAATTACAGTGACAAGGACTCAGACACAACATTTAAAAAAAAGTCATATTTTAACACCACTTTGTTATTCACCTACTGTACACCACACGTTAACAATTAGGCATTCCACTCATTGTAGCTTCTGTTCCAGAGCTTTATTTCTTAGAATCACAACGTATTTCTCTCAATGTTGAGCAGCATGAAAGAGACAACTTACCCAATGACTAATTTCTCTTCGTCTCTGCCCCTCAGCTGTGTTAACCATGCTGTTTTCATATTTCGTGCATGGGATCTGCTCTGATTGCTCAAGATGTCAGTTCACCCATTCAAAGGAGAATATATATACACAGTGTACTAAAAAAAAATAATAGCAAGTGACACATCAAAAGCTGCACTACTTAAAACATTCATAATGCATCTGAAACCATGCAGGACTGGATCTTGTGTTTGCAGGGAAAAACTGATCTGAGGACACATGATATACCAGCAACATGCCATGCTGATTTCCTCTCTGAAAACCGTTTGTACTCATCCTTTATTAGATTACTCCACAAATATTGTTTTGATGCAAATGCCAATGTGGGTATCTAAGCCTGTTTTGTCTTGTGTTTTAGACTCTCTGTGTTTAGCAGGAAGTGTGGGAACATCGCCGGGGCCAGAGGCCACGCTTTGTTCTCTCTCTGCTGCGGTCTGGTTCAGTCGGGTCTGTAGGGGCCATTTTGAGGAAGGTGGTCATAACAATAATGCTCTGACTCACCAGTGAGCTGCACGGGCGTTTTGGCAATTTCCATAATGCATTAAAATCGGCGTCATTATTCTTACAATCAGGAGACCTATATTCAGTATGCCAGCTGCGCAACAGATAGCACAGAGAGGCTATAAAGGATCAGTGATGGCAACATGTTTTACCTCTCCACATTTTACTGCTGCTATGAAGAAAACATAGTAAGCCCCTTCTTCCAGAGATTTTTGATAGCAAAAGTTGAACAACTCATTGCCACATCTAAGTGTGAGTGAAGCTTTTTTATTTTTGAATGAAACAAAAAACTTCTGTCCTGTTTTTTTCGTTTTTTGTGCCACAGATTGGGAGAAAAGACAGGAATTGATTGTATTTAGAAATGAACTAAAGCTATGTTGACAATAACAAGAGTGTAGGATAACACCAGTGTTTTGCTTTAGAAGGGCTTTCAGGAAAAAGTGACCTAACAATATAAAGCATAACAAATGATTATTTTAATACATATTGATTGATTATTATAATTGATGCATTATTTTTGATTTGTATAGTTTTGTAGATGAAGGAAATAACTCAACCTGGTTTATTGTGCAGTGTCATCTTGCTGGGTGTGTTTTCAAAATCTTCATCTATATACATTAAATTGTTGAATACATTTAGTGAAATTCAATATTTCCACCTGAAATCTAAGTACAAGAATTAAGTGACATTATAAAAGGTGGTTGCATTATGTCAATTAACGTTTAAAACAACAAACAGGTCATCAACAACACTGCAGAAAACATGACCAAAGAAAAGGAAGGGGTGTTCTGGGCTGGTGCTCCTGAAGTAAACAATGAGCAGCATGCTGTATTTTCACTAATCACTGCATTAGTTTTGTTTTTCTTGCTTCTTTCTGACAAAAAAGGGAAACATTTCAATCACTTTTCACAATTTTTCTAGATTACATTTGTTGCATTGTGTTAACTTTCTCTTTGTGACTTTTCATTATACTTTTTAAGAATTCATTACTACTGTAGGTAAAGGATAAGAAATATTTTCATAGAATATCCTCTCTTTAACATGTGGTTATTTACAGCTAACACTCAGTAAGACAGAAACACACTCACACACAAGACATTTACAAGTACATTAAAGTAACAAAAACATCACATTCCTGCATCACTAACCTCTAATACCCTCCTTATCCATATATACATACATGAATATATGTAAATACCAAAACATGCAATGTTCAAAGCATTATTATTAAAGTCATCCTGAAAAGGGGGCAAGGAGGGGTGAAGTGTAAGAAAATATCTTAGTGAAGGTCACACACTCAACTGTTTCCCCACTGAGGGTCAGACGAGCCTCCGTCTGTCTCTGCTCAGCTTCGGTACGACTGCAGCGTTGTCCAGTCCGCCAGCTGGTGCTGACAGTCAGCAGGAACCCGGGCCGATGGCGGCCAGATGGTGATGCTAACAAACACACACACACACACACACACACACACACACACACACACACACACACACACACACACACACACACACACACACACACACACACACACACACACACACACACACACACACACACACAGTGAGGTGAATAGCACATCCTCCACTGGAGAGCGAAGGATTCGTAGCTACCTCAGCCGACCCGACAACATGCTGCTTTTATTTCAGAGGCAGATGAAAAGCTCCGAGTGGGAAACTTGAACTGAGGCTCAGGGGGGGTGAGCTCACTGCAATGTGTAACATCAGTAAACACCGTTACACATTAGAGACAAGTCATAACAACGCCAATACTCCTATAAGGCATTGTAAAGATTTTTTTTACGGTTTAAATGTATTTATGTGGTATTTCAATAAAATGGACTTCACAGTAAATCAAGTTTCTGAATGTTTACCTCTTCATCAATTATTATATTCCATTTATCATTTCATATCTAAGTTTAGGAAAGCATAAATACAAACTTTTGCAATTTCTCTTTCCATTCGATAATGGGTTTTTTACCTTTATCTGCAGTTTAATCTATCAAACTTTAAATTAAAGTTCAAGTTTAAAACACTGATTTTTAAAGCTGTATTTCTTTAACAGTAAAACATTTGAAAATAGCAAGCTTTATCCCTACAGCTGCTTTTAAGCTTAAGGGGTCAAATAGCAGATTTACTTGTAAAATAATAAACAATTACAGATCAGTACAATCACAGAAACCCAATGAGGAGGAGACAGTGTTTTAAACAGACGTTTGATTCATCACCAACATCTGTTTTACTGTTTAATGTAAAACCCCATGTGTCGTGTTTGTCTAAACTCTGCTATTATCACCTCATATTACTCGTCATTACTCAAGCTAATGAAAGCTTTGGAAAGGCCTTTTCAATGCGCTGTTTGACCAGCTGAGCTGTACAGCTTGTTCCCCAACAACAGCTCACACCTCAGAGAGCAACCACAGGCTGACACTCAAATATTTGTGATGCATTATTTTATTTTATTTGTGTCAAAAGAGAGAAAGAAATGATCTCTTTGGAAGCCACTAGTAACTGATGAATCCTTTCATTGGAAATGTTTGTTAAATGAAATCAACAAATAAGAATATCAGTCCAGTTTTCTTTGTTCTAAGAGTCATCTTGTTTTTTCTCCCTCATTTCCGTCTGGTGTTTACCGAACAGAAGTGTTTTTCTTCCTTCTTTCTTTCAACACTTGGACTCTCCCCAGCAGAGAGTAATCTGCTCTGGATGGCAGAGCCTCCGGTGAAGTGGACTGGCAGATTGCCGTTCAACTACAACCATCTGTGGAGGCTCCAACATTATTCAAAAACATCTCATCTACTATGTGCTTATTATTCCCTTTCTGTGATTTTCAGTGTGATTCTTGTTAAGTGTCCTTCAATTGTTAACTTGTTTTCTCCTACTGAAAGATTTGAGGAGTAGTAAAACGGGGCAAAACATTTTGTTGCTTGGTTCAGTGACTGATTGTGTTGTTGTTCTTTTGGTATCAGCCTCATCACAATGGTTTGTACCCACAGATGTGTGTGTATGTGTGAGAGACTCAAAAAATAAAAGCGTTACAGAGAATCACATGATAAAAACAAACCAAAAATGCATTCGTCTGCCCCTCAGGATATTCTTATTTGCCCAGCTTCTCGGTGGTAATTTCCGCTGCAGATTTAAACACATGTGTTTGCTACTATTAGTATTGTTTAAAACAGCAGGACTGTCAAAGTTGTGTCAAAAATATAACACAAAGTATTCATAATAATGAAAGAACAGTGTTGGCTAATATTTTTTAGACAAAAAAATGGAGGTCTATGGAAAAGAGGAATAAGTTACACAGGCTTTTGCGAAAGACTAAACATGTTATTGAGATCAGTTAAACATTTAAATTGATGGTTAATTTACTTTTCATGGGATTGGTTGACAATAAGTATGACCAATAATAAAGGCAACCTAATTGTGATATCTGTAGTCAAGACACTAGGTATATGCAGGAATCCTGAAGTCAAATGTAATCCCTTTTAAGACCTTTTTTAAGACCCTTTCCATACATACAGAACCACAATGTCCCTTGATATGTAAAATAGTGTTTTGTATTCATCCCCATATTGTGGAGAGGCTGAATATTGAATGTGAACGATCAATTCTGAATGAAAGATGTGTTTCATGTTGTCCTCTAGGATTCATCAAACATTACTGTCCTCTGCAGACACACGCTGGATGCCTTCCCAAAACCTAATCTAAAAAGATAATATGAAATTCATTTCCTTTCCCCTTCTGTGGAGTAGGATCCACTATGAGGGGACCACCATCCTCGCTCGTCATCCTGACAGATTCTATTTGTTATTCCAGGCAACTGCAGCGCCCGATAGACCTCCAGCGCCCGCGAGCAGTCTCATTGAAACTCCGTCTCTCTGATTCCCCGCCACAGAGCGTTCCCTGAGACCTAATCTGTCCGCTCTCTGTCTATTCCCTCTCTCCTCCTCCTCTTTCAGCTCATTTACCCGTGAGTCATCGCTGTGGTTTGGACTGGGGATCAAGAGGGTGCAGATGGATGAATACGTCTCGAAACAGGAATGGAGTTAAACCCCAGGGTTAAGCGAAGCCTGGTTGCAAACCACTACAACCTTTTTTTGAGTTAATTATGTGACAAAGCTGCCATCCAGCCATTTTTTTTGTTTTGGTGGTAGTGAAGGAGAAATTGAAAAACCAGCATGCTAATGTGAGAGGGATGGACGGGGGCTAAATCCATCAGCCGTGTGCATCCACCCTTAAAAGAGAGGTTATGGTTTTAGGCACAGCATCGAAGAGCCAAATTGAATATTGTATTTCAGCTCAATGAAGAGGTTCTCTTCAAAATGAGCTTCAAAGGAGATGTCAAGCCTGACCACAGGGGGAAAGAACGCGCACAATCTGAATCTCATGCAACACACTTAATGCTGGGTTGCTACAACTCTTCTTTTATGATTAGGATGTTATTCCTCATGGTCATAATTAACTATATCATACCATAAAAACAAAGTGAAACTACCATCCATCACAGCTTACAGAGTGACCACCTGGATCAACTTTGAGCTACCATATTTCCTGTTTTTTCGTTTTCCTGGAGTATGACCAATATTTGTATGGTTCAATTACTCTCAAGTTTCCCTCAAAGTAAAATGTTCCGGATAAACTTTCCTGAATATATACGACTGCTTGTGTTTTTATTACTGTTTGACTTCATTGTAGCAGTGCTGCCATGTTTCCAGATCTCACTTTCAGAACAAAAAGCTCTTTACAGAAATATTATTTATCGTCCCTGCTTTCGTATTTATTTAGCTGTTTCTTAACTCTTGAGTTGTACATCACTGACCCCTGAACATTTACTGAGATTAAATATATTCAATTATGTTTCAATAGGACAATCTGGTATCTAACTTTGTAGCACATGCTTTATATGCAGTGTCATTCAGCATGATGATTGTATTTACAGTTGCAAGAACAAGTATGTGAACCCTTTGGAACTTCCTGGATTTCTGCATAAATTGGTCATAAAATGTGTTCTGATCTTCATCTAAGTCACAACAATAGACGAACACAGTCTGCTTAAGCTAAAACCACACAAACAATTATGTGTGTTTATGTTTTTATTGAACACACCATGTAAACATTCACAGTGCAGGGTGGAAAAAGTATGTGAACCCTTGGATTGAATAACTGGTTGACCCTCCTTTGGCAGCAATAACCTCAACCAAACGTTTCCGATAGTTGCATATCAGACCTGCACAACGGTCAGGAGGAATTTTGGACCATTCCTCTTTACAAAAGTGTTTCAGTTCAGCAATATTCATGGGATGTCTGGTGTGAATCGCTCTCTTGAGTTCATGCCACAGCATCTCAATTGGGTTGAGGTCAGGACTCTGACTGGGCCACTCCAGAAGGCCTATTTTCTTCTGTTGAAGCCATTCTGTTGTTGATTTACTTCTGTGCTTTGGGTCGTTGTCCTGTTGCATCACCAATCTTCTGTTGAGCTTCAATTGGTGGACAGATAGTCTTAAGTTCTCCAGCAAAATGTCTTGATAAACTTGAGAATTCATTTTTCCCTCGATGATGGCAATCTGTCCAGGCCCTGAGGCAGCAAAGCAGCCCCAAACCATGATGCTCCCTCCACCATACTTCACAGTTGGGATGAGGTTTTGATGTTGGTGTGCTGTGCCTTTTTTTCTCCACACATAGCGTTGTGTGTTCCTTCAAAACAACTCAACTTTGGTTTCATCTGTCCACAGAATATTTTGCCAGTAGTGCTGTGGAACATCCAGGTGCTCTTTTGCAAACTTCAAACGTGCAGCAATGTTTTTTCTGGAGAGCAGTGGGTTCCTCCATTTTATGACCAACTTATGCAGAAATCCAGGTAATTCCAAAGGGTTCACATACTTTTTCTTGCAACTGTATATGTTAGAGTTAAAGATTATAATCCTTCATTTAGGCTTCATTCTCTTTTTGCTTTTTTTTGTATA
The DNA here is from genome assembly GCF_949606895.1 of Notothenia rossii. NCBI lineage: Eukaryota > Metazoa > Chordata > Actinopteri > Perciformes > Nototheniidae > Notothenia > Notothenia rossii. The sequence continues at coordinate 68,062,829 of NC_136907.1, forward strand.
TCATTTCTACAGTTTATTTATTTAAAATTATAATTATGTCATATACATTTAAATATAACCATGTTTGGGCTGTAAACATCATTTTGATTTTGACCAACTTTGTGCAGTTTTTTTACACAATGAATTATCACAAACATTTTGGATGCTCATAATCTCAGATTAGCTTCTGAACATTTTATAAAATAAAATATCCAACCAACACACTGTGTGAAGAGATTTTAAGATGAGCTTTGCCGTGTGTGTAGCCTCTTTCTTTATTTTCAAACAACACAGTAAACACACACACACACACACACACACACACACACACACACACACACACACACACACACACACACAAACACACACACACACACACACACAGGTATTTGTATCTGGTTACAGTGTGTTTGGGAGGTCTGGCTGCACTGTGGTGTTTTGGCAGTCACATTTATGAGGCTCTTGTTGCGCTACAGAGGAGAGGGCGAGATTAAAAGTCTAGTTTATACTGCACAAGTAAAAATACTTCTCATTATTCATTCATCAACATAGCTTTGTTTACCCTCTGCTCACTGTTATCTCTACAAACACATTGTGTGAATTCAGCAAATTAGCTGTCACAGAGATTATTCTCCCACCAGCTTGAATGAGCCCGGACAGACTTTCGCTCATTTAATGCTAATACGTTTTCCTCCTATGAGATGCCCATTCATCTTTCCATAATTAGGTGCAGTCATCCATTCCATTTGTTTTTCATGAACAGACTTGACAAACGTGGGGAGTTGAGTAACCAACGAACCTTTCTCGTCCCATGTTAGAATATTTCATCTCATTCAGAGGCTAGTGAAGCAGCCGGGGGTTAACGTAAACCAGGTCCAATTTAATCTCTGCTCTAGTCAGCCTTCGTTAAAAGGCAACAGTGGAGAGAAGCAGCAGACCTTAGGCCCAGATTGTGTCCTGCCGTCTACAAATGCTTGATGTAGGAACATTGGTACTGACAGGGACATATATTGTTACAGCTGCAATTTCTATGTTGCACAGACTACCTTTGTTTTGGTGTTTTTTTCCTTCAGCAAAAAACAAATTATAGTTAGTTATAACCTGAACTTAAATATTTACCCACTTTCGTTTGTTTTTGTGACCAACCTTACCAAATGATCCAAATATTTGGTCCAAAAAACAAGAAAAAACATGAATCTATGATTTAAAATGGTGAATTCTAGCTGTGTGTTTGTGCTTGGTGGTTGAAATCTGAATTCTTTATCTGTGATTCTTCATCTCCACCGAGACGGTTGGCATTTTTTCTTCTTGTCACGCTCTTCTTTATCAAATCCAGAACACCAACTTTTATTATAGCCCATAAATGCTTCAAATGATGCCTTACACAACCCCTAATGGCCTGTTTTCATTACGATAAACATGCTATCAGTTGAAATATTTATTTGTGATGGATTTACTATTTGAAATTGTGGCAGCAGATCCGAATTACATTTTGTGAGCTTGAATGACAGAGAGAAAGAGAAGAAGAAGGAACAGTTTGTTGTTTACTTCTTCTTGTTTTTATTGAATTGTTTATACATCATGGACCACTGCCATCCTGTGGGGGAATGTTCAGGTTTATAGAAGTTAACACGTGCCTGCTGTTGAAAATAAATATTTAACGTTCCTTTCTCACTTATTATATTGTATAACAAAAAAAGCCTCTTTAGTGTGACATTTTGAGAATAACACTTATTCGCTTTCTTACAGAGAATTAGATAAGAACACTGATGTGACTCTGAGACGAGAATGCTATCTACTCATCCAACTCGCTGCGAGATAACATTTCAACATCTTTCCCAGAAAGTCAAATTAAAATGTCAAACTAAAGTAAAACTACTTAAGCGGCAACTTTTAGCCCTGTTTTCATCCATCAAATTCCGTTTAATTTTTCTCGCTGTCAGTGAACAAGAGACAAATGAATCTTTTCTCCAATGTGAGCATTGTGGCATTATAAGTGCCTGTTGAAATTGTCCACGCCCTTGATACTCACTTTCGATTTTTCTCCCTTTGTGGAAAGAGAGGGAAGAGTGCCATCCGGTTACTGGAAGAGCCAGCAGACCATGTGGAAAGTCTGCTTCAGAGTGGCGTTCATTCAAAAACCCCAGCATGTACGCTCAATTTGAGGCGTGTGTGTGTGTGTGTGTGTGTGTGTGTGTGTGTGTGTGTGTGTGTGTGTGTGTGTGTGTGTGTGTGTGTGTGTGTGTGTGTGTGTGTGTGTGTGTGTGTGTGTGTGTGTGTGTGTGTGTGTGTGTGTGTGTGTGTGTGTGTGTGTGTGTGTGTAGATGTTTGCAGGGAAACCTTTCTTTCTCCAGTCACTGTTTTGACTTTGCCACGAGTGTACAATCCTGCCCTGTAGCACTTTTGAAAAACATTGTCTCGTAAATTGGTCCAATATGAATTTAAAAACAAACAGGGTTTCCAGACTTCATCGTGCAGGCTGTAAGGAAAGGTAGAAACACATGATCTCAACCCTTAGCAGTGTGTAAAGCCTCCTGATTCCTGCTAATGGGTGGAAAATTAAGAATAAATGGAGGTAACCTTTTAAAAATCCCCTGAACTTGAGGCTGTTGTTTTTATGGGAAACTAATTCATGTCTCAACGGGAAAACATCAAGTCAAATCGGGATAATGTTTCATTAAGCTTATTAAATTCACTGGTTCCTGCAGGGAAAGCTGGAAGACATTGAAACAAATTAGAAATGTAAAGTCGTTTATGGATTTGTTTACAACTTCCTGAATGTGTGCACAAAAGAAAAAAGACAGTACAACACTTTATATTAACCTTAGATGATATACCAATGTAGCAGTTCAATTAAATGAAAGAACTGCCACACAGTATTGTAATTGTAATCTACACTACACAACCTTTATTAGAAAGACAAGAATCACACAATAAATAAGTCTTTATTCAATAAAAAACTACTTTTTAGTATCCAAGAAATTAGGAAAAGTGGAACAAAATATATAAAATGTCAAATTATCATAAGGAATGACAAAAACCCATATGCAAAATTACTAACATCTGTACTTATTTAGAATTATACAATTTTGACTTAGGTAAATCAATACAGCCACAAACAAATGTTTTGGAAATCAAATTATTTTTGATTAATCATATTTATGCTCATTTTTACAATCTCCTTGCGTGCTACCTGATAGCAGCTTTGACAGGTTAAAAAGAATGTGAGAAAAATGTTACTTTAAAGATGACCTATCATGCAAAATGCACTTTTGTACGTCTTTTATACATGAATATGTATCCCAGGTGTTCCAGGAAACTCACCAAGTGTCAGAAAACACAACCCTCTCTATTTTCCTCCATACCCAAATCTCAAAAAAGGGGCTGCAACGGATCTGATACAGACTGATCCAGATTTGAGCACTTCTATGACGTCACAGAAGTGGCGCTACGGCTATTGGGCCAACTCCACCAATCAGGAGGAGACAGCCACGGACATTGCCGTTCGAAAGCGCTGGAGACGCTGTAGTACGTATGCCAGGCCTGTAGATGCTGCTGTTCTCACAGAATCAGCCCATGAAAAGACAGTGTTCAATTGAGCGAATTGAGGAATGGCTAAAATGCATGATCTGTTTGGTATTTTGACAAATAAAAAGTATAAATATGCCTTATATAGGTATGGTCCTACACTATATTATTCAAATATAGCATGATTGGTCCACTTTAAAGTACCAAAATATTTCAAATGAATCCAGGCAGGAGGGAGTTTATTAAGCAGGTAAGATCTCAACATTATTTCTGGGTATGGCATTATAATTTGAAAAAACAAAGGCTATGTCCACAGAGGAAACATCAGTTTTGCTTGTGTGATGGGTCGGTTGTTTTAAGCTTTTTAACATTTTGAAGATCTTTTGATATTCTGAGCAGAGCTTTTCCTGTTTATAATGCAATCATTGACATTCTGTTAAAATCAGCGCTCCTTTCAGCGTCTATGTGGCTCTCATCATCCTGAAATCTTTCCCCGCTGTGAGTAACCCCCGGAGAATCTTTTCATATTGATCACAGTGTCGAGGGGTGTACTGATATGTTAATGCATGGAAATGTAAGCTTCAAAAACCACTATAATGGAGGAACACATGTATGACCATGATAACTGTGATAGCTAGTTTTACATTCTGGAAAGCAATCATAATGTGTTGTACATATACCACATATAATGGTAAATCACTTATTATGATTACAGTCTGTATGAAGTTTGTATGGATATTGTGAGTGGATTCCACTTACAGTAACAGAGAGTGACATTATCCCCCTTTACATAGGACACATTTACCTCCTGTGAGCGTGCCATGTGGCTTCATAGAGACGGATAGAAATGACTAACATTTCAGCAGAGAACATTTTTTGGTGAAAAGATTTCAATATCAATGAACAGTGTAAACGATGTACTGCAAGAGTTGTTTGAGATGTTTCAATGGAGGTCTTTTCATCATTGCAATCCCTTGTATACTATATGAATTCAAGGTGGTTGCAGAAGCAGTTTTAAAAGGAAATAGCAAACTGCAGATGCTTTACAGTGATTTTTAGGCCTGCAGAATAATTGATGCAAAAAATGTAGATATGTGGACTAAACGTGTCAAGAAGGAGAGCTAGATTTGACTCCTGTAGTTTCAGCTTGATTGAAGTACAAATGAAGAAGAAAAATACTTCCAAGCACCTCTAAAACCCCAAACTCCTTTTTACATCTCTGTACTTTATGAACTTAATTAACTTCAGATGATCAGCGGTAAAAACACACGGGCTGTGTTTTGACGTAGCCAGAATAGCAACACATTTGTGCCTTACTCACAAAAGCAAAAATACACAGGTTTAAAACTTGACATTTGGCTTTCAGCACTTAATTGAAACAGCCAGTAAAATTGACGAATCTCTTTAAATACACGTTCCACTTCATCCCACTTCCCTTCACTTGACATTTACTGATGTATCCACTCTACCTTTGGTCTGAATTTATTGGGTATAATATCGTTTTGTTTTGTCACATCTTTAATGATAAAACTGATAACCTTCACCCCAACCCTAACAATGGGTTGATAAACAACTCAATGTAATAAATACAAATGATTAAACAAACAATAGGACCCCAATAATATTAAAATACACTGGATCATGTTAAATCTGCTATCTCTTTACATTTTAAAGACTCTTTTTAAAGTTTAAAAAGTTGTATTTATGTCCAATTCAAAACCTCGTCTCACGTTTTGTTTGGGTCTTTTTTTCTTTGAACCAAATAAACGAAAAAGGTGTGCTGCAATACTTTGCAATTCAGGCCGTTTTAATGAATAGTGCTTAAAGCATTGTGCTAAGTAAGATAAATCTGTATAAATGTATGGTACTTCTTCGTTGTATCTCTAATTAATCCCCAGCAGTGTAGTTTCAAAAATCCTAGAACATATGTGTGTGGCTTTCCTCATTTTAGAGGAGCTGTTCATCGTGTGGAGTAAAATAATGTTGGTAAAATATAACATTAATCATGTTAAATTACTGTAATGCTGTGTTTGTGGCTTTCTGCATGATTAACAGAATAAAATATGTTATAAACCAAGCACACACGTGTCTCTCTGTGTGTGTGTGTGTGTGTGTGTGTGTGTGTGTGTGTGTGTGTGTGTGTGTGTGTGTGTGTGTGTGTGTGTGTGTGTGTGTGTGTGTGTGTGTGTGTGTGTGTGTATGTGTGTGTGTGTGTGTGTGTGTGTGTGTGTGTGTGTGAGAGACAGATAGGGAACCGGTTAAGTGGCCCGTGGGTGTGTGTAGGGGTGTGACCCGGTGACTCAGCCACCAGCAATGTTCTTCTTCAAGGTGAATGAGTCACAGCCTCCGTCCATGGGGAGATTTCTCTTTCCAACGGATATTTTCTTCTCTAACGAATATTTGCCTCGCCTTTACCAAACCTAAACCGCTTTAAAAGACATGTACAAGTGCTTTAAAAGAAATTAGTCATGTGCATTCATACAGGAAATTATGATTTCTCTCCACAGAGCTACACATTCATTTTGAAGCATGGCAATTATAAGTGACAACTGCAAATTACCTGATGATTCATTTTTAATGCATAACCACAAGGTCATAACAGTTCATGCAAAACTAAAAGGTATGATAAGCTGCACTCACCTGTCGTAAACCAAGAAGGCATCAAATTAAGTGCAAATTAACTCTCTTTTCAGATGTGTATTATGTGTTTTCACTGTTAAATGAGGAAAAATTCTTCGGTATGACCTATGCTATAATAAGCTTAACGTTCTCATCTTAAAGAGGGAGTAAACGCACTTTAGGTTTGTTTAAGATACACTGCATTCCTGCTTGGCTTACTGGAGGAACGGAATCATTTAGTTTTTCTCTTTTCGGGAAATTAACACTTTGGCTCGCTCCACTTTCCTCCATTTCTTCTGGCTCTCCCTCCTCCTCCTCCTCCTTTCTGTCTCCCCTTCACCAAATTTCTCCTGCTTTCATCAGCATTGTTGTGCTCTTAAACTTCCAGTACTCTCTTCCTCATCCCGCCACAAATAAACTCATTGATTTGCAGGCTGAAAGTTTTTCCAGCAGCTATTACCACTGTCATTTTCAATATGTTTGGTCATTTGAACGTGGTCTTCACGGTTGAAGAGTCATAGTTGTGAATACAAGTCGGAGTATTAAATCTCTTTTTGTTTCAAGTTGAGGCAACATTTGGATTTCTCTGTTGCACTACCTAATAATTTGATTTCCTGAGGGCACACAGAATGCTCCATTTGTATTTGTTTGCGAATAAAACCTCATTTGGAGCAGGATGTATGTTTCAACACGTCGAGCCGCTGTTGCTGCAGCATCTAAATGAGCCACTTGTTGAGAGGACAACAATGCTGCTCTGAGAAACACAGGAAGAGAGCAAACAAAGAACAGCACGGAGCAGAGCTGGTTTTCTAGGGGCGTCATTTGGCAGAGAGGTCGCAGGAGGTTAGTGTGATCGATGGGGTGATGGCTTTTCTTTGTCTCTATTGGGGTGAAGGAAAAAGGAGACGGAGACAACAAGAAGAAGATGCAGCAAGACAGAGGAGGAGGGAAAAACGAAAGACACATCTTTATGGCATCACTTTAATTGTTAAACTCATATGCAAATTCTCAACGTTTTCGGGTGTGGAAATATAAACTATTGTGCACTTTACAAGAGTGTAAATCATTTTTTTTGACATATTTATGAATATGTGTCTCAGCTTTAGGCTCTTTTTGGAGCATTTCCCATTGCAACAGTTGACTAATAATGGAGGGGTATTTTGAATATGCTATCAATTTCCAGACGGGTTTATCCTCTTTTTCAACCAACACAGTTCCAGTATGAATAGACTACCATTAGTTATTAAGGCTTTCCCTTAAATACTTTACATTTTCTGGGAGGACACATTGTGTTGTAGCGTTTGTATCCAACTGGTAGACGCTAACCAGCTAGGCTAACTGACCAGCTAGGCTAACTGACCAGCTAGGCTAACTGACTCCCACTCAGAAAGTACATGCTAGTTAAGCACTTCCAGATGTACGTTTTTGTATTTGTTCCTGAAAATTCATCTTTACCTCCTGCACACTGTGTAAAGCTCATCCTGCATTATTAAAAAGACCATGGTTTAGCTAGCATCAGCTGTGTATTGTGTTTATTGCATCAACTTGTCAAGATTCACAACAAACGTCTACAGGACTGTGATTGTCAGGTGAAACCAATCATTCTCGCTACCCTAGAGAAAACTAATGTTGGTGTCTCCTGTCACTGCAGAAATATAAATGAAGCTTTAACTTTTTGGAAATGAAAATAATTGTCCAAAAGAGTCAACAAGTTAAAAAAAACAGTGACGATAGATTTAAAGACATAATTCAAGAGTTCAACTGTTTCGCTAGAATGTAAATCATCACCCAGCACAGAGCGAGTAACACTGTAATAAATATCAAGGAATATCAGAAAAGCAAAGGAAGCAAGCGCGAGTGAGAAGAAAAGTAGAAGATGTTTAACTAAATAGAGATAGGCCACAGGAGGGAAGGAACAAGGTCCAACCAAGGAGAGCACAGATGAAACACACCGTCTGCCCTCTGGGTGTTGCAAATATTAAGGCCGTTTATTCTAATCCCCTTCTCTTTAGGTTTGCATGTGTCTGCTACTGTAGCTGCACAATAGTTTTCAGCCAGTAAATATTAATTTAGCTGGAAGGTGGGATTAATTTTGACGATGTTTTTGGCACCTGAAATAATGGCAGCTTATGGTTCTGATTGAACATGCCTTTAGCCGGCTAATGAGATGAGAATGGGAACGTTTGAGTCTAAATGCTCAGTTTCTTCGTTAATAGCAAGATTTAATTGGGAGCTTTTATTAAAGGAATGAGCAGATTAGTTTTATTTCAAATGACAGCCAAAGGGTGTGGTGTTACCCTGCTGTTAAAAACCTTCACATATCCATTTGTAAGGAACTACAACTGTTAAAAGATCTCAAGATATTTAAGGCTGCAATTTAGGTTACTTATTGCCATTTCTGATTGTTTATAACCTGATGTGGACTTTCATGGTGTACTTTATTTGAGTTGAATCCTTAATAGTTTATTTTTAATTAATTCCCAACTGTCTGCATTTCACCTTTGTATTTGAGTCCCTTTGGAAAACTATTCCAATATTTCATAGTGATGAAATTATTTAATCCCGCTGCCCTTTTGTTTATGTTTTGGCAGGCCCTCCAGAACAATAAAGAGTGTTTATAAGCTGACTGGCTGTTAACAATTTCACACACGCACTTCACTGAACAGCGCTCTGTTGAAAATCCACTGAATGTGAAGCTTTTGTTTGATCTAGTACAGTATAAAGTTTTAATTTGAATGTATTATACTTGTCTGCATAACGCTGCTAAGACTTGTTGACTTGTGATACAATAAACTGTTGAAACAAAGACACTGTCTGAGGTTAGAGATGTGTTGTAATGTGTTCCAGGTAATTTAAGTGGTAACTCATTTCAAATGGAAAGTCTCCAGGAAAAGTCATTCAAGGGCACAGTGAGTGACGCCTGAACGACTGTATGTGAACTGCAGAGTAAAAACAGAACTGCACTTACGAAAAAAATCGAAATTGTTCCATTCATGTTAATGTGGGTTATGATGGCTGTTTACTGTTTGGATTTTGTTATTCCTCAGGCTGGAACATTGCAGAGGTTTTTTAAAGGGTTCATCCAGATTTCATCCCCACTGAAGCACACTTTTCAGTCTGTGCCGATAAATTACGTTTTACTCACTGACCTTTTAAAGTATCCACTGCTAAACCTCTTGAAATAAAAAGCATTTTGTTTCTGGTGCTCCAAGCATTGGCAAATGAGGGCAGTTTGTTTTTATTTCCAAGTTAAATGTAACTGAGAATAGCTGTCATCAAGGAGGATGTTCGTGGGTAAAGTGTGTGTGCGTGTCTGAGTGTGTGTTTGTTTTATTTTGAATATCAGCTCAAGACATGAGATCCGTGGCTTTAAAAAAAACTGTTATTACTAACATCGCTAAACACTGGCAACTACACAGAGACGCCATATGTCATGAAATGTCTTTGCTGAGCGTAAAATCAATACTCATCCCTAAGAAATGAAAATATCTAACACCTCAGGGCTGTTTCTAACAGTGAACAAAACAAACTGATGTGGTGTCGCTACAGAAAGTTCAGAACCCCATGACACACTTTGATTACACATCCAATTCAGCTGCATGTCACCCTCAAAACACTGAAAGGCCTCATATCCTGAAAGAAACAATAGCACAACTTCGAAAAATATAAAACTCTTTTTCTATTTTGTTAGCTTTTGCCGACTAATTTACTTGGTTAGAGTAAACAAAAACATATTACTAATAATTAAGTTGTTGGGTTAGTAACTTCATGCAATGCAATTAATAGCATATATTCAATGTTAATTTTCAAGCAGCTCAACATGTAAAAAGTCAAATATTTGCTCTATTAATTCTTCACACTATTGCTACATATTTAAATTAAATATAAAACATATACATAAACAAAAGCTGAATATTATGAATCAAATAAATGAATAAAAGATATATTGAGTATAGGTTCATCTTAGTAACAAAAATAAAAGGTTATTATATTTTTTTTTAAGAATTCTGACTTTTTTCCGAGTTTCAAATACTCTTATATTGTCATGTAACATTATCCGTAATAATACACTAACTCATTTTAATTAAATTTCCCCCTAGAATAAGAATATTACCTATACAACTTTACAACGTGGCACAACAACTCATTTATAATGATCACAATAAAAAGTGTGTTTAAAACCTTTCGCTACTAGTCATGTCCGACCCGGTCCCGCCCTTAAGCCTCTTTATTCACAATAAATCTTTGATGTGTTTCCTGTGTGTCAGTTTTACCTGAAAGTCGACACGGCAGCCTGAAAGCACGACACGTACATTGTGTGATGTAAATTAAAATGGTGTATCAGGTTAGTGGTAACTTAACACACTAGGCAATTATCAGGACCACCCTGATGGATGACACATCAGATGGAAAAACAAACAACTTTAGACAGAATAAACTTAATCAGAGGGGAAAACAGGGGTGCAATTACTGAAGCACATTATTACACAGGCATCTACGTAGTGTGTGAGGTAAAAGTGACACAGAGTTCAGGTGAGTGGGATGATGCGAGAAGGACACCTGAACTCCACCATTTCATTGTTCATCACCCCTGTGTCAGCTGTGCTCAACACGCCAATGTGTTGTGTTGGAAAACATGAAGGAAAAGGGAGATAAAAGTGCAGAGAGGCAGTCGAGTGATAAATTCCAACATCTCTAATAAATGTGTGGTAAAGAAAACTGAAGGTGACTTGACAGGGCCACTCCCTGTACATCTCGAATGAAAGAAGAGAACATGAAACGCTCAATGATGGGTGAACCTGGGCTTTGTCAAACATCCCAAAAGGGACAATCATATACACACACACACACACACACACACACACACACACACACACACACACACACACACACACACACACACACACACACACACACACACACACACACACACACACACACACACACACACACACACACACACACACACACACACACACACACACAAACACACACAAACAGGTCTGATCTGTGCCCAGACAGGTGTGTCGGTACTAGACAGAGTGGCTGCATTTTAAGTGTCTATGGCACCATCTCTAATAATACCTGCCTTGCTCCAGGTGCTTTGGCATGCTCCCCTGCATGCTCACTCTGTACATTCAGTACGAGTACATAGACAAGTAAACAATAAACAAACATGTTCTCACTGCAGTATGATGCTTTAATAGCTTCCAGGTGAGGTAAAGGTTACCTGCCTCATTTAAGGGCGCCAAGGAAGGATCTCGTGAAGGTGAAAGGTTGTAACTGACAAAGAGTTTTATGTTAATGTATGCGCTCGCTGTGCGGTGTGTGTTCATGTGTGTATGTGAACATACTGTCCTTTTTAAACTATGAGATAAATGCAAAATGGAGGCCATGGGAATTTTTACCTCGGTCCCACATGACGTGAATGCAATACATACCCACGTCACATCGTTGTTTTTTGTATTCAGCTCAGCTAAACAAAACACAGCAATTCCCTCCCTTGAATTTGAAGTTTTTAAGACGTGAGGACCTTGACAAGTTCACAGCCCGCGAGGGACAGGCAGGTTAGACAAATAATATCCGTGCATACAACCCTGGAGCATGTTTGCAAAGAGAAATGCGAGCCAAAGGATTGTTTGGTTTTCTATTTTAAAAACAATAGTCTATATGGAAAGGGAAAGTTAAATACCAACAAATAAATAGTACGTTTTAAAGAGAAGAATGTTCAGGTCAATTATTCAATGTAATTCCCCATTGATCGATAAATGACACAATAGCAAAAAAAATAATGTAAAGTGTAAAGGATTTTTTATATATTCTGGTCTTGCACATCATTGAATCCTTTCTGGCAGCAGGTTCATGGAGTTTTACAAAAAGTTTTTCAGGTGGACATGCCATTAACATTTGAATCGTTATATTTGGGTGCTTTACCACCAGAAATGTTTTCCTCTAAAGATAAATATCTGTTTCAAATCCGGAGTGCTGCCTGCAAGAAGGCCATCACCAGAATGTGGTTAAAACCAGGAAAACCTGCTTTGGATGAGTGGATTGACATTGTGTATGATATTTTTAAGATGGAAAGGATAACCCTTGCTTTGAGACTGCATATTTTTGTCAAGATGGGAAAAATTGATATTATATTTTTTTCTATGCCCCCGTTGTTTGAAAAAGTTGCAGGTACACCCCCATAACCCTGCCTGTTCGTACTGTATATCATGTTATAGCATGTTTGAAGGTCAGTGAGGCCTGCCTCTGTGTTATCCACAAACATGTACATTTGATTTGTGATTTCATTGTTAACTACAGAAGGCTTACAGAGAATATTGTATTATCTATGACTGTAAACATGTGAAAAGCTGAATAAAAAGAGAATTTCAAAAAAAGTGTAAAGGAATATGGTCAAAACATTTACCTAACATTAAAATGTAGTTTAAAATGGATGTAAATGGTAAAGTGTGTTATTATAAAATCCTATAAAAACACACCTTAAACAAACATAATGCTAACATTAGAGCATCAAATATGTAAAACTCAATTGGATGTTTTCCACTATTATTTTGGAAATAATGCTAAAGCTTGAAAATGACTCCCTGTTTATGTTGGATTTTTGCTTTTTAACAAACAACTCTTGTAATCCATTGCAAAAATCTAATGTACATCTTGAACAAAAATGAAACTAAAGGTATGCCATGATATATGTAATACAGTTATTTATCCTCATTGATATCTGTAGTCTACAAGCTACTTCAAATGTTCTTTATTCCAATATCATGTCATAAGCTTCCTATACCAGTATAACTCTCATTATTATCCTCTGCATCCATTGCATTTGGTGTATTAAGCTACTCTGTTGCTATACATATTTGTATTTAATTTAATTGTAGTAAAGTGACATCTTCATCTGAGTGCCACTCTAGGGGAGAAAACATTAGGGACACGTACCTTCACACACACACACACACACACACACACACACACACACACACACACACACACACACACACACACACACACACACACACACACACACACACACACACACACACACACACACACACACACACACACGCTTAGAATAACACTGAGGGAAAATATGCAGCTCTAAAGTTTAAATTCACCATTTAATTGCTCAGACCCAGTCTACCATTTAATTGCCTGTAAAGAGGTGAGTCGATGGTCTGTATAGTTTCCATAATCAAACTGACTTTCCACCTTTACACGCACTCAGTCAGTGGTGCACACTTGGTGTTACCTCACCTCCTAGAGTGTGGTTGTGTGTGTGTGTGTGTGTGTGTGTGTGTGTGTGTGTGTGTGTGTGTGTGTGTGTGTGTGTGTGTGTGTGTGTGTGTGTGTGTGTGTGTGTGTGTGTGTGTGTGTGTGTGTGTGTGTGTGTGTGTGTGTGTGTGTGTGTGTGTGTGTGTGTGTGTGTGTGTGTGTGTGTGTAGGAGGGGGATACAATATTCATTTTTCAGCTCAAATAAACCTGGGTAATGAATACTGCTCTCTCACACGACTTAGGATATACGTCATATGCAAACACACACATACTACGTTGTGTTCATGTGCTTCATTTATTTTTAGACGAGAGACAGGATATTGGGTTTCATTAAATATCCCAGACCCCTTTCTTTTCCCCTTTTCCCTCGTTCCCCAAACGTTCCTCCACCTCTGTGTCTCGAAACACTTTCAGTCCCAGGGGCAAGGTGGTGCCGCTGCTGCTGCTGGTTTGGTTTCCTGCTCGTGTTGTGACGTGAGGCAGCTCAGCTTGCTGGGAGAAAGGCCTCTTTGTGTCTGACCGTCTCTGCCTTTCCACCGCTGACAATCATTTTCCCCCTGTAACCCTCATCTGACAATTCTTTGCTAACCCGCTGTCGTCATCCTTCATCTTGCTTCTTGGGAAAGGAAAAAAGAGAGAAAGAAAGAGTTTAAATTACAGCAGCTGCACCTTTAATTTTCACTACTTTAAGTGTGATGAAGGCTCAGGAAAGCCCTCAGGTTGGAAATGGCCTCAGAATATTTTGGCTGAGGCTTCTGTCATCAGCTTTATTTGCTGTATTTTACAAGGCCAGGCCACCCAGGATTGCACAACTTTGATTTTTGTTATTTTATGTGTATTGCAAGTGCATGAAGGCAAAGACCACAAGTCAATTTCCACCTCCACATGACAATGAAAAACGTCTTGCTTGTGTCGCCTGAGTTCGAATTACCATCAAGTTTATATGCACCAATCTTCTGAGGCGAAGAAATATGTCAGCTTAGCCCAATTGCTCCATTACACATGGGGCCCCCAAATCATCTGGTGTGGTTTTTGGGGGCCAGAAGCGAAGCAGTGGTGACAACAGTCATACTGATGTTTTTGTCGCAGTTTGAGTCGGAGTCGGTCCACACAAACATGCTCCATACAAAACAGTTTTCTTCCACAAAGCCTGCGCCGTTGCCAAGAAAAACCACCACAGATCATTAGCCCTCTCTGCCAGACATCCAGTTTTTCTCACAGTGATTTTCTGCTGTGCACCGAAGTGTTTCCCCAGGTGACTCTGACTCTCTGCCTCCCTCTTCAGGATCATGCCACTTATATTCACGTCATGTCTTCCTTATCTTATTGCTCCCTCTGACTGCTACTACCTTCATATAGTAATCTCTTTGTTCCAATTGAAAACTGCTCTCGCGTCGTGGGCTTTGGAGCTGAGGAGCTCCCCAGCATCTCATTCAAGCTAAATGAACTCAACCATAGCGCTGCCACTCTCATCAACGTGGGAGAAATGGGACTAAAAAACAGCTCTACTGAATCGCACAAGCTATTCAGCTCAATTGAACTTGTTGCAACTCATGAATTGTTATTGATTTAGACTCTAATCCATATAAAGAGGCAGGCACTGTCTTGTCTTTTTAGAAACATTTTGGTATCAATCTGCAAGACAGGGTTCGTCCCTATATTTTCTGGTAGTGCTTATTCTCCAGTCTTTTGCCATTAGACCATGACAGAAGAAGAGAAAGGTCAAGTGAAAACATCAAAAGATAGAAAACCGAGTAGAAAATGTGATGGAAATAAGGAATTTATGTTTGTTTAAAGAGGAATGTTCCCTCAAGGTCCACAGTGATCTGATGTTTTCAAAACATTTCCTTTCCTACCCATTTAATTGCTTCATTTATTGATTTTCTTTCCATTTTAACTGCACTTTTTCACACTCTGTTTTTAACAAAACACCAACCACCTCAGCCAGGCATGAACAAAATGTGATTTTAGACTTTTAGTGTAATTTCAGGCAATTCATTTGATACATTTTAAAGGGGAATAAACACTGGTGGATGGACATGCACTGATCTTAACACACATTGTTAAAGATTGGGTTATTAAGGAAAGTGACAAGCAGCAGGAGAAAATCCCTTTTGGACTAGCATAGAGATCAAATTGCTTCCAGCAGTAATTTCAGGTAAGTGCTTTGATCGTCGTTATACAGAGGAAGAGAGAAAAAGACTTGAGTTGTCAGGCGTTTCTCTCTGTAGACATCTCATACTGCGAGGTCAAGATAATCTGAGTCAGACGCATCGACAGGTTGAACTTTGATTCATTATCTCAGTCTCCGTAGTGAGTGATGAATTGCCTGTTGACCACACAATTAGCTCCTAAACTCACTCTGCATAAATTCAACTCCATTTACCAGCAGGCACTGGCATGAAAATACTGGCTGTGTCTAAGTGACTTAAAATGAATGGTCTTACTCTGTCTAACTTTCAGTTAGCTGTCAAGGCTTGGAACACGATGGTAAATAGCAACTGTCGCATGTCTCCCGGCTTTTCTATGGAGCATTTTTCCCCTATGTTGTTACATTTCTTATCCCAAGATTAATTTCCTTTGGGAGCAACACATCCAACAAGATGATATTATTAATCATGTACATTGGTTTGTGTTATATTGACAGGCAGGTGACAGGCTTTTTGAGGTCTAAAAAAGTCTATTAGATGAAACACAACACCTAATTTGAAGATGTGTAACGACACTTTTCAGGCTATTGATAGATCTTAAAGTTCCTCAGTATCTATTTTATTCTGCTTGCCTAAAGAGCTGCTGCCAAGGTAACTGAAAGGGAGCACTGCTGCAACAATTGGTGAGATATCTCAGTTGAAATGAAGCACAAAGTAACAGAGAAGATGCTTTTCGTCTCTCACGACCTTGGACAACACAAAACAACGAGTCTGGGAATGCAAATGAGGGACAACAGGGACATGAATAGTTTTTTTCTCAAAGAAGGTGTGACCCACCCAACACATGTAAATGTCGTATTTTAAATCATTGGAAAATGAACATTACCTCAAACTTTTGGAACACAATTTTATGTAATATCTTTTTATCTTTACAAAGGCTG
This sequence comes from Notothenia rossii, assembly GCF_949606895.1. NCBI lineage: Eukaryota > Metazoa > Chordata > Actinopteri > Perciformes > Nototheniidae > Notothenia > Notothenia rossii. The sequence goes on from NC_136907.1 coordinate 68,079,325, forward strand.
GAGTGCAAACAATAACAAAAGACCGGGACCAAAGGTACACAAAAGTTTAAATATTTCAGACATAAAATGTTGATTGTACCAACATGGGCTACTCAAACATAGTCTGATAAGGGTTCTTAAAGAGTAACAGGATAATAAAGTAAACACTATTGAGTTAAAGTCCCTAGTTTAAAAATGAAGGTGCTGAGTTGCTTTTATTTAAAGGAGAGCAATGTTAATTCTGAATATTAAACATTCCAACCTATCGACGTTAGAGAGCACTCCAGACAGTCTACTAAAACCTTGCAAAGAAGCAAAACCCATTGGTTATTTAGACCCTCGTTTAATAGAATATATTCCATCTCCAGCACTGTGGGTTTGGCTGTGAACAAAATGACAGCATCACTGAGAAAACTGGTTCATTAATTGTGTTGCTTTCTATTGAATTATTTCCCCAGGATTGGTCTATTTTTTTGCAATGTGCTTGAAGTACTCACAGCACAAAGAGGAGTTGTTCAACCAAGAGAAAACCGCTTGAATCTGTGGTGAACAGCCAGAGACTACAAATAGAAAGTATTACGTACAAATGGAAAGAATGAATTAAAAATAGAAAGTAGAAAGTATTAATAGAAAGTATAAAGCCCCAGAGTGAAAACGCCCCGGAGTGAAAACGCTCAACAGAGTTTTGCACTGTGGAGAGGCTGTTGCATCCTTTTAGTCCAACTTGTCGATGGTATCTGATTTGTAATTTAATGCTTTGCAAGAGCAAAATATAGGGCAATAAATATTGGTAATAATTATCGAAATATTAAGGTTTGGGTTCATATGGGCATCCTGTTGGGCGAGTTGAAGATAAGTGTCTGAGCTAAACTGTGCTACCGATGGTGATAAAAACAAAACCAAATAAAACCGTTATTTTATTAATTAGGGGAGAGTGGGGTAAGATGAGCCAATTTTGATTATGTTGTCCCATAAGCAAGGAAGAATTAGATTGAAGTCAGATGACAACATCAACCGTTATTTCAGGAAGTCTTCTGTCAATCAGAATGATAATAATGCATCTGTCACAAAGGGCCATGAAAATATGACTTCAATTAAAAAAAAGTCTAGTGGCTTAACTTGCCCAATCTAGGAGGTAACCCTAACCCTAACCCTAAATTGAGCTATTTGGGGATAAATTGACCTTTTTTCTGTTCCTGCTCCTGCTCTCAGGTCAAAAAGCATGACAGGATTTTGTACTTTGGAAACTAGTTATCAACAATACTTTTTCCATCATAGTTTTAGTTTGAAATGTAATTCAGAAAAGCTGTAATGTCTATATAGAATCTATACAGGATAAATGCATAACAACATAACATAAGAGATGTCTCGTAGAAAATCACGCTTGCTACAATACACCGAGAACAAAAACAACACATGTCCTGTGTCCTGCAGCCTTTTACGTCACTGGCTCATCCATTTTATGAATCAAGCCTCCCACATTCCTCTTGATGTTCAATGGAGCCTTTATTCAGCTCATACTGGCTGTGAACGGTAGAAGTCCCTTCACTGTATATGCGTTTTTTTCCGCCCTTGGTAAATGGACAACAATGACAAACAATGGAGCAAGGACTAGTAATTGTTATTAGTGTCATCATCAACCAAGCACATAGTTGCACAGCGTGGGCAGATCTTCTGTTGAGGAATGGTGAGTGATGGTTGTTGTTGTTGTTGTTCCATTATTGTCTGTTTCGTTTTGTTGTTTTTCAAGCATCTGAAAATGAGTAATGGGGAATGTTCTTTTGTTAAGTTTTCCATTAGGTACCATAGGACTGCTTTATTGTACAAAGATACTTATGACTCAACACAAAATAATTAAAACATTCACTGACGTCTCTCACCATGATATTTAAATGAATCTCTGACATTTAAAGATAAAGCTTTTATTATTATCTATAGATTCTCCAACACTTAACGGTCAAATGCCACGGCACTGAGAAGGACGTCTGGAGGACTTCACCTTCCAGAAAACTGTTTCTCCATTTCATCTGTCTCATATTTGGCAGATATTTCCCTCCACTTCTTTACTGGATTAAATCGTATCTCTTCCGATGTCCTTCCTTGTCCTGTTGTGATGTGTACTCACTTGTTTATGCTGTTAGCAATGAAGCACTGAACATAGTGTCTAGGGCAGGGGTGTCAAACTCAAGGCCCGGGGGCCAAATCCGGCCCGCGACTTCCTTTCATGTGGCCCCACAAGAGCTTGCAAAGAATATAATATGTTTATTATACGGTTACATGCCGCTTTACAGAAGCACATTGCCCATAAACTACATGTCCCACAATGCATCTTAAATTTGATTTTTTTTATCTGAATGACAATTTTTTCCAAAATGTTACTTTTTCCTCAAAATTGCACTTTTTTTTTTTTTTTTTTTTTCAGAATTTGGCTTATCTTTTTAAATCATTTTGTAACATGCACACTGAAGAGACTTGCAATTGTTTGCCCTAGACTTCTTTCAGACGTAGTTAATTATGAAGTTATTACCCTATCCGATAATAATCCAATGCAGAGGCAATAATGTAATATAATACATTATTTTATATATATTAAATATTTATATATTTATTCTTATATAGTCTTATATATAAAACTGGCCCTTTCAGTGCAACCATGATGCTAATGTGGCCCGAGTTGAAATTGAGTTTCATACCCCTGGTCTAGGGGGATGCACTTTTTTGTAGGGTTATGTGGTCATATTAAAAGTATCGGACATATTGATTTGTTTACCTTATGATGGCTCTTGAGGAAATGTCAGAGAATGTAATTTGTTACCATTCAATTATCTGAGGACCATGACTTTCCTAATCTAACATCACAATCTTGTAGTGGCACTAGAGGAAAAGTCAGGTTCTCTAAAGTCTGTATGGTACATCATCTGGGAACTACGAATGTCTCGCTAACTTTTTTGTTGTTGATTACTTAACTAGATAATTAAAAACATTGACCTGCTGGTGACACTATTAAAAGTTAGCTCATCCTCAGATACATCCATGAATGTCTGTAAGACATTTCAAACTACGACTACCAACTACTTTTATTTTTGGTAAAGCATGTAAGGAAACAATTAACCCAATAAATACTAAGTAATACTTTTGATGGATATTAACCAGACATTAGCAAAATAAATCCATCCAAATAAAATAAAAAGGTGCTTACGGTGCACTGATACACTTTGTGTTTGTCCTCCTGTTCGTGTAATGTATTAAGTACTGTTACCAAAATGCACGTCTTCATAAGATTTTGAATCATTACTTCGGTAATATTTTTCTCAGAATCAACCAGTAAGCAGCATTTATTTCTTTGTTTAATGGCCATAGAGAAAGAAACACACTTTTCCAGATGATTCACAGAACAACTGCAAAACATGACTTTAGATAATAGAGGTTATGCATGGTTCAACAAAAGCACCCACACAATGAGTTACAGTTTAAATTCTTCCATTACCTCATTCCTTCTGTTCAACAACAGATTTGAATGCAACAATTTGCCAAAACATTTAATGCTTACTCAGCTGTTTCGTTCAAGGTTGAGGCAGGTGAATATTTTTCCACACAACTATAACACACATGTAGAAGAATCACAATATCAGAATAATAGAAACATGAGAATTGTTAATGAAACGCAGAAAACATACATATTATAGATGACTTCCGTCTTAATGAATGCACAGTACTCTCTATGGAAAAGATGCAGCACAAGTAGCATATATTAAAAAGCAGCAAGCGGCCATTTGCATTACATTCAACATGTTCAGCCATGTTTGACAGAAGTACTCAGATACAAAATAAATGGCTTTGCGAGGCACTCATACCACGTCATTTATTCAATGCTAAATGCGCAGATGAAACTAAAGGACATTTATTTTTATTAAGGTTAAAGATGGAGGTTATGACTAACTGCTCAAGTAGACCAGCCAATTTAAATTAAATTATAGTCAAGGTTTCTTTTTGAAAATGTAAAATCATTTTAATTTGTGTAGCTACTTTGGACTGCAAACTGTATTCAGGGTTACATATAGTTCTGAACAGATTACATAGAGGTGGTCATAGATAAGAGTTTGTCTTCTTCCTTTTGCAAAATGTACCAAAACACGTTCTCACTTAATCATTCTTGTTTTGTTTTATGGCTGATCCTGGCATTTAAAAACATTCAAAAAACTCTCATGTAATTCAAATGGAGCCCTGATGACAGCACGTCCAACAGCATCTAAAATGTAAATGAGAATTGCATTAGCAGGTTTTCTGTGAAGCTGCTTTTGAATGTCACTATGTGGGATGGATAGAAAAGGACTGCATCTAGGAGTGAAGAGCTGGCAGGGTTTTTATTATCAATGACAGCCTGTATTTTCATCTTCAGACAGCTGCTCTCTTTACAAGGTTTCCTTCAAATTAGCCTTTCAAAACATGTCTTGTGTGGCCTCAACCTGTTAGAATTTAGTTCAACCTGACAAGATCATAAAAGGTTGTTTCTCAAAGATGTGGCAGCCGATTCCACGTTGTACCAGGTGAAAGTGCATGCCTTTGTGTGTGCAGGTGTCTACAGCCTGCACATGTTTTGAGGAAAGTGTGAATGTTGGTGTGTGGGACACAAAGGAAAGGTAAACACTGTCTATGCTTCACTGGTCGTAACCCCTGCCTCCGCTCATCACAGTCATGGCAGGAGAGAAATTGATGCTGGCTTTGCTTCTTTACACTCCCACCAAAAATAAATGTTGTTATCTCTTGTTATCCTGAGCTTACTGTTACTGTATAGAATATATATATATAAATAACTAACATCCTACTCACTATTCAGATGCCGGCTTGTGTGTTACCATCTCCGTCATAATATCCTCTACTTGAGACACACTAAAAGGAGGTATTGGTACAATTGGTCCCACATTATTTCAGATGAAAACTACAGATAACAAATGAAGAAACATTAATAGACCGATTTTTAAACAACATGGTATAACATTTTGGGATTTGTGCTTGAGAGCTTTCATGTTGCGTTTAAGAAAACGAAAAGAGGAGAGCACATCAATTACATAAAAAAATGGAATGTCAGTATTATTAAGTGCCAAGTGAGATTTAAAAAAATCTAATATTTACATTATTTTCAATATTATCTAAATACCGTACATTAGCATACAGGCTGGAATTAAGGAGTATTAGCTACAGTATCTTAGTTTTATCTGAAATTCAGAAATAAGCCAATTAACACTGTTTATGTTGTGTATAGAAATCTTAAGATTACATTTGTAGGTTGTGTCTGCTTTTATAACAGACAGTAGATAAATTACCAGAAATTAGGAAGATCAAAGATGCAAAAAAAGGTTCATACAGTAGTAGGTATTCACCTCCTAAGATTTTTCTCTATTTATGGGGCGTTTTGAGCTGCAACTATTTCTTAAAAGAACAACAGCCTTTGATAACAAATCAAATATTCTTTATTTTCTGAGCTGTCGAGCTCCTGGTCAGATTATAAACGTTTTTTTTAAACTTTGGACAGGGCCAGTCTATATGCTAAACTAAAATAATCTCATCTGCCTCTAGCTTTATATTTAACATTCAGACATGAGAGTGTTCACAAAGCTTTTATGTTCCTGTCTTCAAGAAAATAAAATGTCACACTGCACCTTTAAGAAATGTTTTCCCACAATGGCAGACACCTTTATCTCCAGTGATAGAAACACATTACATTGTCCATTGGCATCTGTTTGAGTGTATTCGTTGTCCATGTAAAAATGCACATTCAGCCTTGTGTCATTTCCAAAATACAATATTCTCATAATAGAATACATCATATCTTCAACTGTCCAAATGCCGAATAGTTTATACCAAATCTGCAGCCATGGCCTTACAGGGAGGTCTACGGCTGTCTTCTGTTGTTTGGCGATATGTGTGGCAGCTCAATGGATGATGTGCCAATAGCACTGCCTGGCCTTGGCAGTCAAACAGGTAACAGTGTGCCAAACACTGTCAGTTTCCACATGTATAATGAGTCTGCGTTTCCCCACATCATTTTGTTGATGAGTTGTAAACAAAACTAAAACATGTCTGCCAAACAGAGTCTCTCCTTTTGCCACTATCCAGTTCCTCTCTGAATACTTATTTTAATGTAATTGTCTTCTTGCGGTATCGCCTCTTTATAGAAACATGTATTTCCTTCTTGCTTTTTTTTAACTGTTAGATTCAATTTGTTGCATTGTTATTGTTGCCTTCCTCTGCAGCAACAAACTTGATCTCAGCGTTGGCAGTCCTGGAAGCCATGCTGCTATCTCTGACCTTGTGCTTGAACAGAAACGGGAAGGTTTTCCTGAAGGACTTTTGGAAGGTGGCTCCCATGAAACCGTAAACGATGGGGTTGACCGAAGAGTTGGCGTAGGACATGCAGTTAGCCCACGTCTTGATCTTGTATGTGGCGTAGGTGGGCCGGAAGTTGGGATAGAAAGACTGGAAGAGGATGAAGATCTGGATGGGACCCCAGCAAATGGCAAAGAGGAGGACGATTACTACCACCATCTTGGAGATTTTACTCCTGATACTGATAGTTCTCTCAGACAGGAGATTGACCTGAGGAGGACAAGATGAGTATTATAGTATTAAATTCAGGCTTAATAGCGAAATCTTCTGGAAGTTTTGGTATAGCAGCTTTAAGTTCCTGTTGGACAGGAAGTTGTCATAAAAAAGGAAGTGTAGCTCAGAGAGAGATATTTTCATGGTGTGCAGAGAATGGGAATCACTAGTGTTGAATCCGTGGCCATCCTTCTTTGCAGAGATGGTTTGACACAGGATTTGTAAGTAAATATGTTAATTGACAATATCTTTGTTTGTGGATGTTATTGAGCAGGATTGTGACTATAATGAGATCATAATAAGAAGAATGTTCTATGTATCCTAGCTAAACTCTCACTTACCTGCATTGCACTTGTTGGTAGCATCCATATGGTCCAATGTTACATTATGAAACATCTTAAATGTCCCTTTGAATATCCTACTAACCCTAAAGTTAATACTACAAACCTTCGTTCAAACAGTTACATACACGGAAATTATGTTTATCTTCATGTTAAACATAATGTTTTGAAAAGGATTTCATTAACGCTCCCTAGATGATGTTTTTTTTTTTACATTGGTTTGTTATTGGGGTCTCTAGGGATCTAGTCTGTGTTATGTTAAATATGTTGTTAGGAGAGTTAAAGTGAAATACCAAACAGAGTACTTTGACCACCTGATGATTTTACCTCTGCTTTTTGTCTCTACCAATCTCTGAGTGAAACATCCGGCTCATGCTGAATGTTCCAATATGTTCGCCAGCTAGTCATTAACTTTGTCTGCTTCTCATTTGGTGCAGAGCAGGGAGCAGATAGTGATTTTTCAGAAATCAATATCAGAGTGGGGAGCAGGAGCTAAATCAAGTTTCAGGCTTTAAATCTAAACTAAATAACTAAGAGACGCTGCATAGAGCTAAGGGAAACTGCGTCGTTGGGTTATACTTATCTTATATTTGTTTTGAGTGACACCTTTTACAGAAGTCATTAAATCCTTTGTTATTATTCAACAATTCTTAAAAGGAAGGTGTTTTAAAAGACACTTTCATCGCAGACAAAATTAAAGAAAAGTTAAGAAGTATTATAAAGACAGTCCCAGTATGTAGAACAGAAGAGCTTTTACACTTTTAATTAGCAAAACGAACCCTGTGCATACCTGATAGTTGTTGTCTACTGGCTCCACAGTGGGCTGGCCCACCCGCTTCACCATCAGAGTGTAGCAGAAGGAAATGGTGAGGACAGGCAGCAGGTAAGCAGCAATAAACTGGTAGAGGATGAAAGCCCTCTCGTGTGTCTTTGAGGGAAACCTCTCCATGCAGTACTGCCTCGGCCCGTACCAGTAACCCTCCTCTATACGCTGGTACATTAAAATTGGGGTTGACAGAATGAAAGAGCCTGTGAAAGGACGATGAATGTGTTAGTTGAAGTAGATGAAATCATCATAAATGTTAATTCCCGTGCCTACTTCATATACAATTGGTCCTAATTATTCATTTACTCAGTGGGGAATAAATTAAAACAGGAAGATTAAATGTACCTAGGGGAAATGGCGGGAGAGAGTTTTTCATTAAATGAGCAGAACGTACCGATCCAAATGCAGATGCTGACAATCATGGCTACTCTCGGGGTGCGGTGGCGCAGAGATTTCAGAGGGTAGATTGTGACGTAACAGCGGTCCCCGCTCATGGCTGTCAGTGTTATACAGGTGGCTTGGACGGTCACCTTGGAAGCACAGTAAAACATGTCCACATGATTAGCACAAATATTCTACTTTCTACTAATTTTACTATTTTGTTAGAGCAAATGTATTTTGGGAGATATGTTACTTTTAATCAGCATTATGAGGAAATGTTGTTCATTAAGTATCTGCCTACAGTAAGCTCCAACTCTAAGGCACTTAGCTAGCTAGAAAGAACATTTTCAATTAGCATACAGACAACTACACTGAAAACACTGAAGCATTGACTTTAATTAAATGTATTATGTCAACATATTTCACATAACTGTATTAGGTTAGTTGAAAGCAATAATCTTAAATTTCGAATTGGTTCAATTTAATATTATTGCTTTCAACTAACCTCATACAGTGATGTAAAATGTGTTGACATAAGTTTTTTCAGTGTATAAAGTTTTCCTCCAAATCTTTTTGGCAGAACAAAGAATTATTAGATTAACATCACGCTGTGTTCTTGCTGAAGTCGAAGCCACATTTGAAATCGCTTATCTCTTTTATGTGTAAACTTATTTTTATGTACTTAGACAGATACTGTTTTGAAAACATGTTGCATCTACACTGAGATTGAATGAATGCCCAGTAAAAATACAAAGAAAAACAAGTGTGAATTTGCTAGCCCACTGTTTTACAATACATTTAAAAAAGATCCCATGCATCAGCCCAATTCAAAACCAGCTAAATGAAGCAGATACGTCGTCAAGCTTCGGGATCAACTTCCCTCTTCGGCGTAAAACTGGAACTGTCGCTTTTGTAACAATGGTTTCATATCAGCATCTCCCAGATGAGAATAAAAACTCCAAAGCTTTTCTTGATGGGATTTCTTTCTTTTTCTTCTTCTTTTTTGTTTTTAAATCTGATATTTTTGAGCTGCTTGGTTTTTGCAATAGTCCTAACACTTTGCAATAAATGAAATCTGTCCTTAATCCTATCGTTCTGCCTCCATTAATAACCAGAAAATGCCCTCAGACTTTCCCACTTATCCTTCTCAATCTCTCATTTACCTGCTCACTTGATTCCACTTTCCATCATCAGCCCTTCAGAATATAACCAGCCCATTTCCTCTCCTTCCCAGCCAGATTGTCAATATTTGTCCTTGGTTTCCTGTGGACTGCTTTCGACCTCTCTCTTTACCAACTCACGTCATGTATCTCTTGAACTAATATAAGGGTTTGCACATTCTGTTTCGACCTTGTTAGCTTTTTCCTGACTATTGCCTGACTAAATATCTCTTCATCCTCTGTCTTAATGGTTTAAATATGTCCGCATTTTAGCTCTTTACCAGCTCTGTCAAATATATTTGGTATTTGAAGTCCAAGGAATTGTAATTACAGGACAAGTGGCCACACTGTCATTCCATTTTCAGTTTAAACCTATGTCTGAATTTGATACCTGATACCTACTATAGAAAGAACATCTTAAAATGAATGCAGCGCTTCATACAGACAATCCTGTGCATGAATTCATAGACAAAAACGTAGAAATATAGCAAATGTTATAGTATATATGTCGTGATTATTTTCAGTGCAACAAGTAAAGTTTTAACGAGATGTAAACATGCTTGAGAATGTGTGCTCATTAGAGGAAGTTGTTTCCTACGAGAGCCTATTGCACATTTCTTAAATAACCCTTGCAACAGAAGAAAAGCCCACACACCTTTCTAACAGTGTCCTGTGCATCAAGCCTTGTAGTTAATCATCCTTCATTAAAGAGCAAAAGATAACTTTAAGCAGCTTTTGTAAAAATAACCCACCTTTTTTTGTGCTAATAAGCTCTTGTGCTTTTATACTGGAGAGCATGCAGAAAACAGAAAGCAGAGAGGAGGTGCCTTTGTGATAAGTAGTTTTAATTAGCGTATGAAGAAATCCTTAATTTTTGTTTTTAATAGCGTTTAATGACGCTTGATTTAATTAAACTTAGAAACATCAGAGGAATTTGTACATGAGGCTAAATGTGGGATTCATGCTATCTAAGAAATGTTCCTGTATTGCAGAGTTTGACTCACTTCTCCATAATTCACCACGCACATCCTTCTGCTCCAAACTAAGTCATTATGTCCTAAAGTAGAAAGCTTCCTGACTCTATTGATGTATTCCTTTCACACACAATTATACATTGAGTTTCAGGAGACCAGAATGAGACAGAAAACGCTCCTTTTCACCCTCTTTACAAAATAATCCCCTCTCTTCAAATTCTTTGAAATATGTGCAGCAGAGGTGACAAATGAGAGGTCAGAAGTTCTCTCTATGCTCTTTTCAAAAGAGAATCTAATTTAGTCCCTCTGTGTCTATGTGCCTGCCTCTTTCCCGCTCCAGCTCTTATGTGACTGAAGCCAGCACCCATTACCCCTCATAGATTTGGACTGTTTCAAAGGATATGATGAGAGAGCCAGAAAGGGTTATGATGAGTTTGGTGTTGAGGCCACCGAGGAAGTGAGTGCTGCAATCCCTCAATTGCTGAGGCGCCTGGTGCATTAGGAAAGACTATACCCTGTTATCTTCAATGCATGGTGTCTGTTCAGTGGAATGGGCTTTCACAAGCCATAGTCTTTGGCTCGTCTGAGCAAGTACAATTGATGGTTTGGTTATTTTTCACTTATTTCTGGTTTGTTTTAATAATGCAAAAGCTGGCAAAAGAGAAAAATATATTTGCTGAAGGGCATGCATAAAGGAGCAGGGCCTGAAATGCACTCGCAAATGTCCTTCTTATTGGTCAGAAATCTTGTATAGCAAACCTATAAGCTTTGCAGAAGCCGGGTCAGTCCATCTCTGCTCACTGCTGTATCTAACCAAACTAATGCCAGTGTAGGAAGCCCGTAATCCCTTCTTTCCCTTCATGTCTGCCTTGCATTACTGTATGTGTTGCTGCAAACGAATGTCACGAAACATTTGAAGATCCCCTATGGCTTGTTATCTCGGACCAGGTGTTTTGGAAAATAGACGCTCTATGTGCACAAGCTCTTCTCTCTAAACCAGAAGAAGATATAAGAGTTGTGAAAAGCAGATATTATCTTTTTGGATCCATTAGATGAAGATGGATAGTATTTCAAAGTGGCGAAACAAAAATGAAAAGGACAGATGTAGCTCCTCACACGCAAACATAATTATATAACAAGCTTCTATAAATGTGCACATTGAAAGATAAACATTCAACATAAACAAATGCATCAGGCTTCTGCGTAGGTTTGTGTTTTTTGTCAAATGATTAAAATAGATTTTACCATCAATTAAATCACAGAAGGCATAATTTGTTTTCTTGTCAACAAACAGCATTCTTTCAAGTCACACCCGCTTACATTGCTTCACCAAAAGAGGGAACAACAGACTAAAAAGGAACTTTTTTCTGCATGATAGTTAACAGAGTTAACTTATTTGCATCATTATTTACCAATGAACAAAGAGCATGCCAACATCATTAGATTCTGTAGCACAGTGGTTCCCAAAGTGGGGGGCATGACAGACACAAAAAAAAAATCATAATTTGAAAAATGATTGATTCGAAAATAATATGATACAGTACTATTGGGTCTGGGTCTCTGTGTTTCATTAAAGCTTGGCTCTGTGTGTGTGTGAAACGAGCCAACACAGTCACAGTCACTGTGACGTTCAAACTGTCATTTCAGTCACTCCTCTATGGATCTCCCATTGATTTCAATGTACTGCTCAATTACTGTAAGCGTTTTATATCAGTACATGAACATGTCTTGGACTTCACTAAACCAGACGGAGGTTAGGACAATTACTACAAGTAACAACGGGACAAGTTTTTTTTGATCAGTGGGAGGCATTTATGCTTAGGTTGCAATTGTATTATTTATGGTTAAAGTATCATAAAAATCTAACCCAGTGGTTCTCAAAGTGGGGGGCGCAGAGGCATGCCAGGGAAGGAGGAAAAATGGTTCTTAAAAAAAAAAAAGAAAAAAAAAATCATAAATTGAAAAATTGAAAAATTATTGATTCGAAAATAATATGATGCAGTACAGTACTATTACGTCTGGGCCTCTGTGTTGAATTAAAGCTCGGCTCTGTATGTGTGTGTGGAACGAGCCATTTTGTGTGCGCGAGCGAGAGAAGAGAGCGCACCGGTACCGGAGGTCGTTGTTGTTAGCTTCTGGTGCTAGCGAGCTATGCTAACGGATATAAGGAGTTTTTTCAACAACAAAGTGGAGGAGAGTCCTCTCCTGTCAGAATGAGAGACTCAGTGAGCTAAAGCAGGGGTTCCCAAACTTTTCAGCCCGCGACCCCCAAAATAACAGTGCCATAGACTGGCGACCCCCTGTCGACAGGGGTGGGGGGGGTGCTAAGCTAAAGGACTCTCAGTGTTATCTCAGTGGGTCTCAAACGTTTTGGTCACGCACACGTTTATATGATCATTATAGTTATAAAAAAATAAGAGAATAAATGAAAAACAGGTATGAAATACTATATGACAGTAAAAAAAAAATAAAGTTTAAAAGGGTGATTTGTAAAATATCCATAAAGAAAAAGTCAATCTGTTTACAGTTCTGTTTCAAATGGGTGTTTAGAGTTGTATCCATAGATCTCTTCATTTTGCTCTCAAAGTGCACCAGATTAATGCTTTTAACTTCAATATTTAAAAATAAATCTTCCCGGGGGAGCTTGCCCCCGGACCCCCCTATGTGAGGTCAACACACCACCTATAAAAATAGCACTTTTACTCCTGCTTACACCTATATGCCGTGAGCTGATTATCGAGCCTTCATTGTAACAGTCGCGGGTACGTTGTTTGTGTGCGTGGGGATTGTTGCAGTAGAAAATTCCACTGTAGCGACCGGTACCTAAATGGGAAACCCTAAATGTTTGAGCACCCTCTATGAAACGTCAAGCTACCCCACAGCACCCCCAAAATAAATCTCTGGCGCCGCCACTGAGCCTGACTTGTATTGGGGGGCCCAACTTTTTTTTTTCAACAAAGGGGGGGCCTGACAGAAAAAGGGGCTTCACGTGTTCCCCATTAGTCCCCTCAAGAGGCTGCAAAATGCAATACATCAATGTTTCCAAATGTATGGTGTGTATGCTGGTGCTAGAGGACAACGCTTTTTAACCAAAAATACGATCTACATCAGCCTCTGTGCACCTTAGGAAATGTCTCTTACTGCATGTTATTGTGAAAACAGTTATTTCACCTATAGTCACTTTCAGTAATGGTTTGCTGGATAGCTCCGCGGATTATCAAGCACCAATTAACAGTTGGCAATGTCCAACACGATGAGTGGATGGATGTACTATTATTGTAGCCCCCTCTTTTTCTTATTACACTCGTTCCTTTTGAATAAAAAACCCAGATAATGATAGGGTATTTCAGTGTATATTATTATTCTGTTTGAAGGCATGTAAGCTATTGTGGCATGAGTTCAGCCAGTTTCAATATATTTCCTGGTGTGTTTTCACTGCCTCAACTCTCCTGTCATCTCCCCTGTCCTGCAGTATACCCCTTTTTCACACTCTTACATCTATTAGTCTTGCACTTTAACTTCTATCTTTGTCAGACTGCCTAGTTTATATTTGCCCTACCTTTCCAGACTATCTGACAAATACCAGATTCATGTGTCTCTTGGAAATGTTTGTTCCTGACTTGCCTGGTTTTGAAACATGCTTTTAAGGTGATGTTTTTTTTAACAATAACAAGTTGAACTGGGGACCATACACCCAAGGCTGTACAGATATGCACGTTTAATATTGACATGTTTGAGTGCAACAGACATGATAAGGAACAGTTAGCCTCTGTTCAATTTAAAAGACTGATTCACTCACATTAGTTAAATCTCTCTGACTTTGTTCAAATGTAGCCAGCCAGTATGTGTGGAAACGTAGTAAAAACCTGAAGCTTTCAAGACCTTGGTTTGCAAGAATCAACTTGACTAAATGGCAGTAGAGGTCATTTGTCATGTAATGTTGCTTTACCAGAGAGTGAGGATGGATGTAAAACACAGCAGTCACAGTTTACTACACCTAATGTTTTCATCAAATCTGTGGATATGTTTGATGGTACTGAGGTTAACGCTCCAGAATTCTATGACCGGTGTGTTTAACTAAGGCAAAAAAAGCGGTTGGACTCATTACAATTATTGAAAACATTTATAACTTTCTCTTTTGCGGATGAAATATTGTTTGGTGGCAGGTCTTTGGCTGCAGTCGAATAGTCCAAAAATCAGCTCCTAAGTTCTAACCCTATCGTCTATTCCTTGACCTCTGAGTGAAACGTCACGGGGTTAAGGGATAGTCGATAGGAGAATTCAAAAGGACTTAGGAGAAGAGACTGCGGTACTTTAGAGAATCCGACTGCACTTTCACTATCCGACGTGTTTATGATGCGCCAGCGGACGTCATAAATGTGCGCCTGCTGCTGTGGTGAAACTATGGAAACTACAGTTTTCTATAGCAGACTACAACATGGATGTATAATAAGAACGAGGGACTACTGTAAACTCATCTAGAGACTCTGCACCGTGCTCTGATGCTGTTGCTTTATGAACGTGGACAACAGAGAAACATATTCTTCATGACCAAAGTTTGAATAAAAAAGGAAAGTGAAATTTATGCTCGTCACCCTCTCCCTCCGGTCTACATTAATAAATGATCCCAATACGTATGATCGTATGAAAAGATCTTAAAATAAATACAAATGTATTTATTATAAACGTTAGTCCTTAACATCTATCACTGTGTATATCACCATTCAAACATCTTTTAAAAGTTGAACAAACCCCACACAGCTCAGTAAACACTGTGAAATGTTGACTTTATTTGATAATTTCAGTAAAAGCGTTCATATTTCTCTTTTTGATCATAATACTGATGAACGTTCAAAACAAAGCACTTTGGCGAGTTACCACATACGTTTTAAAAAGCTTAATAAGCACCGTAATTTTCATGATATCATTTCTCCGTCATAATCGGTTATTTCCGTGAACGGCCGACTGTTGTGTGACGGCAAATGCTGCGGCTGCAAGGCATTGTGGGACAGAATTTTCTCCTCTCCTTTCGGTTAGGGAGGTCCAGTGGTTCCTAAGCTAAAGAAGGTTATAAAGGAAGTTTGAAACCTCCTTTCCTATCATTCTAGAGAATTCGAACGGCACTTATCATGGCTGCCACTGAGGGACTTCCAGGTCATTTCACTCCGTTAGGAAGGTTCCTAAGCTAAATGGACTATTCGACTGCAGCCTTTCTGAAACATTTGTTTTAAAGGAAAAAGAAGGGTTTGTAGATAAAAGCAACAGAAGAATAGTTGCATGAAATACAGAGACAATCAGAAAAAGCTACAAAAGGCCAGCTTGACAGGCAATTGCTTCAATCAACTTCCTCAGAAGGAGTCATTGTTCCACCAGAAGCTCACAGGGTACTAAACTTCATGCTCAGATGAATAAACCAAATCACGTACCTGTGTTTTTAATTAAAAATAGCTTTTAACGTTTTCTGCCCGCCTGCCAGTGACGGTGGCCTGCCTGTCAGCCAGATTGACTTCTCCAACTCTTTTATGCTGAAGTCAGCAGAAAACATCGAGTCATCCTGCTTTCAAAAGAAAATGTCTTCATCGGATTATAGGACAGGTTGTCCCCTCCTCCTTTCTTGCTTCCGAATGAATGACGTCCAATTGTAAGCCAATAAAATATAAATAGATTTAATTGTCGCATATTTAAGTTTTTCTTCCGGGTACAACGTACTGTATGTTTAGATTTTTGCATCACCTGACCATCTTTTGTAACCCCCCACTTACAGTATTTCAGACATTGTAGCCTTGTCAAGCTACATGGCAATTGAGATTATTTTTTGTAGATCACATTTGATAGTATCTGGGTAAGTGTAATTACCATGTCGCAGAGTACTGTGGCCCTTTACTGTCTGAGCTGTACACCCACCGCTTGTCACACGGTGTGCATTTAAGCACACTTTAATTGGCTATCCTCTTTAATAAGTAAAAATAAGCTGTATGGAGTCAACAGGTTGCAGTCCTAATGAATCGTTTCCTATAAACAGAGCAAAGAATAACTTAAAGTTGGTTGCATAGAAGTTGTCGTCGTTAAATCACACCTTTCTTATTTCTAGAAAGTCACTGTACACAATTTGCTTAGCACTTAACTGCAGAAAGACAAAGTTAGCGACTTACTGGTGAATATATTGTAGGTTTTTGCTGTAAAAAAGTCAGTTACCTTTCCTAATGGTTGGTGAAATTGAACCAGGGTAAAAGAACAGTGAATATTGGAATTATACTTCTCGTAAAAGTCACACTATGTGTCTTCAAACATTTGCAGACAAGGGTGTTTTGGGAAACTGTAGGAAGCCCAGGCTCACAGAGTAGACGATGCAGAGAAGAATCAATGTTGACATGCTAAACGTTTGTGTCTAACATGGTTGCGTCACACAATGCTGCCATGCCAATAGTTCCAATGGTCACCAGTATACAAGGAGAAAGCACTACCTCAAGGCATCACACTGTTCTTCTCTAAATATAAAACCAATGTCTCACAACCAGTGACGAGGGTATAATGCTCGCAAAATCTAAATAATTCTTAAAAAGTTAACTGCATCTTGTAGAAATATTTGTTACTCTTGTTTGGTGCTTCTTCTCCTGTCCATCTTTTCTACTGGTTGTTGCTTGGATATCCATTTATGTAACTGTGCTGTGTCGATGAAACGTCTTTCTTTCTGTTCTCTTTTCAAGGAAAAATTGAATAGAGATGGCTCTAGAATATAATTGAGTTAGAAAATCAGTGCTCTTTTTTCTGCTCTTGGATAGGGCATCTGATGTTACAAAAGACTAAAATGTCATCGCTGCAATATAACACTACTGTGTGAGTGTGAAAACACATTTCCCATCCAGGAAAAAGTGTATTTACGGTTGTGTACTTGAAATCTTTGGCTCTATGATGCCTGAGGTACTTATATGATTCTGTTTTCTTCAAGGTTGTATCTTCCTGGTCGAATGCACTTATTGTGAGTCGCTTTGGATAAAAGCGTCAGCTATATGCAATGTAATGTAATGTAAGAAAAAAAAAGACATGAGTCATTCTTTACCTGCTGTAGAAAGGCAACAAATTTGCACATGAAGTTGCCAAAGATCCATCCAGGGAGAGGATAGAGGGTGGCAGTGAAGGGGACGCAGCACACCAGGAAGATGATGTCAGTCGCCGCCAGGTTCGCTGCACACAAACAACATTCAGGATATCGGGAGTAGCTTAAGATAGGCTATCTAAGGTTGTGTCAGTGAAATAACACATAGGATATTGAGTATACCTTGAATTTCCTGACAAAAAGGGGTACCGTTTTACAGTTTGTGCAAGCTTAAAGGTATAATATGTAACAGCCAAATAACTAAACTACTTGACTTTGAACCTAAATGATCTAACAATTTATTCTGTTTTTCTTGGTTTTGATTCAACAATACAAAAAAACTGATTATGTTAGTCCATGCTTTCGGATTCCTGACATGATGCCCCTCTTGCCAAAACATACAAATGCTTGATTTAAAAGTAACCTATTATGCAAAATCCACTTTTTCATTTCTTTTATACATAAACATGTGTCCCCTCTGTGTAAAGAGATTCTGAAAGTCAGGAAAAAAATTAGCACGTTTTTTTTTCCTGATCCATTTATTTAAAAACCTGTCTGAAAATGAGCTGATCAGATTTTGGCCACTTTATGATGTCATGATGATTATTTGGCTTGTGTAACCATTAGTAACCCCCCCCCACCTTACCACCTGAATCTCCTCCTAGAGCACCATTGTGTTCTTTTTAACCAAATATCTCTCAGAGGGGCGTGGGGAGGGGCTCCTTATTTTCATCTAAAGTAACAAACGCAGAATCAGCACTTTTGAAACAGGGCTGAAACAGAAGGGATTATGGGTAATGCTACAATGATCTGTTTGGTATTTGGAGCCAAACACTTCAGAGACCTGTTTTGTATATATCTGAGACCTATAATATGTTGATGAAAAACAGTATAATAGGGGACCTTTAAATCCACATTGCCTTTCCAACAGCTTCATATGAACACATTGAAAAACATAAATCCCTATTTAGAAAGGACACTAAGCAGAGGTGGAAGTTATTTCATTTGCAGTCTGATCTTGCTTTCCATTTGTATCTATTTAATCTGACATTTTGTTTTTGTTTTTCATTTGTTTTATTAGCTGAACCAATCCCATTATAGTAGCTGGATCATTATGTTGAGAGGGTTGGCAGATGGTGCAGCCACTAATCTAATGTTGCTGAATATTAAACTGATTCAATGCTCAAATAACATCAAATTCATGTCACAGACACGCTGCAAAATGCAAACACAGACTAAAAGGGTGTCAACAGTAAATCAAAGAATAGCACAAACTACAGATTATTATGAACATGTATCATGCTATAGGTGCATTTTTATTATTTTTTCCGTTGTGATTATTATAATTCATATATTCTCAACACTTAAATCAATCACTCAGAGTAAAGGCAGCGTGGACAGAAAACCAGAGGAAACACGAGGAAGGTGCTTGATTTATTTAGGCTCTCCTTTGATTGCTCTTGTTTCAATTGGCACACCTGAGATTACTGACATCTCCCAGACACAGTTCTTATATCGCTTGATGGGATCAGACTGGAGAATCAGGCACACAAACTGCTTCAATTAATGCACTCAACTTACTATGCACATTAATATGGTGGATGAAAGCACATTTTTGTCAAATTTGGTTAAAATTGGTGCTGGACTTGCATTGAATTATCAACAATATACCCTGTTTGTACTTTTAACATTTTCATTGCCTACTGCATCATGAAATCAAATGTATTTTCTGCAGGGATGCGAAGTCTCTGCGAATAAGCTCAGACAAGCAAAATACATTTTAAGCCCTGAGCTCTTGAGCGTTAAACAATTGTTTACTTGCACACATTTTCATTCGAATCAGACTTTCCAAATTGAATGCATTGAGACTTCAAAAACACGCACACAGATAACTTTCATCGCTTTAGATTTTTTTATTCAGGACACATCTGGACACCTATCTTTCCCTCCAATGGCAAAAATGAAACCTGTAATTAAACATTTTCATGCATAGCTGTCTATTAGGCAAACAGAAAGCATCGGCTGTGAACCCTTGGAATTCTTTTGAACTCGCTATTGGCATGCAAAGAAGCGTTTCTGGATAGATGAAAGAAATAACGACCAGTACTAAATAACTAAAGGATCTTTTTTATGTTGATGCACTGGGAGTTTATGAAACAGTCATCATCCTACAGTAGCCCACTGAAATCTCTGCTTGAATCTAGTTTTGCTCACCTATGTAGAAGTTGGTCGCCGTCCTCATCTGTCTGTGTTTTGAAATGACATAAATAACCAGAGAGTTTCCCACCAGCCCGACCAGCATGATGAGGGAGAAGAAGAGGGGGACCAGCCAGGCATCTGTGAGGAAAGGGTGCTGATCTCCTTCCTCTTCCTCGTCGCCACGTCTCTGCAGAGAGAAGTTTGCTTCGGAGCCATTGATCCAAACCTGCTCAGTGGAGTTCGAGAGCTCCTTGGAGGAGTACATTGTGACTGGACGGGAGGGATAATTGGGACGGAAAGAGAAAAAGTACGGACGACAGCGATTCGAGAAAATGTGTCAATTAGGGGAGAGAACTAGTATGTAGTCAGTTAATGAGTCCTCGCTGACCTCAGGTTTGATAAAAGAGAGAATAAAAGAGAGAAAAATGGAGATTCAAAAGGAAAAAATCAGGCAAGGGAGATGCATGAGAGGAGAGTAGAAGAAAGTGCAAGGTGCAAAGTAGGAAAAGCCAAGGATGGAGAATGTGTTAGGATGTGAGTGTGTCTGAAGAAAAACTGAATATGGTAAGAAAAGTAAAGAAAGCAGTTAGGTGTTAAAAAAGAGAAGAAGCTTGCTTTGTGAATGGAAAGGCAAAAGTATGGAGGAGACAGAGGCGAAATGGGAAGAGACAAGATTGGGAAAAGACCCTTGAAGTTGCAGATAAGTGGTCATTCCGGTGCAGCTGTAAGCAGGAACATAACGGACAGAATAATAGAAAGTGGACGAGAGAGGAGAAATTATTATTCTCTTCACATCGGGTAGGATGAAAAAAACTGTCCTTCTGACGCCACAATATCGCTGCTCAGAGCTTTACAGCAAGCTGTGTTGCTCACTTGTGAGATAGGTAAGCCCCCCAACAAGCAGCCCCAGGGATTTGTTATCGAGGTGCAGAGTGTATGCTGAGAGGCAGACAGATGTCTTCTCTGAGCTCAGTCCTCAAATGCAAAAACAACAATGATCAATCCACTTGTTTCCATTAGTTCGTTTTCAGCGTAATTTGTTCCACCGCTGTTCGTCTTTGTGGTGAGGTTCAAGCATTTTTCATTCTGTCTTAACCTTTCATTCAAGAGTCACTTGAATCAAAGAAAGAAGACATGGGTTGTGTAGGAGTTGATACTTGCTCTATAACCTTGACAAAATTATGGCCGGGAAAATCCGTCTGTGATAAAAAAAAAAGGAAAGATCTCGAGCCATTGTTAATTCTCCAGGCACAGCTGAGTCGACTGTAATACAGCCTCGACTCCAGCGGAGAGCGAAGGAGATGCTGACGGTTTTATAGTACGAGCAGGAGCAAGGACACACGGATGCAGTGGGGAGAGGAAGCGCACGCACGCGCACACACACACACACACACACACACACACACACACACACACACACACACACACACACACACACACACACACACACACACACACACACACACACACACAGCACGTGGGCTACAGCACGATTTCGGGATAAATAGCTGATGTCAAGGTCTCCTAGCAACATTATCCCTCATATCTATCTTTCTCTGCAAAATTACCAAAAGAAACACACACTCGCTCTTTCTCTTATTTAGTTCGACAAGGAATTACTATCTCCTAACCTCTGCTAACATAGACAAAATACCTTTACACAAAGCGTGTATACATGTCAGGTTTAACCCTGTAAACTTGGATACAGATTGCGTGAAATAAAAGTTGTATAAACCCATAAATAACAATGTGTAGATTTAAAACATCACCCAAACGCCATTATTTAAGATGTATTTAAAATAGAAATGTTCCGTTTCTAATATTGTTGGCAATAGCTTGTCCATGTGTTACACCTAAACAAGATATAATTGGCAACAAATAAGAAATGGTATTTTTTCCTTTTCCCTTGAAGATATTATGGTATTAGCTTCCAAACATCTGCGAAGAGTTGAGGCAGGTGCATGTCGCTTAACCTTGTGATTACCAACCAGTAATTGTGTAACTCCTCACAGGGGCTTTAAACGATCATACACAAACTAATTAAGTGTAACATCAAGCAATCAAGAAACTGAAAGAAAAAAAAAGTTCTACTGGTGGGTTAAACTACACTGGTAGCAGTATAACTCCTCCTGAACAAAAATGAACAATCCAATGAATATTCAAAAGAAAACTCCAGGGCTGCTTTTTCAATGCAAATGAAATATTTACATTTGTACATTATGCACACACTAAGCCAGCATGTAATGCCAGATGCAAGAACTGCTGCTTCAAGCCAAGGCAACAGATGCTTAGAGCTTGCCAGCCCTACAAGATGCTATAGGGAAGAGGAAACACTCATGCCAGCACTTGAGATGCAAAGTCAAATGAAAATGGTACTGTAGGAGTCGTTTCATCCGTGGGACAACTTATACCCATCCACTGAATTATTAATACGCCTTCAAGCGAGAACTTCCAAGTGCTGATTGACGGAAACAGCCTCCATTCTTTCAGCCTCTTGGTAGGAGTGTCAGAAGGTAGGAGTCTTGACAGCAACTACAGAGGATCTTATTTGGCCTTCTTCAAAGCCCTGAGAACCGACTCTAGATGCATAATCTAAGGGTACTTTCACTACAGAAAACAGAATTACACACATTACAGATGTAGCGATTCATTTCAGACAGTTTGAAACGCGAGGGCCGTGATTGGTAAGTGATCTGCCCTCGCTCAAGGGAAAACCTCCAGCTTGACTTGAGACCGCCCCCGTGATAGATAAATGTAATTATAATGAAGCCAGCTGCAATGGATCATTGATCCACCAGGGGGTGCAGTGGGGTTCCACACTGGAGCTCATAAAGTCAGATACAGTACGCTGGATGTACAGCGGAACTTTGTTAAGATCCATATGTCACGGATATCATACTCTGTGCTAAATAAGAGACATGTAATCATTTACAAAACATCACCATGTTGTTATTTAACAAAATAATTTTGTTTAGTCGAAAAAAACGAACGGGAGGAAATGTAGCCCGGCTCTCGATTTTTAATCCTAATTTAATTATCATCTTCACCACGATCATTTATGTTTATGTTCGCCGAATTGACATGAAATCACTGACACATATGAATATACTGTATTCAACTTCATTAAAACGTTATTAACGTGCCTAAGCTCAGTAATTCACTAAACATATTTATATTTTAATGGAGCCTCGTCAGCAGATCAGGATCCCAACACGCAGCGGAGGGATCTTGGTCTGCATGACGGGTGTTTTCCCCCATAAGGAACAAGTCGCTGCAAATTATCCCGCTTATTACACGGCCACATTCTCAACAAAGTAACGACATGACTCCCAATATTAATTTAAATGTTTTTATGGATTTAGAAAATATTTATATTGATTTAAAAAATAGTTGTATGTATTGATTTAAATTGACATTCAATTCGCGTCGGGCCGAACCACGCCCCTTAGCTGTGATATAATGAGCATATACCACGGCCTGTCGTGAGCTATTGCTTAAATATATATATATATATATACTTATACCACCTCTGTTTATAGCCTATGAAAAAAACTATTAGAAATAGAAGGCTAAAGCTAACGTTAGCAGATAGTGACAATATGCTAGCTAGCTAGCACAACGATTCCTTAAATAATATTGCCACAGAAAAACTTTTCAGTTCACATCACGCTCTGCCGCTCCGAAAGGGAGCTCTGCTCTGAACACCTGAACGGCCCGTTCTAACAGCTGTTCACCAGCGGTCCAGTCTGTGCCACAGTGACTCCGGTCGCGCAGTTAATATTAACGAACGCACCCGTAGGTAATGTGGCTGCTGAAGCTAGACCATCATCTCGGAGCAGCAGAGCCTTATTATACCTCCATGAGCAGAGCCGACAGGCAGGAAGACTCGAGCACACAGCTCGCACTTCATTATAATATATAAAAAAAGAACACCATGCGTGTCATGATGGCACATAACAGCTCACGGCCGCAGATTACTCCGGGTCCCAGACCCCCCCATACCCCAAAAATATTTTTATTGCAGATCTACATGAAATGACATGAAATCCCTGACAAATATGAATGTACTGTATTCAACTTCATTAAAACGTTATTAAGTTGCCTAAACTCAGTAATTCACAAAAAATATTTATATTTTAATGGAGCCTCCTCAGCAGATCAGGATTCCAAAGCTTAGCGGAGGGATAATAGTCCGTTGTTATCGTTTTTTGAACAGTCTGAATGAAACGGCAGCTCTCAGCTGTGTATTTACACAACTAATGGCCCATCAACCACAGCTCTCTCCCCCCCCCCCCCACCCCCCCTGATCTGACTTTTATGTTCAACTGCTAAATTCGTTACTGATAAAAAAGGGCTTCTACTGTACCTAATTACCTTAACACTAGAACCGCCAGAGGTTTTTGTATAGGCCTACCTAAAACCGTCAAATCCCGCTTTTAGAATGCAATTTTTAAAAACATAGGGTGCTACATAACACACTTTCAGGAAAAGTCACGGACTGGGAGACTTTAATATTTTATTGAAAAAAAGTTACATTGCACACACACAACACACATCACACAAATTGACCCGATTGGTGGTTCTAGTGTTAAATAAACTCACTAATTAATTAAACTAGTTCAATACGCATTATATTTATTCTTATCATTCTTTATGAGCGCAGAAAAGTCTTAAAATCAGATCTGTTTTTTAAATGAAATCTGACGGCAGGCAGTTAGCTCTGATCACCTATGATAAATGCGCCGCACCTAATCGCTGGCCATTCAGCCACAGAGCTCCCTCTATACAAATCAAACTGTAGACGGTGTGAAAGTACCTATTGTTTTAAATAATGGTCAGAATGTGACCTGTGAGCCTTCTGAATGACTGTGGGACAGCACATTCTAAACTAAAATGTTCAATCAATAAAGACATCTTATCTTATCTTAATAATATCTTCATATTAATAATAATAATAATAATAATAAATCATACAGTATGTGTCCGAAAGGGAGCAGGAGGAAGCAAACACAAAAATATACAACAAATATACTGCATATTAAAGCAAACGATTGTAAAGGTAAAAATATGAGCATAACAAATAAAGAAGTGTAATGTAAACATTTACATTATTATTATGATTATTTAATATATAAAGACTATATGTTATTGAATTACAAGATTAGATATACTTTAGTATAGTATCTAAAATATTGATGTGTTCAAATGCTCTTCAAAACACAACTGAAAGTCCATGAAACTTGTCTTTCTGTATTTGTGAATGAAGCGCCATCTCCTGGTTAAAACCTGAAATTGAATATCTGGCAACGCCCTCTTGGAAAATAGTGGGAGGGCTTAACATTCCTCTATACTGGTCTTAGGCAGGTCGTAGGCAGGAAGCTGTAAGCTGGAGTCTGAAATGAAGTACTACATCTGTATGTATGGTCCTGCTTGACAAGCTGTCAGTCTGTTAAAAAATATATTTCCCTACAGGGGTCCATCGAGTGTTGTTGAGGCAGGATAACAATCCTTAGAACTTTCCAATGAAAGACTCGCCTGTCAATGCATATGAGACATACCCCTATGGATAAACCACAATGGACACAAAGTGGACCAGAACAAAATGGCGACAGCACATTTTTTTCCTTGATCAGGTCTAAATGAACTAAAGACATCAAAGCAAAGCAATACTTTCGGCTGCTTCTACTAGGATGTACTTGGGGCTCTTTTGTTTGAAACACCTTCATCTTTTCAAGTAGATATACCCACTCAAAGAAATCCAAGCAACCTGCAATGTTGACCCCCTTCTCCTGTGGTAATTGAATAGTGAACACCTCTTCCTGTCAGAAGCTTGGGCCAAAACCTCAGTCCCACTGGAGAAGAGATTTGGCAACATGCTCTGTGTCTGTAAGTCATGCCAAGCTGTTATTTAACAATTGTGGGATTTCTGGCACCATAAGAGTAAACCTACCTAACCCTCTGTTTTAAGGAATGACGTAAGAAGGGAGAGGGGATTGTTTTTGGCCATTGATGGTCCATCTTGTCTGTTGTTAAACAAGGGGAAGCCAGTAGAGCGAAGAACAGTGGCTTATTGATTCATGTCATGGCGCACAATTCCTGATTCGAGATGCTTCCACCTTTCTGGGACAGCTGATCTCCTGCTGAGAGGACCAACCTTACTGACGTACAGCAGCAAATTGTTGCCTCTGTTCATAAACCAGTTTCTCATTTCCACTTTCAACAGAACTTGTTTACCTTGGAGACGAGGACGAAAGCAATACAGGATTAGATGTACCTTGCACAATAAACTGCTCCTGGATGTTGATATGTAAAAAATAAATGGAGTCTGATTGGCTAGAAAATGTCTATTATGCTCCTGAAAAAAGTATAATAAAACCCTTTTGATGCAGTAAGAGTTCCCAGCATACTGTAATAAACATGTATGTGCTGTATGTGCACATGTATGTGGCAGTACCGAGGTTCAATCTAGGTCAGGCTGAGTATGTTCTGTCTGGTTCTGGTAATCCATCAGTAGACCCAGAAAGCTCTCTGAAGATTTCATTGAGAGATGGGCTTTCAATGTTTTGGGACAAAGAAACATGAGCTAGGCAGTATTTCTCTAAATTTAGACAGAGAGTCCAGTCGCCTCAGTAATACAAAGCCCTGATTGCCTTTTGTCAAGCGAGACTCAGCATTTGCATAATGGTAATTAAAAACAATTATACAGAAGATGCATTCGAGATTCAGGTCTGCTGAACATTTGTACAGTGTCAGGGATGAGCGAAGCAGAAAGGACCCAAACGCAGATTTCACCGAAAAAGCACCTTTGTTCCAAGGCTAAATGAAACAAATCAGAACTCTTCCCCGTGAACAACGTCAAGACACACAAGGAACTAACAAAGACAGACAGAAAAAACGGAACTTAAATGCACACAAGACTAATCAAAGAAATAAGAGACAGGTGAGGAGGGAGGAGGAAACACAGGGGCACAAGGTGAACACAATCGGGCAATCAGACACAGACAGAAAGCAACAGGCAAGACAGGGGGTGAACACTTTTCAAAATAAAACAGGAAACCAAAGACAAGACAAAACAAAACACAGACAGATCGTGACAGTATAGTATGTTTGCTCTATTCATTTAAACTACTGTCAGGTTATTTTCTGTTTGTCAAGGCAGTCATAAATGCAGTCGTGTACATATTGCTGGAGTACTGTACTGAATAATTACATTACATAACAAAAAATCGGTGTGAGTATCACTTGTCCCTGTAAGCCCACACGTTGCTCTTCGACTTTCTGTTTGTCCCATTTAGAAAAAGCCTCAAGGTGTATTAAACTTTTAGGCATCAATATTAAATGACATTTCAAAAAGAGAATATAACCCTGCCTTTATCAGAACCGCTTTTCAACCGATGTCAAGAGGAGGTTTGTCTGGTCGAATGATGCACATTTATTCTTTCAGCAACATACATTGAGCTGGCGTCACACTTCCTGTTTGCAGGGACCATAAATAATCCAAAAGAAAATGAACCGCTGCAGCAGAACTGAAGCAATCTCAGCAGCATGCATGGATCCGTTGCCATCTATGACTGAGTATCCGGATTTAACAGCCCTATGGTGCTGATTTTGTTTTTGTCTTTATCAGAAGTTGGCCTACTCCGCATGGATTACTGGCAAGTGGGTACCAGCCCAGGCAAATCAGAAGCTATTTCTCAATGTTTTTGGAAACTTGATTTTTACATTTTCACATTTTCACATTTACAAAATGATTCTTGTTCCAGGCTTGCCCTCAGTGTTAAGTGTGGCATACCTATGTTAAATATATATATTTGTTCCATTTGTTGTGAAGGCATCTCTCGAAAGAACACATTTTTTCAAGCAGCTGTTTTCATAGAAAAACAAAAGCAATTATGTTAAGTGTGGCATTTTTATACTGTAGGGATAATGAGACCAGACAATCAGAGGTTAAGTGGAACCTCTCGTTAGATCGGGTGGGTGTTTTGAATGCTGTTCAACAACTGTTTACCAGTTATTACTTCCACAGTGTGATAGACGAGAACAAATATATTTTCCAGTGATTCCTTTTGATTAAGTGAAATTACAGTACGTAACTTTAAATCAGTTTTGCCCAAATACTTTTCAGTTCAACCACAGTCTTACCATTTTGCAATTCACAATTTTATCATCATTTTACAAACTGATTTAAAGATCAACTTTTATGCAAAATCCACTTTTTCATGTTTTCTATACATAAACATGTGTCCCCTCTGTGTAAAGATATTCTGAAAGTTTCAGGAAAAAGGATCCCCTCTCTTTTTGTCCTGATCCATTTTTAAAATGAGCTGATCAGATGTTGTCCACTTTATGATGTCATAACGATTTTTTGGCTTGTGTAACCATCAGTGTTGGGCAAGTTACTTAAAAAAAGTAAATAGTTATAGTTACTGCTCTCAAAAGTAACTAGTTACTTTATTAGTTACTAAATTATAAAAGTAACTATTAACAAGTTACTTTACTTTAAAAATCATAACAATAAAAATGCAAGTTTTTGTGTTGTTTTTTACTGACTAGTTCTCTGAAGGCATGCAACAGACTCGACCGTTGCGATGGGCAGCATGTCCTCAACAACATACCTGGCAATCAATCTGTTTAGTTGACTCTGGGTCACTGCCAGTGGTTGAGACGGTGGGGTCTTTGGCGACTAGTTTTATAGCCCAATGTACATTACTTAGGTGCTTCAGGAGATTGGCATTGCTGTTTTTCGATGTGGGCAATGCTTTCTGCCCTGCACAGTTTACATTTTACCGTAATATTTTCTGCGTCCTTTATCCCCACGAATTGAAAATAGTGGTTATATTTCCAAGTTGCAAATGCGCTGCTGCTCTCGCTGATACTTGCATCTGCCATTGTGTGTGTGTGCTGGTGGTGAGCGTTGCTGTGTGTATGTGTGTGTGTGTGTGTGTGTGTGTGTGTGTGTGTGTGTGTGTGTGTGTGTGTGTGTGTGTGTGTGTGTGTGTGTGTGTGTGTGTGTGTGTGTGTGTGTGTGTGTGTGTGTGTGTGTGTTGTTAGCATTAGCAAGTGTTCGTGTGTGTATTTTCCCCATAAGGCAAGACCCGCCCAACTCTGTCTCTGATTGGCTTACCCTGAAATGTTACCCCGCGTTAACCAATCATCACTCCTCTCTGGTTACTTTCACTTTTCCAAGGTGCTGTGAGAGGACATCGCTGTATTCGCCTGTAAATTACATCCGCAGGGAGATTCGGTTCAGTCCCTCCACATAATGTAACGCAGTAACGCAACTATTAAATCACAGTAACTATAACGGCGTTACTTAATGGGAATAGGTAACTAGTAACGCTATTGGTGCCGCAAAGAGTAGTTGCGTTAAAGTAACGCGTTAGTCCCAACACTGGTAACCATTTGCCAATCACCAACCAAGGTAACCCCCCCACCCACACACACACACACACACACACACACACACACACACACACACACACACACACACACACACACACACACACACACACACACACACACACACACACACAGTCTATAAGAAAATATGTGTGTTCCTTGGATTTTGCTGGTGATAAAAATAGGGCTGAGGTCTATTAAACAGTAAGTAGGTGTTGTTTATTTGAAGCCCCAAATAAGCACACACACCAATCAGTTGAAACAAGGTACAGTAACTCATATACAAATCAATAGAAAAAATCATTATATAAAAAAGAGAACAGAAATAAGCATCTTGTGGAAACAGAATGACAAGAATACTTCCAACCTTGTAGACAAATTACTTTGGAACACCTATAGGACAGCGCAGCATGCACATCTCAGAAAAGCAAATAAAAAGTGTGCCTCCGGTGACAACAACATAACAGAAGACAGACTCCACAATATTCAGATTTTAAAGGACTTGTGAGATGTAACAATTAATGTGCACTCATGGTTTCCACTCAGTTAAATGATTTAATCAAAAATGCTTAAGCTCAAGTACTAACAAGACAGTATCCTCCTTCAACTGAACCTCTAACGATCTCTCTTTAAAATGTATACCCAATATTGCAAACCTAATAACTGCCTGGAATGGGTTTAAAGGATTGAGTGAACACAGCGCTACATTTATGCACCTACATATACATTATGCACCAACAAAATATGTGTCATTGTATAGTGACTGATAACTGACTTTTGAAAATGTGATTTATATACATTTATATTTTCTCTCGGACAGGCTTTATTCTGAGTTCAGGCACATCTTTGAGCTGTTTACAGAAAGGTAGCAAGTGAACAGAACCGCATAGGTCGGATTACATCTCATTACACAGGTGAGTCAGAAACAGACAGCATACATTGTTTATGTTTTTCCAAAGGGGCGTTGAGTCTGTGGTGGGGCAGCTTACACATTATTTGGCATTCTGTGGACCGAGAACCTGAACTTTCTGATCCATCAATAGAAACACAGAGGAGGCAATGGATAGGGAACGAGTAAACACAGACAGTGGCAAAGAGAGATTTGGACGAAAAGAGAGTGGAGAGAGGAGGAAGTGAAACAGGGGAGGCAGAGTTGCACAGGAGAAAATTGGTTTACTTTCAGGGGGATCTTGCTGGAGCGGAGATTACCATGTGAGCAGAGAAACACTAGCAGACTATGAAGATTGAAGTTCGAACAGCTTGAGTTAGCTTGACGTCCAAAGCATAGATATGCATTTCTGCTTATGGATTCAGTGTGCTCTGTGAGTTGAGTGCTCACAAAACGCCTTTACTTTGTTTTTTACCCATTCTGTGTTGTTGTACCCTGTCAAAGCGAAGGTTGAAAAAATCAATCGGATTGATCGAGTCATAAAACATTGATAGGGCTTTAATTAAAGCTACACTAATCAAAGTTATTATATCAATTATTTATCAAATGGCTACATATAATCGTAGTAGCAAACCCACTGAGAATTACCCCCAGTGCTGCAGTTTCCCTCAGCTCTTGAGCATGTTAACATCTTGAGCTCAATTACCCCTTTCACACCAAAGCAGACCAGGGCCAGGACAAGTTCTTCCTGTTTCCACCGCAGCGGGGCTGGCTCTTGGCCCAGGAAAACGAACACGTCAGGCTTACATCTGCGGCTGGGGCGAGAATAACCTGCTCAATAACAATTCATTGCGAGTAGGGAGAAGATAGGAGAGTTATAACAGGCAGTAGCGCTGAGCAAAGTGACAAGAACGCGACCACATACTTATAAAAAACACACATAGCAGCCAGGCAACACTAACCAGGCATGGTGGGATGCTGTTTATTTTTACCCGACTTTTAATGACTGTTGTGGAGAGAAGAACACTGCTTCATACGTTTCCTGTTGTTTTTAATTGTAGCACTTATCGGGTGGAATCAATACATGGGCTACACAGGTTGTCATAGCAATGTTACAGCCCGGCTCTGGGGCTATAACATAAACCGGGGAGTCGAGACGAGGTTTGACAATACAACATTCGTTTATTGATAATAAACAATTAAATGGCCGAAACCAGCAACAGGACCCCCGAGGCTGGCACGGAGAGAGTGCCCAGAGGAATAAGAGGGGCTCTCTTCTTGAAGGCTTCCCGACCCAGGTGCAGCTCATCAGGCAGAGTGTCGGCCCCACAGCACTGGATCCTGGACACACGCACACAGCCGACGGCACCCTTCGTGGTGTGGAGGGGTCGTCACACTTTCACAAGTGAAATCATAATGGAAATGCCCTAAAAGGAGAGAGGACTTAAAGGTGGGGTACGTCATTTATTTCAGAAACACTTTTTGTTATATTCCATGGAATGCTCTTAACATCCCGATAGCAATGAATATATTAAATGCTTTGACAATAGCTACATAAACAAATGTCATCTGTGGAAGCCGTAGTACTGTAAAAAGCACGACCAATCATTTTAGCCGGCCCGGCTAAAATAACTGGATGGCCTACCTGCCTGTCAGCCTTCCATCTGTGCACAAACTTATCTCGTGCCCTCATTGCTCATATGCGCGATTGTGTGTGTTGGAGGAGGGACTCTGTCAGGAAGTGGCAGATTTTTTCCGGCTGTGTATTTTCAAATTCTAGCGCACTTGAGCTTGTTTCTCCAAAATTACCTACCCCACCTCTAAGTAAAGAGCTTACCGGCTGCAACCAATGATTATTTTAATAGTCAGCTAATTTCATGATTATTTTCATGATTTTTATTCATATTTTTGAGAGCACTGATTAGCATTTTCAAGAGCCCATGGAGACATTTTCAAACAGCCTGTCCTCCTACAAAAAACGACCATATAGGTCGATTGTTCAGCAGCTAAAAACGACCCAGAGTCACGTTTGAAAGTGTAGCACCTCTAGTGGTCGTATAAGAAACAACATCCCGTCGATTGCAAACACTCCGGAGGGTTGTTTATTCACAAATAAGTTATTTGTACAACACTATTCCACAATTTAGGATTTTCCAGAGAGGGTCACCCTCTCTGGAAAATCCTAAATTGTGGAATAGTTTGGCCATTAAAATGCTTTTTTATTAGATTTCTAGCAAGAAGTGTATATTGTACTTTTATAACCTACGTCCAGTGGATGTGTAGGATCTATAGTTTGATAGATATTACGAAGATGATTTGAGGTCTCGCCAGGAGAACGTGTATATGGGGCATCTTCCATTAGCGTGGGTGAAAACAGTATTTCCGGTCTCGAAGTTTTCATAATAAAACCGGAAGTATTCCCCACACTGTCAAATGATTACACAGTGATATCTGCATTACTCATCCACTAAAAAACATCAGTTTATCCTTGTTAATTACACAATATTGATTGGTTCAAATTGTGTATAATGCTTTTGTGTTTTTAACCTTGGATTCGGAGAAACAAATTGTTTTTTCGGAGTTTAGACACTACAGAGTTTCCGAAGACACTACACTACCCAAAATCCCCAGCTATCATTTGGGACTACAACATCCGCCTTGCTTTACAAACCCTGTGATTAGTCATCAAGCCCTGTGATTGGATGTTGGAGTGGCAGTATGACAAGGTTACGCCGAGCGTCAAACAGCTCTTTGAAATGGAATGCAACCACGCCAGACTATCCAAAAACTGGACTTGGACGGGTCCAGCCCTCCCCCACAATGCTAACGCTGAGCCTCTGAATTAGCAACGAGCGAAAACGATAAAAACGCTGCTGAAG
Organism: Notothenia rossii; assembly: GCF_949606895.1. Classification (NCBI taxonomy): domain Eukaryota; kingdom Metazoa; phylum Chordata; class Actinopteri; order Perciformes; family Nototheniidae; genus Notothenia; species Notothenia rossii. The sequence goes on from NC_136907.1 coordinate 68,112,048, forward strand.
TCAATCCATAGGTTAATCCAATGTGTCTGTGTCCCTTTTGAAATGATTTCTGATAATCCATAAGCAATAAACCCCCTTTTCCACCTAAATCACCACAGAGGTGGAGTTTTTTTTTGCTAAATCTCTCTAAAAAGGTCAAATGTCACTTGTTTTACATCAATCTTGATACAGGGTACTTTTATTATATGTTGTACTTTGGATTCCTAAAGCTTTTAGTCTACCTTACCATCATCCAAGGGTAGTTTTCACTATAAGTAAAAAAGAATCTTTGGACGGACATTATAATCTACAGTTTTTTACTATGTTCAATCTGAATTTTCTTTAAAATAAAAAACATCTATATTGATTCTGATATCTTTTCTACATCCAACTCACAGGTTTATCATTACTTTGAGAAAAAAGATTATTAATTTAACCCTTTTAGAAGGAAAGATATGGTCATTTGTTCTGGGAAGGCCATTTTCGAGCCTGAGACCTGAAAAACAGGTTAAAAGACGTTTTCGTATTTCCCACAATTAGAAGTTGCCATTATTAAACTGTATACATCCCTGGAGGTTTAGGGGATACGAAACACATTGGTGTCAAATCAAATTTAAAACATATAATTAATACATGGGTGAAAATTGCATTAATATACCCACATGACAGCTAAGGTCAGAAGAGCTTTATTTAACGGCAGGCCTTATGTCTGTGACCCCTCCTGTTGTTAATTGATAAGCCTGAAACACATGTATAGGTTCAGAGGCAAATTTTGCAAATATGGCAGTAGCCATCGATCATCTTAAGATAAGATAAGATACTTTATTGATCCCAAGTTGGGAAATGTTTTTGTTACAGCAGCATGTACTGCTTTGTTCTACTCCACTACAATTCAGAGATTAACCTGGTATTTTTACTCCACTACATTTATTTTTGTTACTTTGCAGATTCTGATTAATGATGTGAAATATAAACAACCCTTGAATCAGACTTTAGTTACACCTGAATACAATTCAGCCTTATTAGTTTGTCTGTTTTGCACATCCTCCTGTTAATATACAAAATACAGACCATCTATTTGTATGTATTTTGTTTTTTTTAGAAAGGGGCAGGTCACATAAGATTTTATTCTTCTCCCTGCTCCTTTTCGCTCAATTATGTTTTGGTAGAGTCATGCTTTGTGGCAATTATTGTACATTTGGTTTTGCGTACCATGAGCGGGACAAATACAAATGAAATGAAATGAAATATCTTTGGACTTCCTGCACTAAACTGTTTTATTGAAGAGGTCACTACAGTATCTTCTTGATATTTTCTATTCTATATTTCTATCAATGACCCCTATTTTGTATGTAGGCTACTCTTAATATTTAAATGTTTTCATCAAATATAACTTATTCAACAACTAAATTCAATAACGTGCTTTAACCACTAGGCGGTGCCGGTTAAAAAACCAGTGGTCTAGTTAATAAAACATAATAATATCAAACATAATATTACTATTAAAGGTGGGGTAGGTAATTTTGGAGAAACCAGCTCGAGTGCGCTAGAATTTGAAAATACACAACTGGAAGAAATCTGCCACTTCCTTACAGAGCCCCTCCTCCAACACACACGAACGTGCACATGACCAATGAGGGCACGAGATAAGTTTGTGCACAGATGGAAAGCTGACAGGCAGGTAGGCCATCCAGTTATTTTAGCCGGGTCGGCTAAAATTATTGGTCGTGCTGTTTACAGTGCTACGGCTTCCACAGATGACATTTTTTGATGGATTTTTTTGTCAAGGCACTTCAGATATTCATTGCTATCAGGATGTTAAGAGCATTCCATGGAATATAACAAAAAGTGTATCTCGAGCCGGTTTCTCAAACTTACCTACCCCACCTTTAACTTTATTGTGAAATTAAAACAGAACGGTAAAGGAAAATACAGTTTCAGTCTCTCGATGTGAAGCTTATGCATTGTACCATGAACCTGTAAAGACCTGTAACAGTCAGCTGCATGAGGAGTTGTAAAGGTAGTTCAGAAAATCATTAATATCTTTAAAAACTACAAGTCCTTTTATATCAGCTGTGCACCGTTATGGTGTAAATATAATCTACCAATTGGATCAAATATAAAAGTCAGCCGAATTAGGGTTGATACAGCAATGAGACGTATTGTGTTAAAAAAAATGGAAGATGTTGTTTAATTGCTGATATAGTTATGATCTATGTCACGTATTCAGTTTTGGCGGCATTTCTTCCAGTTTGTCCAGAAGTCTTCTCATCAGGGCTCTATAAATAGAGAACTACGGCAAATGTGTAATATGTAATGCGGCCGAACCGTGTATTACAATGCCGTTATGTGATGACTTCCAAAGAGAAAAGCAAGCACACTCGGAATAAAGTATTATTTTATTTAGTTTTAAATGTTTTCCGATTTCATATCACATAAACACCATATCCCGACGTGCATTGCGGCTAAAACATCCAGGATTATGGGTGTAGTTCGATGTCTTAGCCTATTAAAACCTCTGAAAAAAGAAATGAGTCTCTCAGAATCGAAAGAGAAACACAAAAGCATTGTACACAATTTAAACCAATTAATGTTGTATAATTAACAAGGATAAACTGATGTTTTTTAGTGGATGAGTACTGCAGATATCACTGTTAATTTAAATCATTTGATCATTGGTTTTATTATGAAAACGTCGAGACCGTAAATACTGTTTTCAACCCTTAGCTTTACATGGAAGCTTGCCGCATATACACGTTCTCCTGACGAAACCTCAAATCAACTTCGTAATATCTATCATTATACAATTTAGGATTTTACAGAGTATTCGTTTGCATTCAACGGGAGCACTAGAGACCCGAAAACTTTAAAACGTGATTATAGGACGTATTAAGCGCTTGAACAAACAACATATTTGGTCGTATGAGTTGGAGGACTTGTTGTTTTCAAATGTCTTGCATTGTCCGAACAGCGGTACAAAAGCATTTATGTATTGAGTGGGTTTTTGTGTGAGCATGCCGACTTTGTTACCCAAAGGCTCAGATTCGGAAATCCAAACCAAAATGTGAAGATGGCATATTCAGATTTATTCTATCCTGAAGGCATTTTTTGGTGTGAAAGATGCATTACATATACATAACGTAATCTACACACATACCAACACAAGGAGGAGAAATAATGAAAATAAGCCGTGTGGGGAATCCTAGAACGCCCACATTGTGTGAAATGTCACGTGCGTGTTTGTGCATTCATGATAACCTTTTAAAGCAATCCCAGGGGACGTATTCGTTTCAAATGAATAAGTAATGCGGGACATGGGGCCCTGACATGAAATGAGTATCCAGTCGAAATATCCACGGGTATATGTGTGGGAGGGCAATGTGACATGAATTAAAATGTGTGAAGATATAAATCTCACCAATGTACTATAATCTGAAGTACAGTGAGTCAACATCTTGCCTGTCAATCAATATCCTGCAGGTGATTGATTTCACTTTGGTTTCAGACAATGTCTTTTAATTTAGTTTAATTTAAATTTTGAAATATCTGTATTGGTTGCAACATAAAAATACAATGTTATATCGCTTCATTTTCAACAGAAGATTGACAGTTTTCAGCTCAATGCTAGTTTGATCTTGACATTACATGTTTTTCTGTAGCTCTGAATTTTGTCAATCTTTTTGTTAAGAGATAAATAAACCAAAAAAGCGCGATAATAAAATGTTCTTTTTCTTTTGATAATAGTTTCCCTTAGATAACTTAATGTTTTCAATTTATATTCAAAGTAAAGCAGCATTTTGCCACTTTTTCACTACCCAAGGCGGTGTTGCCAGATGAATGACTATTATTGTGTTTGTAAGGTCATTTTGCTTTCTTTATGTTGTATGATCAATAATGTGTAAAAGTGCCATTATGTCAAATACTTTACTATTTAATGTCGCTGTTTTGGTGGTAAGGACTCCCGATACAATAATGTCCCGCAAAATATGATAATTTTAGGCATGCGGTTATGATAGCTTCACATTTCCCATGTTAATGCTGTACAGAGAGGAAACATAACAAATCTCAGTCAAGTCCCAGTTATACTCTCTTTATGCTATTGGCTGCAAAGGTCCCCAAAAGCTTGCATGATGTCAATTTTGTCTTTGAGGACTACCCCACTGTACACTGTAAAGCTCTTTACACACCAAACTGACACCAAAGAACACCAAAGAACACGTCCCGACGGAACGTCGCCTCACGTCACCTCACGTCACCTCACGTCACCTCACGTCGCCTCACGTCTCTGCGTCTTGGCCATGTTTCGCACTGGAACACACCACAAAGACTTCAGCCGACGGCCAAGTAGCACGTACGAACTGCGCATGCGTGAGTGGCAATAACTCTCCTTACCAGCAGGCGTCGGTAGTGTGTATTCGTCATTCAAAAGAGGCAACAACCGGAAGACAGACTGCGTGATACACCGAGAGAAGAAGAACAGACTGCGTGATATAAACAAACAACAAATAACGTGTGCGTTCCATTTTCAGTCTACAACGAGAAGCTCATGGAGCTTTCCCGCACCTGTGTCGAGAGCTGGAGTTCAATGAAATCTCAGATTTGCCTTCTTAATAGTTTGTTTGGGTCCCTCTCTTCCGTTTCTCTTCTCATGCACTGATTCGCTAAACTGAACAGCCAATCAGAGTGATTTCTTTGGGCGACGGCCTCTGGCCGACAGCCTACCGATTCAACATGTCGAATCGGCGGCAAAAGATGTCGGCACGGCCGAAAAGACACAACGTTGCAGTACACACCAATCTGAGTAGGGCGACACGACGCTCATCAACGGCCCGACATCTATCGGCGCCGAAAATCGGCTTGGTGTGTGACGGCCTTTAAACATGATTGAATTTGACCGTCTAACGAAACCCAATATAGTGTTGAAAAAGCATCATGCTTTATCATCAGTTTTTGGACTTCCAAGCCGTGATTCAATTTCAAAGAGGTAGCTCTTATACAAACAATACAGTGTATGGACTGAACTTATACATCACTTTTCAGCCTGAGCACTTTTAACGGGCACACACACACACACACACACACACACACACACACACACACACACACACACACACACACACAAATCCAATCGTAGGTTTAACTCTTGTGTTATGTTCACATTTCGCACCCTTTGGTAATGTTCGGGTCAGATTGACCCGGGACATATTTCAGGGTTTAAAATAAATACAGAACTAAATTCAACATGCACAATTCCTTATATATATTGTCTTTAACTCATTCCCCAACAATATAAATGAAATATATGATCAGTTTTTGAAAATACTCTTTGCTAGATCAAATTTAACAATGGAAGTGTCCATCGTTTTTTGTGATACAAATGTCATTTATGTTAAAAAAAAAAGCTACACTGTAATAAAAACTAGGTTTACATTTTGCTCATGCTTTTCTCGGTCAAATGTAAATGAAAAATGTTCTCATTAATGTTTATTATTTTGAATCTGTCATATAATAGTCAAAGCCCTGAAGGAAATAAAGCACTTTAGCAGCAATTGGAACCCAAGAACCACACATCCAAATACAATTGTATGCATAGAGAAGCTGTTTGATCCTGTTTTCCCTTGATCTTTACCCTTTGTAGTGTGTACACAAAACTATCCTAGAACATTATAAACATTTGAGATCTTCCAGAAATGTATAAACATTTTACATTTTCTCGCGGACGGTGCGAAATGTGAACATAACACAAGGGTTAAACAAGGGTTAAAACTACGATTGGATTTGTATGTATGTGTGTGTGTGTGTGTGTGTGTGTGTGTGTGTGTGTGTGTGTGTGTGTGTGTGTGTGTGTGTGTGTGTGTGTGTGTGTGTGTGTGTGTGTGTGTGTGTGTGTGTGTGTGTGTGTGTGTGTCTTTAGTTTCTGTGTTTCTGTGTGTTTTTCTCTGTCTGTCTGTCCTGGTATTGTATCCGGGTCAGATTGACCTGAACTTCTTATGAAGGACATAAATGCGGGAGGGCATTTTTTCATAAGTGGAAAAAAATAAAAACAATTCCACATGTCCTTCACAATAAATAAGCCCCGGCCATTGAGTTTCAGCTTGAACGAAAATATCCTTATATCTTTTTTTATTCATTGAAAATGGAAATCGGGTCAATTTGACCCGAACACCTGCACCTCACTCTATTGAATGTCCACTTATGATAGTTAAGGTGTTGTTTTTTTTAATTTACAAATCATTAACACAACAATACATCAAAGCTCACAATTTCAAAAAGGATGCAATTTACTGAGAAAAGATGAAAAATATAGAGGAATTGATTTCTGTCTTTGTTTGCTCCTTCCTGATTGGATGCACATGCTGCACCACATATACATTATGAACACACATAAGCACCCAAGGTCAATATTATGATGGACTGCAGATGGAAACATAATCAACCAAGTCTTTGTACAAAAAAAATGGATATACAAACTTTAATTGTCCTTCATAACGCTGAGAGATGAGCTGGAGGCTAGATTGAATTCCAATCTGCATCACGGCGCTGTCACAGGACACAAATAGCCTACTTTGTTTTGTAAGGGCTGCAGATGCTGGAGATGAGGCTCAGCCAACAGATTTAACACAAAGTTACATGAATAGACCCGGCGCTTTTACACAAGTCACTTATTGTGGGTAAGATACGATTATTACCAGGCTGAAAGCAGAACATTACTTCTTTGTGAGTTAACATAATGGATGGTGAAATGATGATTTTGTAATATTAGGTTGTGGTTTATTTCTATTCTTCTTTAGTTCAAAGCACATGTTTATTTATCAATCCATTTTGGCTTACATAAATTGAATGGGACATTTTCCAGTATACATTTTAATATTTCGTAGCTTTAACCCTTAGAGGAACTTAAGGATATTTAAAACACAATAACTCTTGTTTTAAGCAATGACTTGTTCATTATGAAGTGTGTACTTAAGTTGTATATGATTACGACCCAACTACTATTAAGTGTTTTGCTCTAAAGTACATTCAGTTGTTCCTTTTTGATTTAAAGGCTTAAAAGGATTTTTAAAAAGAACACTACATTCTAAAATTGCCCTGATTACATCATTAACCATATTGAAGAAGAGTTGATGACTACTTTCATCAGCTCACTGTTTCGTGACGAAAATACTTTCTGTGAGGCTGATAATTGCAACTTTAACTCCATTAAGGCCCTGCGATGTTTGGCCTATCCACTTAACTCAACTAATGGGAGGCTTTTAATCTTCACAGGGTGACGTGTGCTGAGAGATGCAACTAAAACCTTTTAGATACCATAATGAGGAGGAATTAAATATCTTGCAGTAGATAAAAGAGTTTTTCTATGCAAATGAAAGAACAGAGACAGTCGGTTCACTCAAATTGAATTGCCAGTCAGTTAATTGTAGAGCACTAATTCTTCATTAAAGAACAGAGACAGCATGACTTCGGCTCATCAAGTCCGTCTAAACCAATCAGGACAGACGAGGTGCTTCACGCTCTCATTGCAGCCGTCAATGCAGCGCCGGAAGGAGGACAGACTATAGATTGTGCCAAGTCAATTTCTCATCTCGCCTAATTAAGGTTTTGTCCTTTGATTCTCTCTCAAGGAAAAAAAAATCCAAAATGTTCTTAAAATGTATCTCAGTCATATCTCTACCGGCAGCATTAACTGTGAAAGAGGCTTACTTTATGAGCTGACATATTCTGTTCTTGTACATATCCCATATTCTATTGACATGTATTTAAACTTTTTGCTCTACTTTTTATTTTGTATTTTATTATATATGTTGCATTGTTGGAGGAGCTCAGGTCAGAATAATTTCATTGCCATTTCTACACTGTAGCTTTGTGCATATGACAATAAAACCTTTGAATCTTTGAATCTTGAATCTTGATGTTAGGTGAGTTAAGTAGACCTAAAAGGGCAGGTGACAAGCAGATGATGGCTTAAAATACACAGGTTTAGGTTACTATGATAAAATACAGGGCTACACAGAGAGGAGTTACATTTCATGCACATAGTGGATTGACATAAATGTAAAAGATTATACCTGTTCATGATGAATAAAATAATGATGCATAAGAACATTAGTCTGCCCAGACCAGACGGATCGATTCCATTAGGTTCTGTCTGCCTACTGTGCCAAAACACCCAGCGTCGGGCAGATGATTTATCGAGGAACGAAACCGAGCCGAGGCCATGATTACATTATTAAATAATTGGATAATATTTATAAATTATACAGAGTAGTTTTTTCATTTAAGTATTGGTGCTGATTTGGTGGTTGATTATACTTTCAAATTATTGGATCAGGTTTATAGATTTAACACATTGTGATATTTGTTTCAAACACTTTCCAAACGAAAAGGCACATCACACTCACTTAATGTATTAACAACCACTGTCCTTACTTTTAAAGGGTGATAATCTAAGACTGCACTTAGCAATGAATTAAAGCAATTCAAGCAAAGTCTTCACAATTCATGATGCAGGTACAATCAATAAAAGAGGAAACAAGGTCAATCTCCATGACACTTTAACCTACAAAGGATAGTTATATTAATTAGTTTGCTTTTATGTTTGATGTCCTTTTGTTGTTCTGTTTATGTTTTTTATGTTTCATGTGGAACCTACTTGAGCAGGTCTCCCTTGAAAAAGAGATCAATGATCTCAATGGATAAATAAAGGTTTGAAATGAAATGAAATGAATGTTTGAAAAAACGATACTTTCATATTGGCTTGTAGGCAAGGCAAGGTAAGTTTATTTATATAGCACCTTTCAACACAAGGCAATTCAAAGTGCTTTACAAAAATGAAGACATGAAGAAAATGGCATTTAAAAAGCAAAGATAATAATATAAACATTAAAAGAATAAAAAATACATGGATAAAAGTTACAGTGCAGTTTAAGATATGAATATATCAATTAAAAGCAGCGGCAAAAAGAAAAAAGTCTTCAGCCTGGATTTAAAAGTAGTAAGAGTCGCAGCGGACCTGAAGGTTTCTGGTAGTTTGTTCCAGATATTTGGAGCATAGTAACTGAACGCTGCTTTTGTACTATTTTGTAAGAATATTTTGTGTCTTTGCTTTGAGGTAACACTGTATTATATATCCCACATTATTGTTGAAGTATTAATTGTCTGGACCCAAAGGAGAAAGAGGCTTTCGAGTAAGAAATGTGTTTTTCTCAGCAGAGCCAGGAGGACATCAGCAATTACAAACAAGCTGAACAAAATGTTTATTTGAAATACGACAAGAGCTTATGAAAGCAACTCATAACTAATGCAAACACTTTTCTGGTTATTCCTGCCTTTTATTGAGACTCAATGTACTTTACTAAAGATGCTTGATTTGTGTGGATGGACACAGCATCGGTAGAATCCACATACACAATTATAGTCTCAATGAATGTTGATCACATCAACAGAAATAAGCCTTGAGAGAATGGATGTGCACGTAACAGTTTGTGTGAAAGCTTACATCTTAATTAGAGCCTAATTTTATGACGAGGCGTTTCGCACATAAGACCCCGACCAAAAACATCTCAAGAGAAAGCTACAGTGTACCTAAGAGCTCAAAGCACTGCAAATAAGAAAACAGAGGCAAATGGACACGACACAAGAAAAGTAAGAAACATCTACCCTAATTTGATGTCACATGTGCAGCATTTAGAAAACATCTTCTCCAACTTGAGAACACTTAAAGCATTCAGGACTAGCGTTGCTGAAACAGAAACTGTTTCCAGGTAAATGTCTTAAACAATAACAGTGATGGTGTGCACATAAACACACTCATGCTGCTTTAATGTCGGAGCTGATTTTGAAAGAAACACCATGCTTTCTGCCCCGTCTGTTTTATAAACCCTTCGTATTTTCCAGCATCTTCAGAGGGGACATTTGTATTTAACAACAATCACATGTGAGAACACGACATGCTCTCGTTATGGTAATGCATCACTCAGTAATCTGTGAACGTAGCATATGTAAATTAACTTTGTTCACTGTGACCAATTTGTGGTTGTTTTTTCATTTGTTTCCGAAACCAATTTGTTATAGATGAATACAGGTTACAATTATGTTGTGATGTTTTTGTTTTTGTTTTGATGGCACCCTTGAAAGGGAGAAGCATTTATTATGATCTCATTGTACATGTATAATGACATTAAACAATTATATTCTATTCTATTCTAATAACAAAAAAGAGGACTCAATATGCTAAACAATATCCTAATCAGACACTCGGGAAACTACTCACAATCTCCAATTTATCCCAACTGATTTATTATGAATATTAAACTATACCATATTGATATAATAGTATATTTAATTTCGTATTCAGCTATATATTGCTTTAATATATTATGTTTGAATGGTCTCATACTTTTCACCTTCAATTATATTACTATATTATTCTATATTTTGATGATACGTTATATTTCTGCATTATTGCATATACTTATCATTACTTAATCACATTACATATGAATCTGGTTTATGATGTTGGCAGACTTGTGTTTAGTTACTGCTATCACACCACGTTGTCCCCCTTGCCTTGTGATTTTATCTTAATTAGTTTTGTATAGATTGTATTTATTTTTATTTTAAATATCTCTAACTATTTATTGTGTGTTTTACTTCTGCTGCGATACAAAAAAAATGAAGGCAAATATAATCTTACTATTAGAGGTGATAGTCATATAACCTGGGGCGCTGATACATGTGGCACCTCATCCCATGCATTACTGTTTTAACTATGTTTTGTTGCCATGGCAATATTTAGATTATGCTATTTATACATATGATAGAGCTGGGAGGATACACAGAACCAGCACAAACGTATAAGACTGGTTTTAGGCTATTTAACAGAGTGCGGTGTGCATGTAAACACATTCATTGACACTAAGGCCTTGGAACCACTGACACAAAGAAATGTGTCTTGAATCTGTATCTGTCCATTAGGACAATACAAAGTGTATCACGCTGCATGCATTCATATGAGTTATGAACGGGTTGGTTATGAAATAAAACCAATGTTCCATTTTTTATGTTATGTTCAGTGAGGCATGTACATTCATGGTTAGTTTTTTTTGTTGGTTGGGTAATTCAATAGGTTTTCGTAAAATGTGAAGAAGAATCAGCCCTGTGATTTAAAAATAAGAGAATTTGGTACATTTGAAAAACGGTTTAATCACCTGTTGAAGAGCTTGGAAACTGGTGTCTTTTCTTTGCATTTCCGAACCTAACAACAAAAGTGTATGGTTACATTTCTTGAGTTTTGAATGCAAATGTTAGCAACTAACTACCCACAGCAGCAACACATTCCTTCACATTTTAATTTTACATTAAAGTATTTCATGGGGCCTTCTAAAATGTTTTAAAATATAACTAGGGTTGTAGTTGAAGAGTTTGTAAATTAACATGAACCCAAGCTGTTGCCTGGCAACGCAATCGAACAACGTCACGTCCGTTAATTCCACAACCACACACATGGATTAACATCGATTTATTTAATACATTAATGTAGCCTTTGTTTCGAGGTGTCGACCAGCTGGGGCAACAAGAAAATCGGCGAATTCGAGTGTGACTATTAAAAAATAAATAATTATTATATTAATATTGACAATAACAACCTCTCTGAAGAACCAGCACCTTACCGTGGAAGATAGGTTCGTGTGCCCTGATGAACCTGGGGGCTGTGTTGTCTGGAACCTTGTGTTCCTGGTAGGGTCTCCCATGGCAAATTGGTCTCAGGCAAGGGGCCAGACTAAGATTGGTTCACAAGACCTCATGAAAGAACAACAAAGAAGTGAGGATACCCGGCCCGGAGGAAGCCCGGGGTCCCCTTCTGGAGCCAGGCCCAGAAGGAGGACTCGTCGGCGAGCGTCTGGTGGCCGGGCTTGCCACGGAGCCCGGCCGGGCACAGCCCGAAAAGGCAACGTGGGCAACACCTCCGCTTCTCCGTCCCGCGGGCCCACCACCTACAGGAAACAGCGATGGGGTCGGGTGCGCTGCCAGAAGGGTGGCAGTGAAGGCAGAGGGTCTCGATGGACCAGACCCGGGCGACAGAAGCTGGCTTTGGGGATGTGGAACGTCACCTCTCTGGGGGGGAAGGAGTCTGAGCTTGTGCGGGAGGTGGAGCGTTACCAGTTGGATCTGGTTGGGCTCACCTCTACGCACAGCGTCGGCTCTGGAACCTTACTTCTGGATAGGGGTTGGGCTCTATTCTTCTCCGGAGTTGCTCAAGGTGTGAGGCGCCGGGCGGGTGTGGGGATACTCACAATCCCCGGTTGGGTGCTTCGTTGTTGGAGTTTATCCCAGTGGACGAGAGGGTCGCCTCCCTACACCTGCGGGTTATGGGGGGGAAAACTCTGACTGTTGTGTGTGCTTATGCACCCAACAGCAGTTCAGAGTATACGGCCTTCTTGGAGACCCTGGAAAGAGTCCTGTATGGGGCTCCTGAAGGGGACTCTTTCATCTTGCTGGGAGACTTCAACGCACATGTGGGCAATGATGGAGACACTTGGAGGGGAGTGATTGGGAGGAACGGCCCCCCTGATCTGAACCGGAGTGGTGGTTTGTTACTGGACTTCTGTGCTAGTCATGGATTGGCCATAACAAACACCATGTTCGAACATAAGGATGCTCATAAGTGTACGTGGTACCAGAGCACCTTAGGCAGAAGGTCCATGATCGATTTCGTTATCGTATCATCGGACCTGAGGCCGTATGTTTTGGACACTCGGGTAAAGAGAGGGGCGGAGTTGTCAACTGATCACCATCTGGTGGTGAGTTGGGTCGAGTGGCGGGGGAAGCCTCTGGATAGACCTGATAAGCCCAAATGTGTAGTTTGGGTGAACTGGGAACGTCTGGAGGAGGCCCAAGTTCAGGAGGCCTTCAACTCACACCTCCGGCGGAGCTTTTCGGGCATTCCTGTGGAGGTTGGGGACATTGAACCAGAGTGTTCGGTGTTCAAAGCCTCTATTGCCGAAGCCGCGGCGGGGAGCTGTGGTCTCAAGGTCCTAGGTGCCTCAAGGGGCGGTAACCCTCGAACCTCCTGGTGGACACCGGTGGTCAGGGAAGCCGTCCGACTGAGGAGGAGTTCACTGAGGTCGTCAAACAACTTCACAGTGGCAAAGCCCTGGGGGTGGATGAGATCCGCCCAGAAATGCTGAAGGCTCTGGGTGTTGAGGGACTGTCATGGTTGACACGTCTCATCAACGTTGCGTGGAAGTCAGAAACAGTACCGAAGGAGTGGCAGACCGGGGTGCTGGTTCCCCTTTTTAAAAAGGGGGATCAGAGGGTGTGTGCCAATTACAGAGGCATCACATTACTCAGCCTCCCCGGGAAAGTTTACTCTAAGGTACTTGAAAGGAGGGTCAGGCCGATTGTCGAACCTCAGATTGAGGAGGAACAATGCGGATTCCGTCCTGGTCGTGGAACGAGGGATCAGCTTTTTATTCTCGCAAGGATCCTGGAGGGGGCCTGGGAGTAAGCTCATCCAGTCTACATGTGTTTTGTAGACTTGGAGAAGGCATATGACCGGGTTCCCAGGGAGTCACTGTGGGAGGTGCTGCGGGAGTATGGGGTGAGGGGGTCTCTACTCAGGGCCATCCAATCTCTGTACTCCCAAAGCGAGAGCTTTGTCCGGGTCCTCGGCAGTAAGTCGGACCCATTTCAGGTGAGGGTTGGCCTCCGCCAAGGTTGCGCTTTGTCACCAATCCTGTTTGTAATATACATGGATCGGATTTCGAGGCGTAGTCGTGGGGGAGGGGGTCTGCAGTTCGGTGGACTAAGGATTGCACCACTGCTTTTTGCAGATGATGTGGTTCTGATGGCTTCATCGGTCTGCGACCTTCAGCACTCACTGGATCGGTTCGCAACCGAGTGTGAAGCGGCTGGGATGAGGATCAGCACCTCCAAATCTGAGGCCATGGTTCTCAGCGGGAAACCGATGGACTGTCCACTCCAAGTAGGGAATGAGTCCTTACCCCAAGTGAAGGAGTTCAAGTATCTCGAGTGAGGGAACAATGGAGCGTGAGATGGGTTGGAGCAGCGGGAGCGGTACTGCAGTCGCTTAACCGCACCGTTTTGACGAAAAGGGAGGATATAATCAGTCTCTGATAGTGTTACGTTCTCATTCATAACACTCCGTTCGATGTCTCACTATGGAATGCGCCTCGTATGCAAACAGGAGCATCAATCTCATTACGCCAATCGTGATTGGCTGGTGATCTTGACGTCTACGTCAGGGAATCGACCCACCCTATAAGTAGCTTGCGCTGCGACGCAGCGTCATTCAAACACCTCTTCTTGCTTCGGAGCACATCTCAAAATATCAGTAGCCAGGCTAGCTTAACTGTCCACAGACTGAACCCAAGCTAACATTCGGTCGAGGGGCGCTTGCCGGTTACTTTTTGCTTTGCGGAAGATTGAATTAAATATTAACACACCAGTTAATATTGAAATCTGCCCCGCCGTTTTTTCTTTCGGAATAACGGTAGGGTTTTGATTTTTTGCTTCAAACAGTAACATACCTGTTACTAGTTTATCCTTCCGTGCCGACACCACGGCAAGTGAGGACGGATTCTTCTCTCCCTCACACCAGAGGAGACGGAGATAAAAGATATTAACACACCAGTTCATATTAAAAAATCTGCCCTTCCTTTTTCCTTTCGGAATAACGATAAGGTTTTGATTTTTTCTTTAAAACGGTAACATACCTGTTACTAGCGTGTCCCTCCGCGCCGACACCCCGGCAAAGGAGGATGGACCCTTCTCTCCCTCACATCAGGGGAGTCGGAGGCTCGGCTCTGCGGCTGCGGGTTTAAGATCTCGGGCACGGACTCACACCAGGTCTGCTCGTCCTGCCTTGGGCTGAAACACGCCCAGGAAGCTACCGATAACCCCGGGTCGTGCGGGCATTGTGCCCGCTTCACCGTCAAGAGCCTCCGCCGACGGCTAGCGCGCCAAGCTTGCCTGTCGGGACAGGACCCCTTCATGTCCGTTGATTTGCCGGCCGGCAATCGGGACATGGTGGCGACCGCCGCGGAGATTGAGCCTCGCGCTGTGTCAGACTGGGGCTCAACAACGGCGGTAGCCGCGCAATCGGAGCCCCTTGCCGTGTCAGGCTGGGGCCCGGTGACGGCAGGGGCCGCGAGAGTGGTGGCAGCCCACCTCCAACCGCGGCTGGCTTCGGCACTGAGCAGGAACCCCACGCTACCGGCAAAGGCAGACCGCTTCCAGTCAGCAATGACCGAACGAGCCTATCGAGCCGCAGCTTTGTCCGCCAGGGCGCTCAACGTCTCCTCGCTACTGACCGCCTACCAGGCGGAGCTCTGCGAGGACATGACGGTCAAACCTGAGCCTGCCGTGTGGGACGAAATCGCAGCGATCACGGACATTTGCCTCCGTGTGCAGCGCTCTGCAGTCCAAGCCACGGGCAAAAGCACTGGGGATAATGGTTGTACAGGAGAGAGCCAGGTGGCTTAACCTGACGAACCTTCCAGACCGGGAAAAAGAGGACGTCTTGGACATGCCTATTGTTCCCGAGGGCATATTTGGCTCCGCTCTAGCTTCGATGCAGCAGCCTTTGTGAGTCCAAAAAGAAGGAGGATGAGGCTCTCCAGCTTTGTCTTCCCCGAAGGGTCCAGCCACCGCCTTCAACGGCCCCGCGGCAGTCCTTCGCTCAGGCTGCCTCACGACCTGCCCGTTTCAAGGTCCCGAAACAGCAGAGGTCACAGCTCGCTCCGGGTCTCCAGCCCAGATACGAGGCGAGGACGAGCTGGCCAAGAAAGTCTCCGGTTCCGGCAGCAGCCGCTCAGGCACAGCCGGTCCAGACTTTCAGCCACCAGGCGAGGAAGAAGAAAAGGGCGGCCTGACAGCCTCCTCTCCTCTCCTCGATAAAGGAGCTGGGAGTTACCTGTTCTCCAGCTCCAGGACACTTTCCAGTGTTAGATGCTCATGTGTTTGCGGGGTGCAACCATGTCCCCATCTTCCCGCCACCTCGAGTGATGTCAGAACGTCATCCTCAAGTTCGCGCCATGAGGGAAATGGACTTAACATCAAAGACAGCAAGTTCCGCTTCCTTTTAAGTCACACAAACACATGTCATCACTATTGTTGTTTAATAAATCATTTTCCACTGTCGTTTCCAGGATTAAAGCCAAGGGCGCAGTCAATAAAAATGAAAAGAAAAACAATCAAAATAATAAACAGTCTGAAGTCTACCCCCCTTCTAAGAGTGGCTGCTGCCTCTCTCAGAAGGCGGACGATGGACGGGGCTGTGAAGGCATCACTGCCACACGCATGCGCAGTGTCAACCGGGGTTGTCAACCTGGGGTACCACCGTGTTCAGACACTGGAGGGCCCCCTAACACAACAAATAAAGACACAGAGGGCAGACGACAGGGATGTGACATCTCCACTTGCTTTGAGAAGCGAAAAGTGGAGGATGCTCGCAGATTCTGCTTGGGTTTTCAAGACAATAGCACGGGGTTACAGACTCCAATTCGCTGTCACCCCCCCTCACTTTTCGGGCATTCTGCATTCGCAAGCCCGGGGAGAATCGGCCCATATTCTGGAGCAAGATATTCTCTCGCTACTAGAAAAAAAAGGCTATTTCTATAGTACCCTCCGAACAGAGTCAGAGCGACTTTTATTCCAAGTATTGCCTCGTTCCCAAACGGGAAGGGAACGGAATTCGGCCTATACTAGATTTGTCCACAGCCCAGACTGTACTCTTCCTGGGCCTACGCCTGAATTCGGTGCCCTTTACAGCCCGCCTGTCAGCAGAGAGAGTGAAATCCTTCAGGGCTTGCCTCGCTCATTTCCAGCCACGCAAATCTTTTCTCTTCAGATCATGTCTGCGGTTACTGGGGCTCATGGCTTCAGCCGTCCTGGTGGTACGACTGGGACGCTTACACATGAGGGAGTTTCAGCGCTGGGTAGCTACCCTCGGCTGGACCCCGCGCATCATGGCGCGCGGAGAGTGATGGTCACTATGAAATGCGTAATGGCACTGCGCCACTGGCTGCACCCGACTTTTCTAGTACGGGGCGTGCCTATGGGTGCTGTCCTATCGCGGAAGGTGGTCACCACAGACGCATGTCTGACGGGCTGGGGGGGGTATATACGAAGGTCGACCTGTGAGGGGTCTCTGGAGCAGAGACCTCCAACGGTCACACATAAATTATCTGGAGCTTTTAGCGGTGTTCCTCACCCTGAAGCGCTTTCTGCCTTTTTCTCAGAGGACATCATGTCCTCGTGAGGACAGACAACATGACCACAATATCGTATATAAACCGCCAAGGGGGTTTGCGTTCTCTCCAGTTACACATGCTGGCACGCAAACTGATCTTATGGAGCTGCGGACGTCTCCTCTCTCTGAGAGCGACGCACGTACCAGGAGTGATAAACCTCGGGGCAGATCTGCTGTCCAGAGGTGCACCACTATATGCAGACTGGACTCTACATCCAATAATTGTGAGTTAGCTTTGGATGCGTTACGGCCGGGCCGCGGTGGATCTGTTCGCATCAAAAGAAAACGCTCAATGTCAGCTGTTCTTTTCAATGCGCGATTTAAACGCACCGTTAGGCGTGGACGCGCTCGCGCACGTTTGGCCCCCGGTCCTTCTGTACGCGTTCCCACCCTTGGCTCTGATACCCCCAACACTGGCCAGAGTGAGAGAACAACGCCACACACTGATCCTAATAGCTCCACACTGGCCTGCAATGTACTGGCTGGCGGAGATATATCAGCTGCTGTGCGGGCAGCCGTGGCAGCTCCCGCTACGCAGGGACATACTGTCTCAGGAGGGGGTGACGATTTTTCACCCACACCCAGAGCGCTTGGCACTATGGGCCTGGCCCGTGAGTGGTATAACCTGAATACAGTGGGACTCCCTCAGAAGGTGATAAACACTATTCAGAGTAGGACAAGAGCTTCCTCCACCAGGTCCCTCTATGACTGTAAGTGGAGAGTGTTTGAGGAGTGGTGCCTTCAAAAGGGACACATCTCTTTTCAATGTCCTGTCGGGGTGATTCTATCATTTCTACAGGAACTGATTGATAAACACAGAGCTTTCTCTACGATCAAAGTGTACCTGGCTGCTATTGCTGCATGCCATGTGGACTTTGAGGGAAAGACGGCTAGCCAACATCCTTTTGCCTGCCGTTTTATGAAAGGGGCTCGCAGGCTCCTCCTTGTTTCCAGGTCACTGGTGCCCTGATGGGACTTGGCAGTGGTTTTAGATGGGCTCACTCGACCTCCATTTGAACCCCTGGAAGAAGCTGACATGAAACACCTGTCACTGAAGACAGTGTTGTTACTGGCTCTGGCATCTGCCAAGCGAGTCAGCGACATTCATGCGCTCTCTGTACATCCTTCATGCACTCAGTTTGCCCTGGGGCAAACGAGAGTTTTGCTGAAGCCCAACCCTGCCTTTATACCTAAGGTGGTTGGCTCATGTACCCCCATTGACATTGAGGCATTTCCTCCGCCACTGTGTTCCTCTGAGGAACAGCGGCCGAATTTGCTGTGCCCAGTCCGTGCTTTACGCACTTATATGGACAGGTCAAAAGAGTTTCGATGCAATGACCAACTCTTTGTATCCTGGGCTAACCCTCATAAGGGAAAACCTGTTACCAGGCAACGGCTCTCCCACTGGATTGTGGAAGCGATTGCTCTGGCTTATACGAGTCAGGGTTTGCAGGCACCAACGGGCCTGCGTGCTCATTCACTGCATGCTCACTCGTGTTGAGACAGGGTTCTACCTGTTAAGTTCTGGTTGTTTTGGTGATTATCGAGATAAGCATGTCTAGCAATACGAGAGTTTCAATATCCCATAGTGAGACATCGAACGGAGTGTTATGAATGAGAACTATAGGTTACTTACGTAACCCCAGTTCTCAGAGTAACATGAAGTGAGATGTCTCACCAGACGGCCCTTCTTGCTAAGGCGAAGCGAGAAGAGGTGCTTATTTTGAATGACGCTGCATCGTAGCGCAAGTACTTATAGGGTGGGTGGATTCCCTGACGTAGACGTCAAGATCACCAGCCAATCAGGATTGGCGTAATGAGATTGATGCTTCTGTTTGCATACGCGTTGAGGCGCATCCCATAGTGAGACATCTCACTTCATGTTACTCTGAGAACTGGGGTTACGTAAGTAACCTATAGTTATTATGAGAGAGCTCTGTTTGATTCTGAAATTGTATATATTTATATAAAATATATACATATATATATGTGTGTGTGTACTGTAAGTGTGTGTGTGTGTGTGTGTGTGTGTGTGTATGTGTGTGTGTGTGTGTGTGTGTGTGTGTGTGTGTGTGTGTGTGTGTGTGTGTGTGTGTGTGTGTGTGTGTGTGTGTGTGTGTGTGTGTGTGTGTGTGTGTGTGTGTGTGTGTGTGTGTGTCCGCATCAGCCTGTTATTGGCTCATTATACCGCACTGTGAATGAATTAAAAGTAAATATGAGTCGTCATGAATACATCTGTCCATCAGACAGAGTGCTGCTGTGCCTCCTGTCATCATTAATGAACGTCTCTTTAAAATGACCGCTCAGAGGAGAGGAGTTCTCATTTCTCTAACCGCCTGCTGCTTCCACTCCTCTCTCCTCGGCTACCCTCCTCGGCTCGCATCTCCTGTGGGCGGGACTAAGTCTCGAGGATAGGAGTCGAGGATAGGAGTCGAGGAGGGCAGTTAGAGAAATGAGAAAGGGCAACTGTCACGTTTGAAGGGACGAAATAGTGACATCTTCACGTCTCCCAGCATGGTAAATCGTCACCTGTTCACGTCTTGCCGTGATACCGGGTTGCCTAAATTAGATAGCTAGCTACGACTGATCAAATCTGAAGACATTTGCAGTTTCAAACTGGCCATATTTTAAATGTGTCTCGTTTTATAAAAATGTGTCTGTGCAACTCTTTAAATGTTTCATGAAAAAGGGTAAGATGACCAATACTGTTGCCTTTACTGTATAGGCTAGTGCTACTTCTACTCAGAAGCTAGTATCGTAGGGCCTTGGCTACTTCTTACTCCACTGCAATTATTTTATGACTTTAGTGACTAGTTTCTTTTACGATTCAGATTATGAATCAACAATACATTATGATATATTAGTTTTTAAAGGACTTTTATTATTAAAACTTTATTGTTCCCTTGCTGAAATTCGTAAAGCCCAACATTGAAGAGCTGCAAGATTAAGTTGTGCCTGTTAATGTATCAATAAATATAATTAAATTCTAAAGAGTAAAAGTCAGCTATTTAGCATAGAGAGCTCTTTCGGTCCTTTTTTTTGCTTTGTATAATTTAATGCATTTTCTGAGTATTTTTACCACCACTGACTGTGTTTGTATTGTTTCTGTGTTCGGTTTGGATCCTGCATTCTAACAAATACATCGGATTAAATATTTAGTTTCTACATTGATTTGCGCTTTTGAAATTGATTCATATAGCGAGAAACATTTGCTCTGTGTTGACATTTAATTAAGTAATTATATAAATATCAGCAAGTCTGAAAGAACTATTGATACAGAAATAAAATAAAAGAGCCTACCCAAAGCTGACCAATGAGTTTTGAAAGAATTAATGACCATTTTGGAAAGACAAGCATGCCACACGTTTGCCTATGGTAAGGTTGAGAAAAACATTAAATACAACTTTAGATCAAATCAAAGGCATTCTTTACCGATGTGTTAGCTGGGTCTGTGTGTTCTTACAGTATGGCTGCATACATGTATGATTCAAGCTTTTTTAAATTCACAGCAATGTAGAAGTTGTTTGTGATCATTTATTTATAGCAAACTAATCAAAGTGCGCTTTTCAGGCAGTGAGCAGTCTCGACACACCAGCCTCCCAATACCCCATGTAGAGCCGGAGGGCATGGGGGAACATGCTGTTTGACATGAGTAGAGACTAAGATATTTATTAGGTATTTTACAAAGTTTGGAAGAAAATAAAGTCCGGCCTATTTTAAACAATTTGTTTTTCTATACCATCCAGGATGCCTGAAGTTCACAATGCTGACTGACAGGATAAGAGCGGGGAGGAGTGTAGGGTGAGAGGAAAACTGCCACAGGTCAAATGGAAATAACCGTCAGCTGTTGTAAATAAACCCAAAAAAAAGTAAATTCACAATTTCAACAACTGTTAATGTGCATACATGTAGCATTAGTACTTTTCTAGAAAGGTTGCTTAAAATTGTTTTATGTTTTAACAGTTCAAGAGCTAGGTAAATGACTACTAAATAAAGAAAGAAAATACACTATAAAATCCCCAAAATACTACTAAGATGTGAAGATAAGATACTATACACTTTAGACAAGTGTGCAAGTTTATTTTTAATAAAGCAATTTTTAAGCTAAACATCCATAGATTTGATCAATATGAGTGAGGAAAAAATACAGCTTAAGGCTTAATTAATTTTTTTCTTAATTTAGAGAACAGAGCCTTTTGTTGTTTTGTCCAGAAGTTCAAAATTATCTTTGTTCCAGAACTTCCAGTTAAGATCAACTACCCAGTCATGTATGAAAGAAATTGCACTTTTGATATAAGCTATGATATGCTATGATAATAAATAAATATGCCCAACTGTGTCTATATGCAGGTCCATTTCCAGGGTATAGTTCAGTTAGCACCTACGGGATTCGACCACATGTGTTTAAAGATTGATGTTGTCCTTTTTGTGCACCACAATCATGCTATGTATTAGTTTTCTTTGAAAGATAACCAATTACTGTCGGCAGTGACAGTTTGACGCTAAGGGAATCATTATTCCTTTGACGAAGCAAAGGAACGGATAGAAAGCATCAGATCACAACATCAAACAATTCTTTACCTCGGCCATTAAGATTGGTAACAATAATTCATAACTGTACTGCATTACTTTTCCCTTTCATCAATCACACATTACATTACACTTGTTAGTCGCTTTTATCCAAAGCGACTTACATACATTCAGTACTGTGGGCAATCCCCACAGGAGCAATTTGGGGTGAAGTGTCTTGCCCAGGGACACAACGACATGCTGACTGCAGAGGTAAGAAGACAGAACAGAGAGAAATGCTGGTTGGCAATAATTACTTCTTACTGATTTGATCCTTTAAATGAAGGAGAGGGGGAAAAGGACTTCAGGACTGGCCCTGCAAGGCCCTACTCGTCATGGCCGTCAACTTGTTAGAAGAAGCGGTGCGGATAATTTCGCCTGATTTAACATCAGCAGAGCAGAAGGCAAAATATATCCCTCCCCTGGGTAATGAACCTCCAGCACCTGCATGAAAAAACAATACCTCTGGACCACCAATGAGTTTTTCAAACAATGAAGCCCAACTAAAGGTTTTGCTGTGTTGCGATTTGGAGGGAATTTGTAGCTTTATGCACACAACGAGCACACAGGTAAGGAGGACAGAACATGACATGAGTAGAAAATAAACAAATAAAGGAATACAAAATACAATAATAAATAAATGTGAAAAAAACCCTGAAATAAGTAATGTGGAAATAAATACAGGAATAAATAAATACACCAAAAATGATGTTGGTATTAAAGGTTTTGCTACCACCTAAAACTCAGTAGAAGGAGTGTAAGGGAAGGGTTTTTTAGGTTTGACATCTTTGAAGCTCTCACTATAGCACTGAGATCCAAGCAGCACAATAAACACTAGGATAAATCAACATGATACAATAACTGCATGGCTGGGATTGAACTCACCACCTTCTGAATCTGAGAGGAAGACAACAGCTCTTCCTCTCAGCCGAAATTTGGGCTGTTGTTCAGAAATGATAAAGTCATAGCTGGAATGTCCCAGTCGACAAAAACGTTTTGTTGTAAGAATGGAGTTTTTTTTAAACAGGCAAAAACAACTGAAGTCTTGCAAAGTTAGAAAGATACCGATTTCAATGTTGTTTTGTAAATGGGGACAAAGATTTCAGATTTCAGCGCCTATGGTACTCGTTGAATAATATCTGCTCTGTGATGGAACAGAAGACACAACTGAAAGGGTTTATGGCTGAGTGACTTCTGTGGCCTCAGAGATTAAACCTGCCACAGATTGCCTAGAATGACAAGATGAGGATAGCATTGGGGTCACTATCCTTGAAGGGACAAGCACTGGCAGAGCCGGTGTTGAAATCAGGATGTCTTTGTTCTGTCAGCCCCATAGCAAAGACAGTTTATTGAATTATGTTAAAATGTTATTCTAATTTATTTTACTTTCTCTCAACAAAGCCATCTTTGGTTACGAACAGGGTTTATATCCCATGAGTTTTAGCAATATACTTGATGTTGATTTATTTTTTACGTTTGTATTTTGTCATAAAAGTAGTAGTACACATGAACGGTTTTAGCTCATCCATTTACAGTTCAATAAGGAAAAGCTATAGGAGGCCAGTTGTGGATTGTTATGGAAAGGACTCCCCCTGGTGGATCGTCAACAGTCATGTATATGAACTGCAACCACCCTTATAAAACGATATACAGTTTATGGTAAAATCTTGAGTTCCACAGATTAAGCAAAAAGAGCACTTTATGGCATTTTATAAGAATACAAAAAAAGCTTTTAGCATTTTTTTGTGGCTAAAACGATCAAAAGATTAATGATATGATATTGTTTTTGTTGTGAGCTGCAGACATTTTTTTTTAAAACCATCCATCCATCCATCCATCCATCTTCTCCCGCTTATCCGTGGTCGGGTCACGGAGGTAGCAGTTCCAGCAGAGAGCCCCAAACTTTCTTTTCCCTGGCCACATCAACCAGCTCTGACTGGGGGATCCCAAGGCGCTCCCAGGCCAGAGAAGAGATATAATCCCTCCATCTGGTTCTAGGTCTACCCCTTGGTCTCTTCCCAGCTGGACGTGCCTGGAACACCTCCCTAGGGAGGCGCCCAGGTGGCATCCTAACTAGGTGCCCGAACCACCTCAACTGGCTCCTTTCGACGCGAAGGAGGAGCGGTTCAACTCCGAGTCCCTCCCGGATGACCGAACTTCTCACCTTATCCCTAAGGGAGACACCAGCCACCCTGCGGAGAAAACCCATCTCGGCCGCTTGTACCCGCGATCTCGTTCTTTCGGTCATGACCCATCCTTCATGACCATAGGTGAGGGTAGGAACGAAAATGGCCCGGTAGACAGAGAGCTTTGCCTTTTGGCTCAGCTCCCTTTTCGTCACAACGGTGCGGTAAAGAGACTGCAGTACCGCTCCCGCTGCTCCGATTCTCCGACCCATCTCACGCTCCATTGTTCCCTCACTCGAGAACAAGACCCCGAGATACTTGAACTCCTTCACTTGGGGTAAGGACTCATTCCCTACTTGGAGTGGACAGTCCATCGGTTTCCTGCTGAGAACCATGGCCTCAGATTTGGAGGTGCTGATCCTCATCCCAGCCGCTTCACACTCGGTTGCGAACCGATCCAGTGAGTGCTGAAGGTCGCAGACCGATGAAGCCATCAGAACCACATCATCTGCAAAAAGCAGTGGTGCAATCCTTAGTCCACCGAACTGCAGACCCCCTCCCCCACGACTACGCCTCGAAATCCGATCCATGTATATTACAAACAGGATTGGTGACAAAGCGCAGCCCTGGCGGAGGCCAACCCTCACCTGAAATGGGTCCGACTTACTGCCGAGGACCCGGACACAGCTCTCGCTTTGGGAGTACAGAGATTGGATGGCCCTGAGTAGAGACCCCCTCACCCCATACTCCCGCAGCACCTCCCACAGTGACTCCCTTGGAACTCGGTCATATGCCTTCTCCAAGTCTACAAAACACATGTAGACTGGATAAGCATACTCCCAGGCACCCTCCAGGATCCTTGCGAGAGTAAAAAGCTGATCCGTCGTTCCACGACCAGGACGGAATCCGCATTGTTCCTCCTCAATCTGAGGTTCGACAATCGGCCTGACCCTCCTTTCGAGTACCTTAGAGTAAACTTTCCCGGGGAGGCTGAGTAGTGTGATGCCTCGGTAATTGGCACACACCCTCTGATCCCCCTTTTTGAAAAGGGGAACCACCACTCCGGTCTGCCACTCCTTCGGTACTGTTTCCGACTTCCACGCAACGTTGATGAGACGTGTCAACCATGACAGTCCCTCAACACCCAGAGCCTTCAGCATTTCTGGGCGGATCTCATCCACCCCCGGGGCTTTGCCACTGTGAAGTTGTTTGACGACCTCAGTGACCTCCCCCCGGGAGATTGGTGTCGATCCCCCTTCATACTCCAGCTCTGCCTCTAACATAGAGGGCGGAGTTGTCGGGTTCAGGAGTTCCTCAAAGTGCTCCTTCCAACGCCCTAACACTCCATCAGTTGAGGTCAACAACGTCCCATCCTTACTGTACACAGCTTGGATGGTTCCCTGCTTCCCCCTCCTGAGGTGTCGGACAGTTTTCCAGAACAACTTTGGTGCCGCCCGAAAGTCTTTTTCCATGTCTTCTCCGAACTTCTCCCACACCCGCTGCTTTGCCTCGGCCACGGCTGAGGCTGCTGCCCTTCGGGCCTGTCGGTACCTTGCAACTGCCTCGGGAGTCCCCCGGGATAAGAAATCCCTGAAGGCCTCCTTCTTCAGTCGGACGGCTTCCCTGACCACCGGTGTCCACCAGGAGGTTCGAGGGTTACCGCCCCTTGAGGCACCTAGGACCTTGAGACCACAGCTCCCCGCCGCGGCTTCGGCAATAGAGGCTTTGAACACCGACCACTCTGGTTCAATGTCCCCAACCTCCACAGGAATGCCCGAAAAGCTCCGCCGGAGGTGTGAGTTGAAGGCCTCCTGAACTTGGGCCTCCTCCAGACGTTCCCAGTTCACCCGAACTACACGTTTGGGCTTACCAGGTCTATCCAAAGGCTTCCCCCGCCACTCGACCCAACTCACCACCAGATGGTGATCAGTTGACAACTCCGCCCCTCTCTTTACCCGAGTGTCCAAAACATACGGCCTCAGGTCCGATGATACGATAACCAAATCGATTATGGACCTTCTGCCTAGGGTGTTCTGGTACCACGTACACTTATGAGCATCCTTATGTTCGAACATGGTGTTTGTTATGGCCAATCCATGACTAGCACAGAAGTCCAGTAACAAACCACCACTCCGGTTCAGATCAGGGGGGCCGTTCCTCCCAATCACTCCCCTCCAAGTGTCTCCATCATTGCCCACATGTGCGTTGAAGTCTCCCAGCAAGATTAAAGAGTCCCCTTCAGGAGCCCCATACAGGACTCTTTCCAGGGTCTCCAAGAAGGCCGTATACTCTGAACTGCTGTTGGGTGCATAAGCACACACAACAGTCAGAGTTTTCCCCCCCATAACCCGCAGGCGTAGGGAGGCAACCCTCTCGTCCACTGGGGTAGACTCCAACAACGAAGCACCCAACCGGGGACTTGTGAGTATCCCCACACCCGCCCGGCGCCTCACACCTTGAGCAACTCCGGAGAAGAATAGAGTCCAACCCCTATCCAGAAGTAAGGTTCCAGAGCCGACGCTGTGCGTAGAGGTGAGCCCAACCAGATCCAACTGGTAACGCTCCACCTCCCGCACAAGCTCCGACTCCTTCCCCCCCAGAGAGGTGACGTTCCACGTCCCCAAAGCCAGCTTCTGTCGCCCGGGTCTGGTCCGTCGAGACCCTCTGCCTTCACTGCCACCCTTCTGGCAGCGCACCCGACCCCATTGCTGTTTCCCGTAGGTGGTGGGCCCGCGGGACGGAGAAGCGGAGGTGTTGCCCACGTTGCCTTTTCGGGCTGTGCCCGGCCGGGCTCCGTGGCAAGCCCGGCCACCAGACGCTCGCCGACGAGTCCTCCTTCTGGGCCTGGCTCCAGAAGGGGACCCCGGGCTTCCTCCGGGCCGGGTATCCTCACTTCGTGTGTCGTCTTTCATGAGGTCTTTTGAACCAATCTTAGTCTGGCCCCTTGCCTGAGACCAATTTGCCATGGGAGACCCTACCAGGAACACAAGGTTCCAGACAACACAGCCCCCAGGTTCACCAGGGCACACAAACCTCTCTACCACGGTAAGGTGCTGGTTCTTCAGAGAGCTGCAGACATTTTTTTTTAAAACACACCGCACATTATTTATACATAAATGAAGTCTTTCCAAAAATAAAAGTTTAATGACAAGAAGAGGAATCAATATCAACACCAATACAATATTTATTTGGATAACAATGATGTTCCAAGTTGATAAACTAGATAAAATAACACACTTTAAACGATGCTGTGTACTAATCTATAATCTGTATCAATTTTGAATCTGTGTAGCACAAAATGGTATTATGACACCTTCTTGATCATTTTTTTTAATTCAGAGCTTCTCACAAAGCTTTTTGTTTGTCATAAAGGTAAGTTGGTCAAAAAATGCTTTGATAATGCTGACACACAGTGCTTTTAAATTCCTTTAATCAGTACAAATTTACAAAGTCATTTAGGGCCTCCACCGTGTCCTTGATAGAGCCCTTGCTTGAGTAAATTGGGGCAGATTTAATGAGTTTATATTTGTGTAATAATTAGTCCTATTTTAAGTCGTTATGTTAATGTTTAACAGGGATCTAAAAAAAACATATCTGTCTTTTTGTATATGCTGTATTCGTGAGTCTCGTGACTGATACACCAAGTCAATGAGGACATCTAGCGTCCATTACATGTGCTGCTCATAGGACGTAGAGTAATAGGACTTCTATTATTCTTTATTCTATGTCAAGATTGGTGCATTGTATCCTAACATAAAGTTGTAATACTGTTTATTTTAAAATACAAAGAATAAATAAACATTTAAATTAACGCTGTCACTGAGAAATCGTTTTTTTACTGAGGAGAAATGATAACCGGACACAGCCCACTATGCTCCGGTCACATGCTTCTCAAGCTGGATCACCTGACATCATCCAGCTTCTCCTTTTGATGCTGTGTCTCCTCCATCGACTCATAGTGATTCTTCAAACAGTATTATTTCGTTCGCTTAACTTTTCTGGCTTCAAATTGTATCTTTGAGCCGAGGATATCTCTCTGATCCTGCAGGTTAAAGCAACGGGTAGATGCTGCTAGAGTGCATGATGAACGGACACGCTATTCTGTATACGGGGGTCACTGTGGCCTTCTGGAGCACCATACTAATCGTCGGTAAGATTATATGTTTTCCTTCAAGAAATTGTCAGAATATTGGACTCAATGAATTAAATATTCTGTTTCCTAATCAAATGCAACAATACCAGCCATATCAGCATGTCTTTATTCACGGCAAAGCCCGTTTTGATCGTGTTTGACAGCTATAAAATGGGACCTGTCTAAACCATGGGACAAGAGTGTTTGCGGCTGTTTCCATTTTGTTTGCTAGCTTCTCTTGAGAGCGAAAATTGTTAATGTTGGGGAACAATAATATTCATACATGCTGGTAATAATACCCCGAAGACGGTAAAAAAGACCTTGTTGCTGAGTGTTTTGACATGTATTATAGCTATTATTTAACACAAGACACCGGATCGTGCATCCTAGTTAGCCGTTAGCATGTATTTAAAGCTAATGACAGGTAGCTCATAGCTAGCGTTAAGGTATGCAGCAGAAATGTCACACGTTTACACATTGGAAAACATTGTTTACTATGTATGTTGACTAGATGAAGACTTTTGCTAGTGGGAGTTTTAATGAAATCCCGGGTTGTTCTTTTAATGGTTTATGTTGGTACATTTGGCTAAGCTAACGTTAGCTGGCTAGCTGTTCCTCTAACAGCTGACTGAACAGGAACTGCAGCAATGTTCACGTGAGAGTGAGCTATCACACTAAAGCAACAACTTCTATCCATTTCTTTAGCACATACATGTGACATTTACACGTTGTTCAGGAACACAACGTCTATTAAAGCAGTAACATACTGTAAATGTCTCTCCTTAAGGGCTGAACTCTACACTTAAAGCCAAACATACTTATAAATATGCATCTGAATGACCCTTTTAACACTTTCTCATCTAATTTAATACATTTATTTTTTCCATAGGTACCTGCTATACCATATTTGACCTTGGATTCCGCTTTGATGTGGCATGGTAAGCAATATTGGATTCAAGCATTATAATCACTAGACATTTCTGAACAAGGATCAAATACTCTTAGTCATTTTATTTAGTTGCATGAGCCTATCCTGAAAAGTAGAAACGAAAAGTGTTATGGTAACATAACTTCCTGGACTTTTGCTTAAGTGCAATAATACTATGATTGTTCCTCATAACAAATACCAGTTTATGGCTGTTTAACATAGCACATTACTGTTGCAATTCATTGTATCTTGTCTTTGTGAGGTTGGCACTTTCCTTCACGTGACGTAAAATGTAGTTGTTTTAATTATATGCAAGTATAAAATTCAGATCAGAATGAATTGTCCTCAAACCAAGCATTAGTATTTTTCTGCTTTACAATTTTGCGTATAAAGTATTGTCTTCATCATCTGTACGTCTCTACTTCAGGTTCCTCACAGAGACTTCTCCTTTCATGTGGGCCAATCTGGGCATTGGCTTGGCCATCTCTCTGTCTGTGGTGGGAGCAGCCTGGTGAGTAGCTAACACAACAAACTCTAAAGTTTAAATAGTTATTTCTTAAGTTAGCCAGAGGTGGTGGTGTTTTAAGGCCTAGAATGCTCTGGCCTATTATAACATAGTTTCCTCTTTCTTGAAACACTCAAGTATCATCATGTGGAAATGTGGAACTGGAAAATCTTAGATTTTGCAACATAGGAACACTTTTGAGAATCTTTCGGATGGAGATTGGAGCTTTTTTAGTCTCTCAGGTTGGTGTTGAGCTTGATAATTAGCTATACTATCAGGTATAACAAAACACATGTGATGTTCCTTTTTACATTGACTTCAAGGGTGGTGTGATAAATATTAAAGACTTTAAAGAACTACCACTGAAGCTTGACTGGTCCATAGCCTCACACCACCTTACATCTTCTATTAAAAGTGGCTGTTGAACGCACAACTGAGGGCTGAGGTGCATGTACACTTAAATGTAGGATTCCTTTCCTCGAATAAACATCGCAGAGTAACAAAATAGCCATTGTTTTACAAATTAACGATTATAATATATATTTTGTTTTACTCCAATGTGATAGTGACATTGTTGGCTTTGCTTTGCATTGCTGCTTTCAAAACCTTATTCCTCTGCTTGTGGATGGAAATAAATCATGGGAGAAAAGTGTGGAGAAGCTGCCACTAAATGGGGGAAATCATTGATTCACCAGCATGAGCAGCCAGTCAGAGAGCTCTCCAAAGGACTTCCTCTGATGCAGAACTGGCTGTACAGCTGCAGATAAGGGCACATTCAAGCCAATGTTGTGGAACCAGAAGAGCTAACATTTTCCTCAGTCTGACTTTTATACATTATTTTTGGATCTGCCAATTGTTGTCATTTTCACACTGGTCATGTTGTATGTGTGATTATTATCTGATTATCGTGTTTGTTTTCAAGGGGGATCTACATCACCGGCTCAAGCATCATTGGTGGTGGTGTCAAGGCTCCACGAATTAAAACCAAGAATTTGGTCAGGTAGGTTCATTCAAGAACAAAAAACACTCCTTCCAGCCTTCTTTGCTTTTTGATACCTAATGGATAAGCAGCGTAAAATGACCCAGTGCATTCTGAATCAAGAGCTTAAATATACAGTCTGATGTTTTTATATCTGTAACTTCTCAAATTAGAAGTGCAGCTTTGAACAAGTGTAGGGGAGCTACATAATTGCACTGTGCTAATAAGACTTTAAGTAACAGCAACATCAGGAAAACTTTTATTGGCCATCGCAAAACTATGACTAGCATCGATAAGTGACTTTCAGGCTAGCGGCTAGCCAGTCAATTATGTCATTTTATGGTTACTTGCGAGAACCATTTGCAATCTAAAAGAATGAATTATTTCTCACTCTTTGTTTATTTTTGTATTTCTCCCTCTAGCATCATCTTCTGTGAAGCTGTAGCAATCTATGGGATCATCATGGCAATTGTAATCAGCAACATGGCGGAGGTAAGCATTACCTGTTTTTCTTGTTCCTGATGAAGAACAATGTGAATGTATCTATTTTGCGTCTAGAGGGTATTTAAGACAGGAGCCTGTACATGACATGGCACCGCCTGAATTAAATAATTATACATATGGTGACATTAAGAAGTTTAATATAATTTCAACAACAGTGCGAGGATGTTTTCTCTATGGCTCTAAAAAAGAATCTCTTTCATCTTATAGAGCTTCAGCGGAACAACTCCTGAGACCATTGGGGCAAGGAACTACCAGGCTGGTAAGAAAACAGAACGAAAGCTACTGAAAGCAACACATAAATGAAAAATCCTCTCAAAAAATGTTGGGTTTTGGGCGAATCTTTAAAATTCCTATAGACCCCAAATGCATTTTCACTCATAAAATATTAGGCTTAAAAATACGGTAGTACTACTTTTTTAATAAAAATTGCCCTTCCAGACATTTGAAGACATCAGAACAAGTTTCTTTTAAATTAAATTAAATCTATTTCTCCAAACCTGACAGGGATGTCATTGAGAGAAGTATATTATGTTAATTATGAACAACTTTTTTTTTTTAATGAAGAATAAGAAACTATGCTATGAAATATTGTGGGATTTATTTATAGTTGTGTTTTTTTTGTATACACTTACATTTATATTAATGCTGTCAAAATTATTGCGTTAACGGCGGTAATTAATTTTTTGAATTAATTTCGTTAAAATATTTAACGCATTTAACGCATGTGCAGAATGGCCCGCCCCATACATCCCACCAGTGGCAGCGCTGGGGTAGGCTACAGCCATACCAAGAAATGGCTTAGCCCCACCTTGAAAAATGATGTTAAAGTAAGCAAAATAAAGTCCGCCAACTCGCGCCGAGTAAATTGCACAGACAGCAGTTAGTAAGATTGATTTCAGTAGCCACTTGTCTGGAAATACCGAAGACTAGAAACGGTTTTGAAAACTTTTGTCACGTAGTGATCGTCTTCTCAATAGAACATCTTTGATAATGTCTTCTGGCCAATCAGAATCACCATAACGGCGTGGTGTTGTTGCAGGAAGTCCTGACGGAGAATACTTTTGCTGTAGTACATTCTATATACATCGATACAACATTACGTGTTGATAGAAATCTACACTTAATGAAATAAGACCCCACGGTTTGATGATTGATAGGTGTGTGGGCTGTCTTTCATTTTGACACACAGAACAATGTTATAATAAACATACATACATACATACTGTATGTTAAATGGATGTATCTGCCTTCTTTCATTTATCTTTCCATTCCCACAACAATATACATAAAGAATCATGATTAATTCATTTTTAAGCTGTGATTAATCTGATTAAAAGTTGTAATCGTTTGACAGCCCTAATTTATATAAACCCAAGGATGACATAAATGTGTTTGAATGTATGTGTGTAGACTACTGGAAGAATAGCCAATGCTAGTGCTTATGGAGAACATTGTTAAGTAATTGAGGAAAGAGACGTACACACTCAGGAGTGTGTACGTCTCTTGTTGGTTTTTGTTTTTTTGATTGACCTTAAAAAAAAGTAGTAGCTCTACTCATCTCATTGTACCTGTATAATGACTATAAAGGATTCTATTCTATCTATAAAGTACTTATTCTTTCTTTCTCACAAAGGTTTCTGACTCATTCGATTTGCGTCCCACCAGGTTACTCTATGTTCGGAGCCGGTCTGACTGTGGGCTTCTCCAACCTCTTCTGTGGCATCTGTGTTGGCATCGTGGGCAGCGGAGCAGCGCTGGCTGACGCCCAGAACGGCAGCCTCTTTGTGAAGATCCTCATTGTGGAAATCTTTGGCAGTGCAATTGGCCTGTTTGGTGTCATTGTAGCCATTCTGCAGGTGAATGAGCCAGACGGCTGCTTCTTTTTACCACGCCTTCATTATCTGTCTTCTTCTTCTTAGCAGAGGAAGCTATCCACGGCTTTTGTTTGCAGCTATAGGCTTTTGTTATTGACCATTGCTGCAGAGCTCTGAGAAGTGTCATTGCAAAGTCTAACTGGATCTATAATATGTGGATCTTTCTTTATTTCAAATTTTAACAACTGTTTTCTTTTTTCTCCCTCAGACATCGAAAGTAAAGATGGGTGACTAGAGGATGCACTCCCACGCTGAGAAGATGAAATGACACTGCTGGAAAATAAGATGGATTATTGTGTAAATACGTCGTAAATTATTTAAATGTCTCTATTTGCCTGGTATTGTTTTTAACCATCATTTATGCAAGAGTGGTACGTCCACAACCGACTGTCTCGTCTTGAGAGAAACATCAATGTTGAATAGGAAAAGTGAAGGAGAAAATCTCGAGATGCCAGTGTACATTTTTCTGTGCATTTCTTGATGTAAATGAGTCCCTGTATCCCTCCTTCACTTCAGCTTGATGAGTAGATTTGACATCCACTAACATCAGCCTGTCTGTAGACCTGACCGCTGTAAATACAACTTGCAGCCTTATTATATTGAAGTTGGGGCATTTTCCTGACGTCCTTTATCTCGGACCACTCTTAGATGAATAATGAGTTAAAAATGACACCAGCGTATTTGAAAATATTTGTGTGTGTGCGCGTGCGTGTGTGTATGCTGGACATGTGATCTTTCATTTTTTCCTGTGAAGCATGAGGGTGTTTACCATTGTGTGTATATTACTGTAGCCTGGTTTGTCCTTTTTGTTCTGTTTTTCTAACTGTTCTTTGGTAATAATAAGCAAGTGGTCCTTAATCTACACAGTGGCCCAAATACAGTATTTGTCAGGTCTCACTGTAGAAGTGACAGAATCGGAAGTTTTGAATTGGAGTACTGATCTGAAATCTTTAGTATGGTCACTGAAGAATGCTCCAAGAGAGGCTTAATATAGTAAGATGACAGCCAAGCCGCAGCCCTGCTCTAAATATGTCATCCTGTCAGTCAGTTCCCCAAAATGTTTTGGAGCTTAGATGTCTTCATTTGGATCCATGAGTCTCCTGAACATATCTGCGTGCTATAACTTCCTTGTTCCCCAGAGTGTGCTAGTTTTAATAAGGTTCCTTTTTCTGTCATTTTTAAAAGGATGAAATTAGAAATAAACTTTACTTGGGGGAAGGCGAAGGTAACTGAACAAAAATTGCCATCTGAGTCTCATGTCCCGATTCAACTTCTATTATCTTAGCCAGCAAAGAGGAATTCATTCTAGAGAGGACCACCAGTTTACTCGAGTTCTTCAGAGGACATGTTTTGTACAGAAAGCTTCTCTGACTTTGATTTTCTCAGGAGGTCTGGCACCCAAAGCTATGGAGGCAAAATAAACTTTACATCTACAGATTTGTAGGTATACTTATTTCACACAGAAATTGCATTCTACAAACCTTCACACTTGTTTATTTGTATTGAAAGGTCTTGTTTTGTCTTTTCTTAACATGTCTGTTCTAGTCCGTGTTCCCAAATCATACATTCCTTATTAAAGTAGCTTCATTTGTGCAAAGCTGAGTCTTGCTTGGGAGTACAATGCAATTTGAATGACCAAATAAGAACCATGCTGCAGCACAACTAAGCCATCAATACATCTGTCACTGAAGTTCTCATGTACATCACGCAAGCTGTGCAGTGTTAAGCTGTTTCCCATTGACTTGTAAAAAAGGGTTCTCGTTAGGTAACACTTTATTTTCTTGATGCATCATTCCATTCAGATAGATGACAGACTGTGGATTATTCGAAATGGTCTCAAATCTTTCCTGTAATTATCCCCCTCTGAATCCTAACGTTGGGAAACTGGATTGTCTCATATCTTGGCCTGCCCTCCCAAAGGCGTCAAAGCAGAAGGATTGTCTTTGCCCTGATGATGGATTTGAGATGTTAGTATAGCATTCCTTTGGTGAACCAGGCCCTGTACCAACCCCCAGGCTTTCAGTGAGTGTAGTTGGTACCGTGTGTGCATTATGTTGATGTGATGGTGAGCAGAAAATAAAGTCATTGTTTTTGACATTGTGTATGATAATAAAAGAACAAATCTTCCTTCTGGCTTCATAAATGTCACTGAGAAAATAAAATGGTCCAATCAAGATGTTTTGTTTCTAATTTGTGATCAGTCCTATAGCTACTGTATAACCAAGTGTCCAGTATTCATAAACAGTGCTGTGTACTGTACTCCTTTAAAATGTGAGCTGTAATGTTTGCATGCCTCCACTAGATGGAGCAGAGTACCAAAACATATGTCCTGATTAATCTGCTGCTGTGCACTGAAACTCATCTTAGAAAACAATTTAGCTCACATCCCCTGTTATTATTCAACATAATATTAATTTGTTGATTTGCTTTTAACCTCGATTAAACTGTGAAATTGAATCAAGCAGACTAGCATCAGTATATCATTACTCATTCTCAAAATGATTGTTATGCCTATCTTATCACAGCAATAAAGGGACTATTTGTGAATACGTTTTGAGATGCCAGTTGTTTCAGAACCACTTCAAGGGTGACTAATGGCGTGTCTAAGTGAAGGCAGATCAGAAATGAACTTGATTAACTAAATGGGAAGCAAATCCAAATGTCATAGACATCTTTTAAATTATGGTTTTACACAAAAGACAAACTAAAAATATAAGGTTGAATTATTTTGCGTAATATTTTTATTTTGCATTATGACTTACTCTACTATAACATCTGGATAATATCCTTTAAAACACGAATAAAAGTCCATTGTGGGCTAAACAAAACCCTTAAATTGCATATTTAAAAATGTTAACTATCTAACATCCGGTATGAAATGCAATAAAAAATGTGTATTTTTAAAGAAATTAGATATATGTTCTTATTATTTATTTCGTGTGGATTTCAGAGTAAAAATAGGTTGTCAAAAAATGACCTGGTTCCTTTCCATCAGACAAGCAGAAAGAAAAGCGAACGCATCTGGGCTTCCGTAGAAAGCAGGAGCGAGGGACCTGCTCACTGCCTCAGACTGAGAGCATCCTTTTTCTTTGCTTTCTTACCATCCTCACCAAAACACAGCGAGATGACGGAAAATCGTGAACATAGCATATCTCCACTACTCCCCGGTTTGCGGTAGAAATATCGTTACGGTATAGCCGTTTATGGCTAACGTAAATTATGCTACACAACATGAGGCTGTCTTTTCTGATGAAGAACAGACATTATAGCCTGTCTGTGGAAACAAGAAGAATATAGTTCTCACTAGCATAGCGAGCTGGGCTGAGCCTCGAGCTTTCAGTGTTTTCTTTTTCTTTTTTACAAACACGCCTGACAACAAAATGCTCATTGACAGTTTTATTTTAATTTTTTCTCTTCGGCTGATGTGAATGGAATCAGTGGGCTCCAGTAAAGAAGATGCACAGATAAAAGTGTCCTCTTGACAACATTAAGGTAGGTACTATATGTGCTTTCTGGGATGCATTGTTTCTCTGGGCATCGCATCCACGCTTTTCCTTTGTTTCCTTTTAACCTGCATGTATTTATCCTGCAATCTTATGTTTTTATTCAAGCTTTGAATATTATGGGAATATTCTCGCATGCACTGCCCACTATCTCCTTTTGTTATCATTCACAGTTGATGAACTAGCAGCATCTTTCCACCCGCCATGCTAAGCTCCGCTGCTCCCTGCACTGCTCCTCTACTGTAAATGAGCCAGCGTACAGATGCTGGGGGGGAATATTCAGCCATGCAATATCGGTTTAATTCAGAGATTTAAAATCCAATTTCCCTTTTTCTCACCACATCTCTTTGAATTTGCTTGCACAGTTTCTCACCAAATTAAAAGAAAAATATTCGAAGTCTATGGACTACAGCATCTCTTGTCTTATTGTCTGGTCACAGCACACTATGAGCAAAGTGTGCACAGCCAACCTTACACTGGGGAAATGAGGGAGAAGTAAAAGAGGAGGAGGAGGAGGAGGGGTCTTCTTCATCATGAAGCTTAACCCAACCAGGCGTTTACACAGAAGCTCTGTACCTAAACCATAATCCAATCTGACATCGCTCTCATTTATGACACATCATCTCTTTAGGGCCATACAGGGCTATAGGAGCAAGTGGACTGGAGCTACCCCTCTTTGTGATGTAACTTAGTTCTCCAGGGCAGACTGGCCTCTGGTGTTTCATACAGTTTGCCTTTTGATGCTGTATTGTACACAATGTTTCATCATGTTACATGTTTTATATTCTAAACTATTCATATTTTGGGCATCTCATTCAGCCTGGAGTTTCCCACTTGAACTAACAATCTTAATTCAAGGACCAACTTCTGGTTTCTCTTGAGCGGGTGCTGTTTTTTCTCAATTACCAAGTTTCATCTGGTCTAAGTAAACATCTTCAGTTTTGCAGATATCTCAGTGCAGTTAAGCTCATTCATGTGTGGGGATATTGCGGAAATATGTTTTGGCCATCTGCTGTGAAAACCTGTGGCTTGACTTGAGGCTTATCAGAGAGCAGAGGCAGGTGTGTTTGTTTATTATTTTGTGTTTCTGATTTTTTTTTTCTGTTGAAGGAAATGAAATTGAAATTGGACTATCATTGACGATATTTGAGGGATCCATCCTTTTAACATGATTAATTTCATTTGAACGGAAAACCATTAAATGATGTGATTTTTGGGGCGCCAAAAACTCCCCCTCTAATCAACATTGTGCTTCCTGCTTTTCTGCAATGCATAAGGAAATATTGTTAGGAATTGGATAAGACTTCGATATTGCTCAGCCCCTGTTTAATATATTTGATATGACCTATTTTACTCTTATTAAGGGTGGTACTGTATATTATCAACCTTAGCTTTGTCAGTTAGTTCACTTAGCTATATCAGGCAGTAGTACTCAGTGTAAATATTTAGTAGCATCTAATCGCTACTAGTATTAGCTTGTGGGGGGATCCTGTCTTTACTTGGAGATCAGGGGAACGCAGGGAAGGTGACTGTGGGATTATGTTGTTTACAATTGGAACACATAACCTTGGACAGCATTTACAAATTGTTTAGTTTTTTTCAGCCAAAAACACAGCCTGTGGCATGTAGCTTGTGTGAATACTATGATTAGCACTGTAGATCAACTTGGATTCCTCAGGTTCATATTACATTACATGTTAGATGCTTTTATCCGAATCAACTTACATACTCAATACTGTGGACAATCCCCACAGGAGAAACATTTGGGGTGAAGTGTCTTGCCCAGGGACACAACGACATGCTGACTGCAGTGGGGTTTGAACCTGTGACCCCTGATCCCAACACCAAGGCTATATCCACTTCGCCACATGCCTCATATCTTTTCCTCACCTAGCTAGTCCTAATAGGAAGATATTTGTTGTCATGGGAACTAACCAGGTCAGCCCTGAGTAACTGAAAGTGTGTGTTTTGTTTTCAACTTTTTGTCAGTTTTTGTCTTCTTTAGACTCATGACCACCACCATATACTACTCTTTTGTATTCTGCTTAATAAGATGACTGTTTTCATTGTTGTTATTTTGAAGAGAAATGCCTTGCATAGCTCCATTCAGCTTTAACCTAAAACAGGACTATTCCACCGAGCCCTCCCTGTGCCTCAGGAAGGCTTAAGGTGCCGATCATTAACAACAATGCCGATGGTTTTGAATCTAGCCACACACCATTTCATCTCTCTTTCAGCCTTGTTTTCTATTATGTCTCCCGTATCACAAATAATAAATTGCACAAAATGCGCACCATCCCCATAGGTGGGCTGTTCTGTTTTAAAATGCACTGCCATTTTGGAAAATGGTTGACAAGCTGTAATGGCAAGCCTCCAGGAAATGACTACACCTGGCCGAGTTATAATCCCTCATGTCAACTCCTGTAAATCTACAATTTGATGTATTTATGCTTTAGTTTTTTGTTATTATCGAGGCAAATAAAATAAAGTTTATTAGTGAGTTTTAGAGGTTCGGGAAGACTGATTTTGTTGCTTTCTGAACATTTTATTTGTATTTAACCTTTTATTTAACCAGATAAAAAGCATTGATATAAAATCTCAAAGCCAGGCTAGGTTTTTCCTCTTTGTATTATCTGTGTGCCAAGCTGAGCTAACCAGCCGGCCCTACCTACTCCTTTCCAAAAGCCCAGCTATTAACTAAATAGAGTTACAAAAACATAAGGTTCAAGGTTCTTTATTTGTCATACATTTATATTTATTTATAACATCCAAGGACTCCGGTAGATTAAACCGAGAGCCATTGAAAGCCTAATTGGACAGTAGCGGCCTTAAGCCTAATGTCCCACAGATTTTTTAAGCTAAAAAGAAGATCCTCATTTAAATAAACTGTCTTTAAAACTCCTAACCAAATCCTCATCTCGGCCCCTCTACCCACAATCCTTCTCCCAGTGAAGCCTTCCTTCCGCTGAAGCACATCATTTATTTTTTTGCTCCGTTGCCAAATGAGCAGCTGGATCAGAGAGCGAGAGAGGGAACGAGACATTGAGGAAGAAGAGAGAGAGGTGATGATGTTTCCACTGTAGTCTATGGAGTGTAGCTGCAGACAGGACTTTGTTGTATTTACTTAACGTAGCACTGAAGGAGAATTCCTCCAAAGACATTAAAGGGGCCCTATTATGCTTTTAGGGGTTTCCCTGTCTTGTAGTGTGTTATAGGTTTTCATGCATGTAAATGGTCTGCAAAGGCTAACATCCCAAAGTTCCCTCCAGAGAGTTTTTCTTCCACACACTCCCCACCACCCCGTGCCTGAAATGCCTCCATTGGACATTGCTATGTAATACTCACGCTTGTATTGGCTAGCTCTCCAACACATCGTGCGTGATAGGCTAAGGGGCGGGACATCTCTAAGCAGTTGAACAATCATAAAAACACTGGCCACACAGGCAGTATGAGAAAAATAAAGACCTTTTCGAACAATAAAGCAAGTAAACATGTCACTGGAGAGGAACAAAATACAAATTTCAACTTGAAAATTTGTAAAATAAGGCCCCTTTAAGCATAACGTGATAATACTTTTCTAGCATCAGGAGGGCCATCGAGCACCTCTCCACTCTGTAATTGATTTCATCTGTCTCTCCTCAATTTTGTCTGGAAAAACAAGTTCCAAAAACAAACTCGCCTGGGAGTGGAAGCTTTCAAACAAAGCAGGGCTTACTTGTTCTTCGATGAAAGAAAGCAGAAACAAGGGCAAAGAGGAAATGTTATATCAAGACCTTTTTAAACAGTCCAGCCTTCTTCAGATCACAGACAGCTGAGAGCCAATTTAATATCCGCATGGGCAGAGCTGAGCAGAGAAGGGTTGAGCTCGGAGAACACTCAAGTTTTGTTCTGAATTGCTCGGCTTTTTACTCTCTTCAGTTCTGCCTCCCTCCACTCAGGTCTTTTCATCTTCCCTCTTTCCTTTTTTCTGCTTTGTTCTGTTTTTAGCTCGATGTCTTTGTTGCGTCAGTCAAATACATGCTGGT